>NW_006408867.1:1119385-1120637 GCF_000296735.1 Chrysochloris asiatica | reverse complement strand
GTCACTGCATTCGTATGCATAGGTCAAGTTCATCAGCTTGAATCAGCTCAATCTTCTTTCCCCCCCCCCCATTCTTCTTTCTTCTCCTGGTTGAGCTCTGATCATCCAGTCATCTGGTTCCAGTCACGTGGGTACCATCTGCAAGTGTGGGTGTTCTTGTGCACATGCCCTCTCTTCCCATCAGCCAGCAGTTCCGTTCTCCACTTGAATCCTCCGTGACCACGTCACTGACTCTGGGCCGAGGAGTCCTCAGGTCTCCTCACACTGCTTGCCACCCAGATCCCCAACCGGGTCCACAGAAGCCCACTGAATATTGTAAGGCTTAGCTCACCGCTTCATTGCTGCCTTTACCCCACTTCTCCCCATCGGTGATGCGTGTGGTCACCAATCCGGGCGTGCATTTCCACCGAGTCTCAGTCTTGAAAGGGGGCCTGCATTGGTAGGACCCGACCAACTGCCCCAATGTCTCCTAGGGAAGCAACCCGTTTGTTCCTGTAGTAACAGTCAATCTGCCTCCATTGTATCTTATTTTTCCTGTAGGTCTTTCATTCCAGACGTATCTTTTGCTCTTCTCACTGCTCCAGGCTCGTCAGCTCATCCTTTCAAGTGGAGATTTCTCATCTCTGGTGATCTGGATGTGGTTCCGGTTTCTACCTATAGTTTTATGTATTGCAAAGGCTCCACAGGAAGCCTTGTTCACTTGGTACGCTGGAGCCCCATTTTAGGTATTCCAATCAGTTAAAGGCAGAAGATGGACTTACAAGCCTTCTAGTGTGGTGTTTCTGACTATTCCTTTCTCTCCCCCTCCAGTGTCTACTCTATATTATAATGCAAGGAAAACCAAGATTCAAAACACAGCCAAGCATCTTAACACAATTCCCCGCCCATTCCAACCACGACTCAATCCCTGTATGTCAGAGCCTTGGAGTTCCAAGGCTGGGCATATATCATCCTTTATCTCTGTCCCATTTGGCCCATTCAAACATGCCCAATGTTTCTCCCATCTGCTCCGTTTCTCCACTTCCTTCTCCCTCTCTGTATATTGCCCCCCTCCCCAGCATCCAAGCTCTCCTAAGTCCAATCCCCACCCCATGCTCCACCCTCCCCTCTTCCCCCCACCCATCACCAATATCCCAGCAACCAACAGAGACTTCTCCCTACCCCCTCTTGGTATAATTTCTTTTTCTTAGTCTTTTACAGTAGTGGTCCCATGCAGTATTTCTCTTTTTGTGACTGACTAATTTCACTCAGC
>NW_006408867.1:1088855-1112339 GCF_000296735.1 Chrysochloris asiatica | reverse complement strand
ACCCCTAACGACCCTGTATTGGGTTTCTGAGGAGCGGTTGGTGAGCTTGAACCCCTGACCCTGCAGTTCAAAAGGCTCTGTAGTGGCGCCCCTGCCCTCAGAGCCATGTTGGGACTCCTGCTAAACCAGTTTTTAAAAAAGGGAAATCCATGTAGAGTTTCTGAGCAGGTGAACGCAGCTCACTTGATCAGGGTAGAGGCTGCTCGGCTGGTTGGCAATGGGGCAGGCGAATGCAGCCCACTAGGGCGGGGCAGAGGCCTCTCGGCTGGGCGGGCACAGTCTGCGCCTGATGACGTCAGACAGTCGCCGCTTCTCCTCTTTTCCTGTCCATCTGTTTGTTGTTGTTGTTGTTTTTTTTTAACTAACTTCTCTCTGCCCACTGAACATGCCAAAATCCCACTCTAGGGCAGATGTCCCCCGCCTTCTCCTCCCCCCATCTCTAGTGGTTCTCCGTGTTCGAGGCTCCCCACCACCGGAGGCTCTGCATGAGCTGGTTTAAGCCCGGCCCCCAAGCCCAAAGGAGCTGGGGTTGCAGCTGCATGCTGTGGCAGGCACAAGTCTCAAAAGCCAGTAGTTCCTCAATATGGTGATTTCTCAAAAATGCGTGTTTAAGATTCTGAAGTACCGAGACTTATGGTGGCTACAAGGGTGTGGGTTTGCCCCAGGAAGGCCTCCCCCACGAGTTCCCCTCCCCCGAACCCAGAGCCCCTCTCACCATTGCTCTCTGGCTGTGGTGGCAAACCGGAAGTCTCCCTACCATTGACTATTAATGTAACCATATAGGTGCTTACTTACTGACAAGTGACTAAATTCCATTTGAATCTTTGTTTCCTTGTTGGTTATAAAGGAATGATTGGAAATTAATAAACAAAATAAGGCTAATTATGGCTTGGTTCCAGTAGTAGTCTGAAAAATAGGAGTGTGCTTAGTTCAAAATTTTAAAGATGCCTCAAAGGGACACCTGACAAAGGGGTTAAAGAAGAAAATGTTAGAACTTTTATTAATAAGGACCTTTTATGTTAAAAAAAAAGATAAAAATTAAGCTTGATTCTTGTTCATTTGATAAATTTACAAAAATTATTTTTAAATGTTTAGAAAGTGCCTGGTGTATTTTGTTGTGAAGTACCATTAAGTAGCTTCTGACTTCTAGGGACACTGTATAAGGTTTCCAAGAGCAGCTGGTGAGTTTGCACCACCGACCTTGTGGTTCAAACTGACCTTGAGGCCAGTGCTTTTTCCTGTAGTGCCATACCAGGACTTCCATATAGCAAATGATATTAATCAAATTTATGCAGTAATCACCAAAGCCAGTGATGATGAAATCTGTGTTGTCTAATTAGATGATTAGTGTCATCTCCAATTCTGCAAAATGAAAAATCTAGGGTTCCAAAGAATGCTAGTCTCTGCTCCTTGGAAAGGTCAGAATTGGACCCTCATTCCTCTCATTCGCAATTCTCAGTCTGAAATTGATCAAACATGCAATCAATATGTATAGATCATTACTGGTGATTGGAATGCAAAGGTCAGAAATAAAGAGGAAAGGTTGGTAGTTGGAAATTATGGCCTTGGTGATAGAAATGATGCTGAAGATTGCATGATAGAATTTTGCAAGACCAATGACTTGTTTAATGCCAACAAAAGATAATTATACACATAAATGTCACCAGATAGGATACACAGAAATCAAATTAACTATGTCTTTGGAAAGAAATAGTGGAAAACTCCATATCAACAGTCAAATCAGGCCAACTGGAACCTGTGAAACAGACTATCAATTGTTCATATGCAAGTTCAGGCTGATGCTGAAGAAATTAAAGCAAGTCCATGAGAGCCAAAATGTGACTTTGAACATATCCCATCTGAATTTAGAAACCATCTCAAACAGATTTGATGCATTAGACACTAATGACTGAAGACATGGAGAGTTGCAGGATGAGATCAAGAATATCATACAGGTAGAAAGCAAAAGGTCATTAAAATAAGAAAGAAATAAAAGACCAAAATGGATGCTTCTTGAAGAAACGCTGACACTTGCTCCCCAGCATAGAGGTATTAAAGTAGATGTTAGAAATGAGGAAATCAAAGTGTTGAACAGAATATTTCATAGGGAAGCTCGAAAAGACAGTCCAGAATTAGAATGAAATGTGACAAGATCTGTAGTTAGGAAACAAAAAGGGAAGAACATGCTCAGCATTTATCAAGCTGAAAGAACTGAAGGAAAAAAGTTCAAGTTTTGACTTGCAATATTGAAGGATTCTATTGGCAAACTATCAAATGATGCAAAAAGCATAAAAAGAAGATGGAAGGAATATACAGAATAACTGTACCAAAAGGAAATGGATGGTGTTCAACCATTTCAAGAAGTAGCATATATTCAAGAGCCAATGGTACTGGTGGAAGAAGTCCAAGGTACACTGAAGACATTGGCAAAGAACAAGGCTCTGGGAATTAATGGAATACAAGTTGAAAATTTCCCACAAACTGATGCAGTACTGGAAGCACTCATTCATCTATGCTAGGAAATTTGGAAAACAATCACCTGGTCAACTGATTGGAAGAGACCTCTATTTGTGCCCATTCCAAAGATATGTGACCCAACAGAATGTGGAAATCATCAACAATATCATTAATATCACATAAAAGTAAAATTTTGCTTAAGATAATTCAAAATTGGCTGCAATAGTACATTGATAGGTAACTGCCAGAGGTTCAAGTCAAATTCAGAAGAGGACGTGGAACTAGGGATTTAATTGCCGACATCAGACAGATCTTGGTCAAAAGAAAAGAATACCAGAAAGATGTTTTATTGACTATGCAAAGGCTTTAGGCTGTGTGGATCACAGCAAGATATGGACAACATTGCAGAGAATGAGTATTACGGAACATTTAATTGTGCTCATGAGGAAACTGTACATAGACCAAGAGGCAGTCATTCAAAAAGAACAGGAGAACACTGAATGGTTTAAAAATCAGGAAAGGTGTGCAATAGGGTTGTATTCTTTCACCATATGTTCGATCTGTATGCTGAGCTCACTATTCGAGAAGATGGGTTATATGGAGAAGAACATAGTATCAGGATTTCAGGAAGACTCATTAACAACCTGCAAAATGCAGATGATACAACCTTGCTTACTGAAAATGAAGAGATGAAATACTGATGAAAATCAAATACCATAGCTTTCACTCTGGGTTGCCCCTTAATGTAATGAAAACAAAAATCCTCACCTCTGGACCAATAAGTAATATCATGATAAATGGAGAAAAGATTGAAATTGTCAAAGCTTCATTTTGCTTGGATGCACTATCAACACTTATGGAAACAGTAGTCAAGAAATCAAATGACATATTGTGTTAGGTAAATCTGTTGCACAAGACCTCTTTAAAGTATTCAAGAGCAAGGGTGTCAGGTTGAGGATTAAGGAGCACCTGACCTAAAGGTGAAAGTTGGACAATCAATAAGGAAGACCATAGAAGAATTGATGCATTTGAGTTATGGTGTTGAAGAAGAATACCAAAAGTATATGTGTGTGTATGAGGAAGTATAAACAAATCAATGCTTGAAGAAGTACAGCCAGAATGTTCCTTGGTAACCAGGATGGCAAGCCTTCATCTCTCACGCTTCGGACATGTTATCAGGAGAGGCCAGTCCCTGGAGAAGGACATCATGCTAGGTAAAGAGTAGGATCAGCAAAAAAGAGGAAGATACCCAAAGATGGACTGGCACAGTGGCAGCAGCAATTCGCACAAGTTTAATAAAGATTGTGAAGTTGGTGCCAGACCTGGCAGTGTTTTGTTCTGTTGTGCATTAGGTTGCTATGAATTGGAACCAGCTCGATGGCATCTAATAACAACAACAACATAGTTGGGTTTGCTATTGCAAATATTATATAATTTATGTGTGTGTGGGTGTGTGGGGGTGTGTATGAGGAGACTTTTATAAATTTATGAAAAATGGAATTAAAAGATAATTTAAAATGACTTTTCCATGATTATTGAAGCTCTCACATATATACTGGAAACCCTATGCAGGCTCGCTATGAGTCAAAACTGATTTGACAGTACTTAACAACAACATGGAGTCCTCGTGTGGCACTGTGGGTTAATGCGCCAGACTGCAAAGTGGTTTGAACTGCAAGGTCGGTGGTTCAAGCTCACCAGCTGCTCCTTGGAAACCCTATAAAGGGTCGCTATGGGTCTGAACCAACTCGATGGCACAACAACATACATGTTATAGAGCCCTGTAATGTACTGACTTATTAGTTGGGCTGCTAACCCAACATGAGCAGTTCGAGCCCACCAGCTTCCCCATGGTGGAAAGATGAAGCTTTTTACTTCTGTAAAGATTTACAACCTCTGAAACCATATACAGGCTCACTACAAATTGGAACCAACTCAATGACACATTGCATACAAACACAGCAGCATACATCATGTACTTATGTATATGGAGTCCTGGTGTGGCTCTACAGGATAAGCACTGGGCAAATCTATCAGCTGCTCCTTGGAAACCTTATAATGACTCAACAACACTTAAGAACAACAACATATGTATAAACACATACATGTGAAGCTAGTGCTTAAATTTATTTTTATTGATAATGATATACAGTTAAAAATTTTAGATAATTATTTAAGCAATGGAGTTTTGCTGTGGCACTGTAGGACAATCACTGAGCTACCAATCACAAGGTCGGCAGTTCAAACCCATCAGTCGCTCCTCAGAAACCGTATCCAGGGTCTCTATGAGTCAGTGCTGACTCCATAGCACTTAACAACAACAATTTAAGTCACAAGTGCCCCAGGGGGTTGAGGAGAGAAAGAGAGAGGAAAAGAATGAGAGAACAAATACTAGAGCCCTCTGTTGGACTGGAGTATTCACAGATAGACAGTGTTTTCTCAAAGGGACTTTCTTTTCCTTTTCTATCTTCACTGGTCACACCTTCTCCTGAGCAGAGGTCATTTTCGATGTCATTTTCCCAGCCTGAACATGGTCTGAACTTGTTGAAGTACCCTCTAGTCATCTGACTCATTGCGACCCTGTATAGAGTTTCCAAGGAGCAGCTAATGGGTTTCAACCACCAACCTAGTGGTTAGCAGTCCAGTGCTTAGCCTACAGCCCCACACCAGGACTTCTTACTTGTGAATAGAGGATGTCATATTTTCTTAGTTGGTCAGTGAGGGTAGATAAGAGGGGAGGATACAGTTAAAACATGGGTCTAATTTCACAAGGATGAATATCTTTCAACATACAACTCTACACAAAGTATCTGATGGAAACTCAAAATCATCAGATTTTTAGGCGCTGATTAAGATGGAGCAAGCCTTCCTAAACCTTCTCTCTCACTGATTACAACCAAAAACTCTTAACAGAATACAAAAGTCTACCAAAGTAAACATTAGCTCCCAGACTATAATAAATCAAAACTTGAAGAACAACCAGTAAGAGGAATTAGTCTCTGGAGTTTTGCCCTCTTTTTAAATCTCTATGCATTGACTCAATGGTGGCCTCAATTGTAGAACTGGACAGGAAGCATGCAGAGCAAGAACTGTGAAAAATAACCCCTCTCAGGCCAGAGGAGGAGGAAACGGAGCTGGCAGTTCTGCAAGTGTAAGGGAAATGTCAGGTTTTGTTTGTTTTCTTTCTTCTTTTTCTCTCACTGCCCTGCCCTGAGGGTAGTGCTGAGTTCAGGGTAGCCTGAAGGCATCAGCTGCCGCAGTGGTGTGGGAATTTTGAAAAAATACTATATTTTCACTACAGTAGTTTACTTCTTGGAATATAGCAGTTCTCTCCGAGAACACAGCTTCTGTGTTGGTTAACCTCTGTGTGTTACCTGTGATTATCACAGAACCATCCTTTGTTTTGCTTTGTGACTCACATAAATTCATGGAATAAGCTAGAAAGACCAGATATTAGCCCACAACAATACAGTTAATTATTTTGTTTTATAAAAATATATAGACGATTCAGTGGAGAAAGCATAATTTTTTCAATAAATGATGTTGGAACAATTGGCCATGTCTATGAGAAAAAGAAAAAAAAAAAACAAAAAACCTTACACTTTATAAACAATTAAGTCAAAAGGGATCATAGACCTAAATGTAAAACTATAAAACTTTGAGATGAAAACATGGAAGAAAATCATTGAAATTTGATGATGAGTTCTTAGATATGACACAAAAGCCATGATCCATAAAATTTTTTAAAATGATAAAATGCAGTTTCAAATTTTTTTTTTTAACCTTTGGCCTATGAAAGGCATTCTTTTTGAGAATGAAAAAGCAAGCCATAGATTGGGATAAAATATTTCCAAATAAAAATCTTATGAAAATGACTTGCATCCAAAATATATAAAGAACTCTCATAACTCAGTAATAAGAGAAGCAACACAATATTTTATTAATGGCCAAAAGATTTGGATAGTTAACTGAAGAAGATGCATGGATGGCAAATAAGCACGTAAGAGGATACTCAACATCATTAGATATTGTTGTTGTTAAGTACCAACAAATCAGCTCCAAATCAGAGACCCTATACAAAGCAGAACAAGACATTATTCAATCCTGTGCCAACCTCACAATAATCAGGTTTGAGTCCACTGTTGCAGCCCTATGTCAGTTCATCTCATTGGTTGTCTTCCTCTTTTTTGCTGACCCTCTACTTTACCAAGCACAAGGTCCTTTTCCAAGATGCATTCCTAACGTCTATTAGACATAAGGGAAATGAAAATTAGGATTCCATTGAGGTACCACTACTTGTCTATTGTTGTTGTTAAGTGCCATCAATTGGTTCTGACTCATAGAGACCACGTATAGGGTTTCTGAGGAGTAGCTGGTGGGTTTGAACTGCCAACCTTGTGGTTAACAGTCCAGAGTTTATCCTACAGCACTACACCAGGACTCTACTTATCTATGAGAATGGTGAAAATAAAATGAACGGAAAATACCAAATGTAGCAAGGTTGTGGAACAAATGCAGCTCTCAAACATTGCTGTTAGAAATGCAAAATGTTACTGCCACTTTGGGAAAGCATTTTGCAGTTTATTATAAAATTAAGCATATACTTACCATATAACCCAGGCATTCCATTTCTTTTTCAGAGAACAGTAAGGCCATATGTTTATACAAAACCCTGAATGTGAATGTTTATGGTAGTTTTATCAATATTTGTCAACAACGACAGTAACCTTAAATGTCCTTAACTGGTGAAAGGATAACAAGCTTGTATGGCCATACAGTGGACATACTCATTGGACTACTTTATTATGTAATAAAAATTATGAATTAGTACCTTATGCAACAACATGCATATGCATTATGCTAAGTTCAAAAAGCTAGAGTCAAAAGGATACATATTGTATGTGGTATATTACAAAGCTGTAGTGGGCACCATGAAAGAATTGTGGAGGGTACTATATTACTTTGCATTTGCCAAAACTCAAAGAAAGCACAATAAAAACATAGGATTTTAGTTCATGTAAATTATTTTATGTAAAATGGAAAAACATAAAATAATGTAATATAAAATAAATTTGCCCCTGGGGGGTGGAGGAAGAAGGAGTCTTATGGACCACCCTCTCCCACACAGCTGAAGAAATTGAGTCCCACAGAGGGTGCTAGACTTGCCCAAGGGCACATAAACGAAGTTTCCAGGTTCCCAATCCAATGTTGGAGTCCTGCTGTGGCGCAGTAGGATAAGCACAAACATCTTAGTTGCTCCTTGGAAACACTATGCAGGGTCAGTATGAGTCAGAACTGATTTGACAGCACTTAACAACAATCCAATGCTGTTGTTTTGTTTTGCTTTTGCTACAGGAAACTTTATCATGTTACCTCATCAAATCCCATTTCATTCAAGAATTCTTCCCTGTTCTCTCTTAGAATAAACCTCTTCCACTCTTATATCTCCTATAGTTATTTGGTTGCACCCTTCCTCTACTTATTACTTCCTGTCTTATTTGAGAGTTTTCTCTGTGTTTGACTGCCTGTCTCCACTTGGTTTACATTAAATATGACCAGTTTTCAGGGGAAGGTATGAGGGACAAATGCACGCAGCAACATCATGTTCCTAGTCCCATTGGTGACACTTTACACTGGAGTCCACAGATTCTGCTCTTCCTATCCTAACTAAACTAGAAAGACTTGGGGGTAACCTAGTGGTGATCTCACAAATAGCACCGATTGCCTTTTCTAAATGTTTCTGTAACTCTTTAATCCAGCAAACTGGGCATCCACCAGGAACTGTGCTCAATGCCATGAATCCAATAGAGGTCAGAGAACAGTCACAGCTTCCCACAATCCACTGGGAAAGAGCTAACATCATAAACTCTGTAGAGATCATAGAACAAATCCCAACTTAAAAAGATACAAGTGGAAGAGAATGCTTTCTAGAAAAATTCATCAAAATCCCTGATTTTTGCAGAGATTAATTCACTTTAGAAAAGTACCACACAAAAATATAACTGTTTCACGACCCTTTGCTTACTAAATTGACTCAGAGACCTGGGAATTTGCTGTTCCTTCCTTAACTGCCTTTCCATTGGTGTTCTAAGGCCTTATGGGTCTGCCTCAGTGATCCTCTGAGAACTAATTCTCAGACTGGAATAGACTGCCTAAATAATTTGCTGACTCATCATCTAACCAAAAGACACTCCATTGACACCATAGGAATTGAAGGTACTTTGGAAGCAAGCTCCATCCTAAGATATTACCCAGACCCTGCTCAGAATCAGTCAGATGTGAGAAAAGAAGAGTCAGTAATATCGCCTCTCAAATCCTTCCCACGCCTCTCTTACTTCCTCTGAGACCAGGGGTTGACTTTCTTAACCTCATTGGAATCTCAAGTTTCTTTGTTTAAGATGGATATTCATAAGGAAAGAAAACAGTACCCACTCTCATGGGATATGGGAAAATTGGTGTGGCACTGTGGGTTAATGCCCTGGACTGCAAGTTGGTTTGAACCTCATGGTCAGTGGTGTAAGCTCACCAGCTGCTCTTGGAAACCCTACAGAAAGTTGCTATGAGTTGGAACTGACTCAATGGCACATAGCAACAACAACAACAAACACTAATCAGAGCTGCAGAGCATATGTTATATATTCGATAAGATTTGAATTCTCCTTCATCCCAGCTGCTTTTTAGAAATGAAATAATTGCCTAGGATTCTTCTCCAAGGAGGAAAGGTGCTAGCTTCCCCCCTGAAACTGGCCCAGGCAGCCCTTTCTGCTTAATTAGACCCGTTTAGATTTAAACCAAGACCCTGGATAATGCAAACAATTAATATGCTCAGCTGATAACCAAAAGGTTAGAGGTTTAAGTACACCCAAAGGCTCCTTGGAAGAAAGACATAATCTACTTCTGAAAAATCAGCCACTGAAAACCCTGAAAAACACTGAAAACTGTGGAGTACAGTTCTACTTTGACACACATAGTTTCTAAGTCTAATCATAAGTCGAGTCAACTCAGTGGCAGCAGCTTTAGATCCAAACCTACAAATCTTATTTTAACCATTATGATCTTTCCAATTCAGCCCAGGCTAATCGTCGGTGTCCTGACCTCCCAGAACCCCCAGCTGCTCCAGGTAGACCTTCAGCACACAGCATCCTGGGCCAGCTGTGTGCACACAGAGACTTTGCATCCACTTCCAGGATTTCTCCAGACCTGCAAGTAGGTACCACCTCCTGAGTCACATTAGTCATACCATCATGGGTTAAATAATTTGCCATTAGTCCAATTGGCAAGGAGCCCTAGTAGTGTAGTGGATTAGGAGCTGAGCTGCTAACTTTAAGGTAGCAGGGAGAAAGATGAAGCATTCTGCTCTTGTAAGATTTATAGCCTCAGAAACCCTGTACTGGATCATTGTGAATCAGAACTGACTTGCTGGCACACCATCACCAGTCTAGCAGGCATAGTGTTTAAGCACTTGTTTGTTATCCAGAAGTGTGGAGGTTTAAGCCTACCACCTGCTTCATGGTAAAAAACATGCAGCAGCCAGCTTCTGTAAAGATTCTAGCTTTGAAAACTCCATGGAACAGTTCTGCTCTACTCAGCAGGGTCACTGAGTCAGAATCAATTCAACAGCAATGGATTTGGGTTTTGGGTTTTAGTCCGGGTAGTCTCCAAGCCAAAGGAAAGACAAATAGGCCATCAAATGTCTTAGAATGACCTGTGTGATGTATCAACCACTTCTTGAAATAAGTAAGTAAAACCCTTGAAGAGCTGCGCCCACCCTACAACCCACCCTAATGATACTTCTTTATTCCCACAAGGCTTACTCTGGCCTTGTCTCAATCATCTGCGATTGAATCTCTAGATCCTATGTCTATTTACACATAAGCCTGTCTCACCATCCCTCTGAGAGCACCTTCAGGGCCAAGCTGTGTCTTATTCACCTTGATAGAGCTGCCCACTCACTAGCAAGGCACTTACCACAGGTGTCCAATAAATGTTATTGAATGGATGAAAAACAATTCTCGCAAATGAATGAAAGTTCCTCCTATAAGTGTGCCACTTAAACATTTTGCCTCTGAGCACACAAGCCTATCATTTTCCCATAGTGTCATAAATGAACGAGGCTGCCCGAATAAATTCTACAGGATAAACTGACTGCCTTCTGGGCTTTTCTCTTAAATGCAGAATGCTATCAAGGTTGCTAATACCCGTTCCTTGGGCATACCACATTGGATGCTAAGCTTTATTAGTCTAAGATGTTTACTTCCTGTAACAACTTGCTTTTTAATGAGCTTGTTTATCTCACTATCTTGGATGTTAATATTGTTGAGAGAGAAGCATGCTGATTGACTGTTACCAAGCAAAGACAAAAATCTCCAGGGAGAACATCAAATGCAAGCTATGTGCTGACAATTATTCAATAACTAAGCTCTCTTTCCAGAGAAGTTGGGGGAAAAGACAGGAAAGGAAGAAAGGGGGGAATGGCTTTAAGATGAACAATAAAAAAATAAGAAGTAGGAAAGTTGCTCATATTTCCTTTTCTCAGCTTGCAGCATGGTCCATGAGCTCAATTGATTACTTCAAATTTTGCCAAGCAGGTTGAGACCAGGACTGACAAGGCTGCAGGCTCTCCTGAGCCACCCACACTCTACAAAGGAAAAGAAATAAACTTGCTTCTCCCAACATAAAAACTAAACTGCAGATTGAATGGCCTGGTTGGTCCTTATCAGAGTTGCTTTTCTTTGAGTTTTCACTATAGCTGTTGACTTACTGGAATATAGCACTTCCCTCTGAGAACACAGCTTCTGTGTTGGTTAACCTCTGTGTGCTACCTGCGCTCATCACAGAGCCATCCTCTACTCTGCTCTGCTCTGTGACTCACAGGGCTGACTGATCCTGTAGCCTGAAACTCCCAGGCTCCCTTCCTTTTGTTGGATCTGGTCAGTAGCAAGAGATCAAAGGGTAGGAAGACAGAAAGGAATATTCCCTCCCTGTCCTTACCCAACTTCAGCATCTGGAGTTGTCGCAGAACCTGCATGCTTCCAGGGCTACAGCTCCTGGTGGGTCACCCTGCCTCCCAGCTCCACTCTCACTCAGCTCCAGTAACACTATCTCTTGCCCGTGACTTTGATCTGAAGGGAAGTTACCTGCCTGCTGCTGTGATGAATCTCTGGATGCTGCAATGTGTTTTATCTGTTGCTTTAACTCTATGCAACCCAAACCCCATTGCCATCAAGCTAATTTTGACTCACAGTGGCCATAAAACTACCCTATATGGTGTCTAAGAAGTCCTGGTGTGGTATTATGGGATAATGCACTGGACCTCAGGGTTGATTTGAACTGCTAGGGTCTGCAATTCAAATTCATCAGCCGCTTCTCAGAAGCCCCCTAATCAGGGTCGCTATGAGTTGGAACCAACTCAACAGCACTTAATAACAACAATAATCTTTATAGAAGCCACATCGTTCTCCCTCAGAATGACTGGTGGGTTCACACCTCCATCCTTTCGATTAGCAACCAAGAACTTAACCACTGTGTCACTCTGCCCACCCTTCTGCAAATAGTTCTTTCACTAAAGTTTCTTAACATGAGTGATCATAGTTGCTTCCAAGTCTACCAACACATTTGATCCCCATAGTGATTCCGTGAAGTAGCCAGGGGAGGTTGTTATCCCCATTGTACAGATGAGAAAACTGAGACTCTGACTAAGTCACTTATCCCAAGTCACACAGGCAGCTAGTGATAAAACTATAACTAAAACACAGGCTTCCAGAATGCAAGTTTAGTTATTTTTTTACTAAATGGCTCCCTTTCTTGGTAACCATGTCAAAGGGGAAGTCCAAAAGTGCTTCATGGGGTGCATGACAGGCTACAAGTATAGCCTGAAAGCTTCATTTGATGGGAGATAAGCCCTAGAAGAAGGAAAGGAGCTCTCCCCACATGTCAAGAATGGATTTGGTTCCTATCTCAGTCTTCTGAGCTGCCAACTCCATAGAGTCCCTTGATTGACAGAATGAAAGGAAGTGTGCTTAATACAATGTAAGGGTGAACATCCTGAAAAGATTGGATTGGTTTCTGAGAGCATCTAGTGACTGCCTTTTTGTGAGGAGATTGAAGAGTAACAGTGACTTTTCCCTGCTTTGGAATAATTTGCATATATCTTACCTGAAGGCCAGGAACCAGATTAATAGATGTGATGCTTGTTTCTAACCCTGGGATCTTATTCACTATAGCATCCCTCAACTGATTACAGTGCTAAACCAACCAAATACAAATCCATATCATTTGTTTGTCAGAATCTGGTAGTTTAGACCTTATTCCAGAAATATATATCAGTCATTGATTGTACCATATTATATTAAAATATAGTATACTAACTTGTATTTATTGGGAAATGTTGTATTATTATCCCCACTTTACATTTGAGGGAATTGAGGAAAGGAGATGATAAATTATTTGCCCAGAGATACTGCAATTCAAACTCAAGTTGTCTGATTTCAAAATCATACTCCTGTCCTCCATATCTGTATCCATGTTCCTTTGATGTTTAATAAACCTCCCTAAAAATGTATAATGAATACAACCATTTCATTTCCTCATGATTCTGAGAACCAAAAGCTTACACTAGGCTCAACTGGAGAATTCTTATGCTCATTTTACCATAGAGTCACCCATGCATCTGTAGTCATTGATTGGAGTAGGTGGTCTAAGGTGCCTCTTAGGTGTCTGGTGGTTGGCGATGACTGATGGCTGGTCACCTGTCTCCAGTAGGTAAGCCTGAAGTCTTCACAAGATGGGTAGGCTCCAAACACAGCAAGTGAGAGAAAGCGCAATCCCCAATGTGCAAGTACTTTTCAAGTCTCTAATTGCATCCCCTTTGTTAATATATCATGAATCAAAGCAAGTCACACGATCAAGCCCAGAACCAATACAAGGAAGGATACAAGAAATCTGATTGTGGGGGGAGGTGGCCATTACTATGACAACCTACGATAATACTTTAGTGACTGAAAGAAAATTGATGGAGTTTTATGGAAACAATTTCAAGCAAAAAAATATACATCTTTATCATTTTAATTGCTATTCTCAGAATGCAGTCTCTGAATAGTGTAAATGTTTAAGTGTTCACCTACTCACCAAAAGGTTTGTGGTTCAAACCTACCTAGAGGTGTCTTGGAAGACAAGCCTGGTGATTTACTTTTCAAAGGTCACAGCCCTGAAAACCCTATAGGGCAGTTGCACTCTGCACACATGAGGTTGCTGTGAGTCTGAATTACTCAATGGGAACTGTTACAGATTTCCCAAGGTTGGTCACCTACCAGCACCTTTGTGCAAATTACTGACATTTCTCCAGGCCAGACTACCACTTGGTGGTCACAGTTCCAGCTAGGTCTTAGCCCCATCTACCACCTCAGCCATGCCAACTTATGCAATGACTAATGATTGACAGTATCCCTCTCCATGATGACCAACAGAAGACCTCCAAACTAAGAGCAGCTCTGCTGCCTGCCTCCGTCATGACTAGCTACTTCTTCTCAGTGGAGGGAAAAAAGAAAAGACTCATTGGAAAAATAACACATCAATCGACTCTGAGATGAGGGAAAAAAATTCTGTGTCCATTTGTCTCTCAAAGTTCTTGAGAAGCACAAAAGGAGGTGTTGACCTTGGGTAGAAGCAGGGGTATTTTTTCCAGATTGTCACCTTAGAAGGCAAAGTATGTGATTACAGATGCAGTAGTTTGAAGAAATGACTATAAGAGAATGACCTAGTTTTTTCCCACTACATGCTTTAAAAATGTTTTCTTATTTGGGGAAAACATACATAGCATAAAATTTAACCAGCAAGTGTATAGCTGTTGTTATTGAGTGCCATCGAGGTAGTTCTGAGTCATAGTGACTCTGTATAGGGTTTCCGAGGAGTGACTGGTGAGTTTGAACTGTTGACCTTGCAGTTCAAACTGACCTTGCAGTCCAGCACATTAACCCACAGCACCACACCAGGACTCCAAAGTGTACAATTAAGTAGCATTAATTATGAATGCATGGAGTCCTGGTGTGGCGTTGTGGGTTAATGCGCCAGACTGCAAAGCCGTTTGAACTGCAAGGTCAGTGGTTCAAGCTCATCAGCTGCTCCTCGGAAACCCTATACAGGATCACTATGGGTTGTTATTGACTCGACAGCGCTTAACAACAACAATTATATTTGCAGTGCTCTACAACCATTACCATTATCTATTTCCAAAATGTTTCCATTGCCCCCAACAGAAATTAAGCAATAACTCTCTGTAACTAGTAACTCTGTAGTTAGTGGGTTACCCACTTGGGCTGCTAACCAAAAGGTCAACAGTTTGACTCCATCAGCCACTTCATGGGAAAAAGATGAGACTTTCTACTCCTGTAAAGATTTATAGCTTTGGAAGTCCTATACAGGGAACCAGCTTGACAGCACACAATGGCATCAATGGCTCCCCTCTCCATAACGGCTAATCTACTTTGTGTCAGTGCATTTGCCTATTTTGATATTTCATGTACATGAAATTATAAAATATTCCTCCCTTTGTATTAGAGATACTGTGCTTATATACAAATAATGTGCATGTGGGAAAAAAAGGCATAATGCACTTACAAAAATATCTTGCAGGGGAGGGTGCAGTTGGCAAGATGTATAACATGCATATTACTTGCATAAAAATATGGTATTTCACTCAGCATAATGTTTTCAAAGTTCGTCAATATCATAGCATGTATTTTTTCCAACTGTATCTTTGAAACACTCTCTTCAGCTGGGGGATGGTGGTAGAGACTCAATGGAAAGAAAGGTGTGGGAGTGGGAAGGTGAATTTCTACATTTAGGAAAAATGTAGTAGAATTTTCCAGTAATGTATTTTTTTTCTTCATTTAGATTTGTGGTCTTAAATTTGAACATGTCTGACCAGCAGAGTTGTGTGTTTTGTTTTATTTTTTCCTTCTGGAAAGCAGTGCTCAGTTTCTCAGGTGTGGCACCAAGTAAATGCACAGTTGGTTTTAATCAGCTTGGAACTATCCAGCTGTTTATTCCAGGGAGTAGCGAGAAATGTTAATTTTTGTAATGGATGTCTATAGGTTCGCCATGAGTCAGAAATGATTCTAGCGCAGTGGGTAGGGTTGGGTTTTTATGGTGCTGGCACGTGGACTCCAGGTGAAGATGGAATAATGACATGACAAGAATGAACCAAAACACCCAAACTCGCTGCCATCAAATTGATTCCAACTCATAGCAACTCTACAGGGCTTCTTAGACTGTAAACCTTCACAGGAGCAGATAGCTTCACCTTTCTCCTAGGGTTCAAGCCACTGACCTTGCAGTTAGCAGCCCAACACTTAACCCACGGTGCCACCATGTGACAATGGAAAAATGGGTAGGAACAATGGATTGGTGAGCTTACCAGGATAGATATAAAATTTTGGTAGATTGATTGAACTGATAGCATTTGTGCTTGAAATCAAGATTTTGGATGACCCTGTTATCCCCAATGTCTTTTTCTTGTTTTTTTTTCCTTAGCATTCAGTGAAATTCTTGGTATATAGTCAGCACCAGAATTAAATACTAGTTCTTGTTGTTGTGAAGTGCCGTCGAATTGGTTCCAACCCATAGCAACCCTGTATAGGGTTTCCGAGGAGCAGCTGGTGAACTTGAACTGCCGACCTTGTAGTTCAAATGGCTTTGCAGTCTGGCGCATTAACCCACAGCACCACACCAGGACTCCGAAGTACTAGTAGTCACCAATTTAAGGAGCTCTGGTAGCGTAGTGGTTACAAGTCGGGCTGCCAACCTCAAGGTCAGCAGTTCGAAACTACCAGCTGTTCTGCGGGAGAAAGATGAGGCGTTCTGCTCCCGTAAAGATTTGCAGCCTCAGAAACCCTGAGGGTCACTATGACTCGGAACCGACTCCGTGGTACATAACAACAAGTCCCCAATTTATGATGGATTTGAGTTATGACAAACCATACTACGGCCATCTTTTTTTTTTTTTTTTAACATCTTATTGTTAGTAATGTACTACATACAGAACATTACAAAGAGTCCTGGTGTGGCACTGTAGGTTAATGTGCTGGACTGCAAAGTCATTTGAACTGTGAGGTCATTGGTTCAAGCTCACCAGCTGCTCCTTGGAATCCCTGTACAGAGTCACTGTGGGTCAGATTCAACTCAACAGCACTTAACAACAACAACACTACATACAATGGAGTAGCACATACTTTGCTAATGTTATGAGTCTTAAATGTTCACTTACAGATATTCAAAGATCACATTTATCTGATTCATAAAGATACTGATAATGAAAAATAATAATGAAAACTTAAAAAAAAAAAAAAAACCCAACAATTTTTTAAAATTTTAATGTCAGAACTGACTTATGGAAGACTCATAGGGATGGAACCCTGTGTTTGTCTGGCGCTGCCTATATCCAAAGTAGATGGATTAGAGAGTCTCAGGAGAAGCTGAGATATGCCCATTTATTTAATTAGCACATCACCAACCAGTCCTTCCTCTTTCCTCTATTCCTGTCTTTCTCTGTCTCTGTTACACACACAGCTA
The DNA here is from genome assembly GCF_000296735.1 of Chrysochloris asiatica. Taxonomy (NCBI): domain Eukaryota; kingdom Metazoa; phylum Chordata; class Mammalia; order Afrosoricida; family Chrysochloridae; genus Chrysochloris; species Chrysochloris asiatica. The sequence continues at coordinate 1,095,314 of NW_006408867.1, read as the reverse complement.
CATACACTATAATCCAGCAACACTGATCTGCTTTCATTTTCCCCACACTTCTGACTCTAGGGTTTTGGCTCATCCTATTTCTATCCCCCGGAAGTATAACACATCCTCTTTTCCTTGCTCTTCCTCCTGCAATGTCCCTTATATGCATGACCCACAGGTATCATTGATACCATTGTTAGAGCACTTGCTTCATTGTGCCTTAGCAACTGACTTTGACTGTATTTACCCCTTGACTGTAAGCTCCTTGAAGAGTTTCCTGCTTGACTCACTTCTGTGTATCCCCCATGCTAGGTACATAGCAGAAACTCCATAAGCCTTTGTTGAATAAATAAATAAATAAATATTGTTTTAAAAATGAAAGGTACTACCTAATCGAATGATGAATCAGCCGAGTTCAGGCTCAGGGTGAAGGAAACAAGAGAACTAATGAATAGTGAGCTCAGGGAATCAACGTAAATCCCTGTATTTAACAACAGAGATGGAAATTGAAATTACTGACTCAAAGAATCAGTCTATTAGCTGAATATTTCCATAATGATAGAATAGAAGTCCTTTCTAGCTCTAGGTTACTTCATAGATTCTAACCAATTACTAATTATTTGCCTTGATATAGTAAATAGTTTTTATTTAATATTATTTACTTGATATATTAAAATTTATGATAGCAATGACAGTAACAATTAACATTTGTATAATGTTTTATCATGTACTTTTCATACTCGTTGCCCCATTTAACTCTCACAATGCTGTAAAGTTTCATTTTTAATATCCATTTTTATAGTCAAACTAAGTGAGGCACAAAGAGGTTATGTTATCTGCCATCACTATGAGCCAGAACCGACTGGAAAGAGCTTAACAACAACCACAACAGCACAACTAGTGAGTAGGCAAACTAAAACTCAGGTCCCAGTTATCCGAAGCCACAGATCATGATCCTCTGATTTTTAATTATTTCTTAAAGAAATCTTAGGCCTTTACAGAAATGTATGGCTATTGCTCTGAGCTTCATATAAGAACACTGGGACATGGAGACCCTGGTGTGGCACTATAAGATGGGCACTGGATGCTAACCACAAAGCCAGCTGTTAAAACTCATCAGCCACTCTTGGATTGCTAAGAGTTTTAACAGGGTTGCTATGAGTCATAACTGATTCAAAGGCATATAACAACAACAACAACAACAAAGGAACACAAACCCAGGGAACTCAGGCCTCTTGTCTCCCAACTCAGAGGCTGCTAAACCAAGACACAGTCATTGTCTGGGTAATGGGAACCTGAGAGCGCCTTCATCTTTTTATTCTGTATATTTTATTCATCATTTAATAATATGACTCATATTTGGTTTATGAGTGATCCACTAAAAAACAGACCCAGTTTGGGAAACCATCAATTACATGGAGAAAATGGCTCCTACTCAAAGAATGTTGTTCACTAGAAGAGGCCCTTAGGAGATAATCATCATTAGAGCTTCCTTACTTATCCCAGCTGCCTTACTTTCCAGGGTCACAGATGGGATAGCTCTATTTATAAATAAAGAGCAAAGATAGTTTTGTTGTTTTTGTTGTTTCTAAAGGTGGGGACCTTTATTGTCACTTGCCTAATTGTGACAGTGACAAATTATTGTCACTTGCCTAAGTAAAGTCTTAGGCAAGTGACAATGATTTAGAAAGAAATAAATGTGATGAAAGACTAGTGAAAAGAAGAAAAAAGAAAACAGAAGATGTAAAAACTAATTTGTAGCAGTAGGTTTGCTGTTGTTAGGTGCTGTCCAGTTGGTTCAGATTCACAGCGACCCTATGTGCAACAGAATGAAATGCTGCCCAGTCCTGCATCCTCCTCACAATTGATGCGGTATTTGAGTCCATGAAGAAGTAGGTAGAGGATTACATGTAATGATAGAAATCAAGAAGGTAATCCAATATTTGTTTCAGTTTTCACATCAGCAAAGTGGATGGAACAACTGACCCCTGCTTAGTTGAGGATTATTTTCAGCATCCAGGAAAATCCCATGTTGACCTTGGTGAACTGATGCAGTCAACCTGGGTCAGGGCCTCTTTAGGCTCTGTATGACGTAGATGACTCTCCTGATTAAGCTGAAGCACTGCCTCTTAAGCCAGGGTCCCAAGAAAAATTTTCAAAATCTGAATGAATACCAGATTTTTTCAATTTTGTGTTTTAATTTTGATGATGATCTAAAAAATATTAATCTAAGCATTTTTCTGTACTGTCTGAAGACAGATTTATGATCTAGTTTTGCCCCATGATCTCTGTGACCACATGTGGTTTATAGGTACTATCTTTGCTGGTTTCTCCTCTTCTCTCTGACCCCCAAAGCTGGAGTTGACCCCCATCCCCTGCTACCCTTACTCTTTGAATACCCTTAAGTCCACTTGTTTACCCAATTCTCCATTTACATGAATATGTTCTGATCTCATCCAATCATATGACTTTAAAGATCATATATAAGTTGGCAACACCCAAACTGGAAACTCTGGCAAAGACTGCTCCTGAACTTCAATCAAATTGTTAACCCAGCTTCTCCACTTGAACATCTAATAAATAGAGAGATTGCACATATTGATTAGCTTGTGACAGTCCTAATTTATTCCTGTTGTCCCAGCATGATTATAACTAGTGTCTCCTTATTACTACACATTCAAAAGTATCCTAGCTTGGGCAATAAATTATGTAACCAATTTACAAAGAGGTTTCCTAAATTTAACATGTCCAAAAGTGAACATCTGATTGTTGTTGTTAGGTGCCCTCAAGTTGGTTCTGACTCATAGCGACCCAATGTACAATACAGCAAAATCTGCCTGAAGATGGTTCTGTACCAACCTTGCAATAGTTGTTACACTTGAGCCCATTGCTGCTGTCACTGTGTCAATCCATCTCATTGAAGGTTTTCGTTTTTTTCACTGACCCTCAACTTTACCATATATGATGTCCTTTTCCAGGGACTAGTCACTCATTTGTTGTTGTTGTTAAGTGCTGTTGAGTCAGTTCCAACCCATAGCAACCCTGTATAGGGTTTCCAAGGAGCAGCTGGTGAGCTTGAACTGCCAACCTTGCAGTTCAAACTGGCTTTGCGGTCCAGCATATTAACCCACAGTGCCGCACCAAGACTTCATCCCTCCTAATAACATGTCTGAAGTATGAGAGATCAAGTTCACAATCGTGGGTTCTAAGGAATATTCTGGCTGTACTTCTTCCAACACAGATTTGTTTGTTCTTCTGGCAGTCCATGGTACTTTTAATATTCTTTTGCAACACTCTACTTCAAGTGCATCAGTTCTTCTGCAGGCTTCTTTATTATGCAACATTCACATGCACATAAGACTATTGAAAATGCCATGGTTTGAGTCAGGATTATAGTCCTCAAACTGATATCTTCACTTTTGAGCACTTTACAGAGGTCTCATACAGCGGATTTGCTTAATGTAATGCGTCGTTTGATTTCTTGGCTTTTGCTTCCATGAGTGTTTAGTGGATCCGAGCAAAATGAAGTCTTGAGCGACTTCAATCTTTTATCCATTTTTTATTTATTGGTTCACTTGTGAGGATTTTTGTTTCCTTTACATTGAAGTGCAATCCATACTGAAGACTGTGGTCTTTGATTCTCTCAGTAAGCATTTTAAGTTCTCTTTGCTTTCAGAAAGCAAGGTTGTATCATTTGCATATCACAGGTTGTTAATGATTCTATCTCCAATCATGAGGCCACTTTTTTCTTCATATAATCCAGTTTCTTATATTATTTGCTCGGCATACAGAATGAATAAGTATGGTGAAAGAATACAACCCTCATACACACTTTTCCTGATTTTAAATCACTCAGTATCCACTTGTTCTGTTTAAACGACTGCCAATTGGTCTATATAGGGTTCCTTATGAGCACGATTAAGGACCTCCGGTAGTGAAGTTGTTTTGAATCAGGCTGCTAACCTCAAGGTCAGCTAGTTCAAAACTACCAGTGGTTCCACGGGAGAAAGATGAAGCTTTCTGCTCCTATAAAGATTTGTTGTTGTTGCTAAGTGCCGTCGAGTCGGTTCCTACCCATAGCGACCCTGTACAGGGTTTCCGAGGCTGTAAATCTTTACGGGAGCAGAACGCCTCATCTTTCTCCCGCGGAGCGGCTGGTAGTTTCGAACTGCTGGCCTTAAGGTTCGCAGCCCGATTCGTAACCACTACGCTACCAGAGATTTACAGCCTCGGAAATGCTATACAGAGTTGCTATGAGTCAGAACCAACTCCATGGCTCACCATCATCACTACCACCATGAGCACAATTGGAGGCCTGGTGTGGCAATGTGAGTTAATGTGCTGGAATGTAAAGTTGGTTTGAATCACAAGGTAGACAGTTCAAACTCACCAGCCGTTCCTCAGAAACCCTATACAGGGTCACTATGGGTTGGAACTGACTTGACGGCACTTAACAACAACAACAATGAGCACAATTAAGTGTTCTGGAATTCCCATTGTGGAAATCCCACGATATTATCCATAGCTTATTATGATCCACACAGTCTTTTGACACTATCTCACACTATTCTGCTGCTATTAGTAAGGCTTTCAGTGACTAACAGTCGAAAGCAGTCTGCCTGCCTCTCCTTCTTCTTTGTCTGTCTTAGTTTGGAAGCACAGCTGGAATTTGTCCACCATGGATGATCCTACTGGTATTTAAAATACTGGTGGCATAGTTTTCCACTTGATAACAACATGCAAGCCACCGCAGTATGACAAACAGTTAAATGTATGGTGGGAGCATCTGTTATCCTCCACAAAACCTACACAACCACTTGTCTTTCCTATTTCAGTTGATGACAACTTCAGCCACTGAGTTACTCAAGCTAAAGACATTATATTCATGCTTAACTCCTCTTTTTCTCTCATATTTTATATTCAAAATCAAGGGAAGTCCTGTTAGTTCTACCTTCAGAGCATATGCACATACTATTATCTTATCTCATGAATAATGAATAAAGAAGACTGCAGAAAGAGACGATGACGCAGAGAGATGGAGCAGCTGGGGACTTTGGACCCGGAGAGGGAGAGGGCCTGTGTGCTGACAACGGGGGTCAGGCTTGTGGGGTATACCCCATAGTTGGTGGATGATGCATGGAAGGCATTGTAAACATGGCAAGGAAACGATATACGATGGGATCAATGTGAAGCTAATCTTCTCCCATGTAAACTATCACATAACTCAAAATTAAGCATCCTATTAAAAAAAAACAAGACTGCAGAAGAATCGATGCATTTGAATTACGGTATTGGGAAAGAATATTGAAAGTACCACAAACTACCAGAAGTACAAATAAATATGTGTTGGAATAAGTACATCCAGTGCTCCTTAGAAACAAAGATAGCAAGACTTTGTCTCACATATTTAGAACACATTGTCAGAAGGAACCAGTTCTTGGAGGAGGACATGAATCTTGGTAAATTGGAGAGTTAGTTAAACATAAAGAAAGAAATAAAGAAGATCCCCAACAAGTTGGATTGACACATTGACAGCAACAATGGACTCAGACATAACAACAATTGTGAGGATGGCACAGGAACAATGTTTTGTTCTGTTCTGTATAGGGGTCACTATGAGTCAGAACTGACTCAACAGCGCCTAGCAACAGCAACCTCTATGAAAAAGAATTGACACATTTGAATTATGGTGTTGGTGAAAAATATTGAAGATACCGAAATATTTTCGAAATAGTGAATACTCTTCTTTCAAAAGAATGAGCAAATCAATCGTAGAAGAAACACAGTCAGAATGCTCCTTTGAAGTGAGAATGATGAGAGTTCATACTTCTTTCTTTGGACAAGTTATTAGGAGGGGCCGGTCCTAAGAAGGACATCTCCCTTGGTAAAAGTGAAAGAGAAGATCCTCAATGAGAGGAATTGCCACAGTGACTTCAACAATGGATTCAAACATAGCAACAATTGTGAGGATGCTATACGACCAGCAGAGTTCTTTTCTGGGGTTGCTATGAACCAGAACCAGCTGGAAGATAACTAGCTATGACAACTTTACTACTGATACTAACATCCTCTTCTGAACCACCATCATCTTTCTCCCACATTATTAGCAGTCTTAAATCTAGGCTCCACCACAATCTAACTGCAGGTGATATTATTAAAATGTAAGTCAGATCATGGTACTCGACTCAATGTCCTTCCTTGGCATCCCATTTCTCTCAGAATAAAATCCAGTCTTTACAGTGTTCTATGTGAGACTACTTTTGTGACTGACTAATTTCACTCAACATAACGTCCTCAAGGTTCATTCATGTTATATAGTGGCTTTCAGCTTCCTTATTATTCTTCAAGGTAGCATAATATTCCATTGTGTGTATATACCACAGTTTGTTTATCCATTCTTCAGTTGATGGGTGCTTTGGCTGTCTCCATCTTTTTGCTATTGTAAATAGTGCTGCTATGAACATTGGTGTGCATATATCT
>NW_006408867.1:1072418-1074762 GCF_000296735.1 Chrysochloris asiatica | reverse complement strand
CCAACCTGAGGGGCTCATTTTCCAGCACTATATCTGACAGTGTTTCTCTGCTATTCATTAGGTTTTCAGTGACTAAATATTTGGAAGTAGTTTGTCAGTCTTTCGTCTTAGTCTGAAGACCAAAGAGCACAGCCTTCTGTATGGATTACATCTCAATATAAAGAAAACAAAAATCCTCACCACTGGACTAATAAAAAAAATTCTTATCAATGGAGAAAAGATTGAAGTTATTAAGGACTTCATTCTTCTTGGATCAACTATCAACACTCATGGAAGCAGCAGTCAAGAAATCAAATAACGTATTGCATTAAGCAAATCTGCTGCCCAAGACCTTTTTAAAATGTTGAAGAACAAAGATATCAGCTTGAAGACTCAGGTGCACCTGACCCAAGCCATGCTATTTTCAATAACCTTATATGTGTGTGAAAGTTGGACAGTAAATAAGGAAGACCATAGGATAATTGATACATTTGAGTTATGGTGTTAGAGAAAAATATTGAAAGTGCCATGGGCTTCCCATAAAACCAACAGATCTGTGTTGGAAGAACTGCAGCTTCAGTGCTCCTTGGTGGCCAAGATGGCCAAACTTCGTCTCTCATTCCTCAGACATATTGTCATGAGGGACCAGTAGCTGGGGAAGGATGTCATGTTTGGTAAGGTCAGAAATAGAGGCAGACCCCAGTGAGATGGATTAGCAAAGTGGCAGCATCAATGGCCTCAGGCTTGGCAACAATAGTGAGGTTGGCCGAGGATCAGGCAGTGTTTCATTCTGCTGTGTATAAGTAAGGTCGTTATGAGTCGGCATTGACTCTGTGGCACCTAATGACAACAACAAATGAAGAGTTGTACTCCAACAAATTTGAAAACTTAGAAGACATGGATACATTTTTGGGAAAACACGACCTACCTAAACCCATACAGAGTAAAGTGAAGATGGGTCTGTAGGGTGTATCCTTTGATTATTTGATGATGCATGGATGGGATTGTAATCATTGCAATGACACAAAATACAGGATGAATGTGAAACTGATGTTCTCCAATGTAAACCCACATATTTCATACACACACACACACAAAAAAAATCTTAGCCAACAGAATCCAGCAACACATCAAAAAAATAATACATCATGACCAAGACAGTTTCATAAAAGGGATGCAAGTATGGTTCAACATTAGAAACATAATCAATGTAATTCACCATATAAACAAGAAAAAAGAAAAAATCCACATGTTCATATCGATTGATGCAGAAAAGGCATTTGACAAAAATCCAACATCCATTCATGATAGAAACACTCAGCAAAGAAGAAATTGAATGGAAATTCCTCAACATAATCGAGAACATCTATACAAAATCGACAGCCTACATTACTCTCAATGAGGAGAAACTGAAAACCTTCCCTCTGCGAACAGGAAACAGACAAGGATGCCCTTTGTTACACTCCTATTCAGTATTGTGATCAGAGTCTTAGCCAGAGGTATACAGCAAGATAGGGAAATCAAGGGCATCCAAATTGCCAAAGAGGAAGTAAAACTCTTTCTATTTGCAAATGATATGGTCCTATGCATAGAAAACCCCAAAGACTCAATAAAAAAGCTACTAGACCTCATTGGAGGATTCAGCAAAGTGGCAGGGTATAAGATCAACATCCAAAAATCAGTTGGATTCCACTATAACAATAATGACAGCGCTGAAAAGGACATTGGGGAAACAATACCATTTACAATAGCCACCCAAAGGATGGAATATCTAGAAATAAATGTAATCAGAGAAACAAACTACCTATACAAAGAAAACTACAGAACACTACTACAAGAAACCAAATAAGACCTACAAAAATGAAAGAATATGCCATGCTCCCGGATAAGGCAACTTAACATTGTGAAAATGTCAATATTGCCCAAAGCAATTTACACATATAATGCAATCCCAATCCAGACCAAGGACATTCTTCAAAGAGATGGAAAAAACAATTACAAACTTTATATGGAAAGGAAAGAGACCAAGGATAAGCAAAGCACTATTGAAGAAGAAGAACAGGATGGGAAGCCTTTCATTCCCCAATTTCAAAATTTACTACAGGACTACAGTGGTCAAAACAGCCTGGTACTGGTACAATGAAAGATACATTGATCAATGAAACAGAATTGAGAATCCAGAAATTAACCCATTCACCTACTGCCAACTAATTTTCGACAAAGTACTTAAGTATATTGCGTGGAGAGGAGACTGTCTCTTTAACAAATGGTCCTGGCAGAATTGGAAAGTGATATGCAAAAGACTAAAAGAAGATCTTTACCTCATACCTTATACAAAAACCATCTCAGCATAGATTAAAGACCT
>NW_006408867.1:1070129-1071143 GCF_000296735.1 Chrysochloris asiatica | reverse complement strand
CATGGGCTAAATAGCACAGAGGTAAATAATGATCTGAGCACAAATATGGAACAACAGGGCTCGTGGATACAAAGATCGAAGCATGTCTGAATGTGGGGAAATGATGCTAAGATTCTTGGCTGTCTTTTGAATCTCGGTTTCCCTTGCCTACTATTGTAAAATAGATACTTGAAGGGGAGAGATAGGAATAGCCAGGAACATCACCAGAGAAAGCTTGTAAGTCAGTCTTCAGCCTATAACTGTTGGGAATAACTAAAATGGGGCTAGAAGTTGCCCAGTGAAGGAGGCTCCCTGCAGAGCCTTTGCACTGCACAGGACCATAGGTGGAATCCTGATCCTCATCCAGAATATTCTGAGGTGGGACATTCCCACGTGAAAGGACACGCAGACCAGTCTGGAGCAACTAGAAGAACAGACGATACTTTTTGAAAGAAAGACCAGCAGAAAACAACAACAACAATGACAACAATCCAATTGACTACCACAAGGACAAGCAAGTTGTTCCCCAGGGAGCCATCAAGGCAAGTGGTCAGGTTCTCAAGGCAAACCCCCTTCCAAGACTGAAACTCAAATAGAATACATTAGCAGGCATATGGTCCTACAGCTGATCACGTTGGTCGCTGACAAGAGGAAGGGGAAGAAAACAGCAATGAAATTGTGATCTAAGGCCGACCACATTCAGTAGACTTCTGTTAACCTGGATGGAGACCTGGTTAACCAGCAGTATGTTGAGACCTGGGGACTCCTGGGCCCAGGTGCAGGCTCCAGAGGACTAGAACAGAGTGTGAAACATCCAGCTGATATAAAGTAAGAGGGGAATGCACAATAACACCCACACTTGCAGATAGTACTCATTTGACCTGGCATCAATGGCTGGATGATCAGAACATGACTAGAGGAAGAAAGAAGAGGAAAAAAAGAAAAGAAGTAACCCACTATAAGGGGATGAAGTTGACCTATGCTTGTGGATGCAGTATGACAAAGGAGTAGACAAATCTCTACAGTGAGGATCAT
>NW_006408867.1:1068483-1069844 GCF_000296735.1 Chrysochloris asiatica | reverse complement strand
GAGGGGGAAAGGACTCCTGTGGTTCAATAGGGAATGATTGCTATCAGGTCTGACAGTGAGTGTTGGAAAGGTAAATGTAAATGTTTGATAACAAAAGGAGGGCAGTGGCTGATTTTGCAGTTCAAGAGTGGAGCTCCCTGGAACAATGAAGGGAGAAAAGTGAAGTGGGAGACCCTGTCCGGAAAGGCGGTGACACTAGGGATGGAGGTAGAGGCAATGATATAGACAGAAGGAGTGGCTGGGGACTCTGGACTCAGGGAGGGAGAGGGGTTGTGTGCTGGCAGTACACGTGTGGGATGTACCCTTTGGGTGTTTGATGATGCACGCAGGGGATTGTGATCATTGCATTGAAACAAAGTATGATAGGATGAATGTAAAGATAATTTTCACCCATGTAAACTAACATATGATTCACAGTAAAAACTATATATATATTACAAAGTTTAACTAATAGAAATTAACAGATTGACAGTTTAACATCTATAGGCAAGAAATTATCTAATAAAAAGAATCAGAAATTATATTCAGCATCAAGCACTTCCATAGCACAGTATTATGCTGACTAATAAAACTTGCTGCCAATCAGGCTGAATTTGTAGCTGAATTTGTAGCACTGCTTCCCACCTGGGTTGTCATTAGTGACAGAAAATTGTTGCAAAGTAGGGATGAGCATTTACAAAACAAAACAAAACAAAAAACAGTTTTCTTTTAAGCAGCTGAATATATGCGATAGAATTTCTTCCCAAACAATGGACTTTCAAACCATTAAATCACTAGTGCTGAATTTGTCAAGGTATTTTGCCTAAATCCAAGAACAGTTGCACTTCAATAGAGGAGCTGAAAATCAAATTTATTGGTTACATCAGTTTGGGGGTGAGTTGGGTAATCCAGCCATTTAAAAAAATGACCCTTAAAAAAAAAGACCACCAAACCTAGGTTCACTGCATTTATTTTAAAAATCATAAAGTGTTTCTTACAAAAGAGCATTACATTGTGCACACTGCTCTAAATAGAATGCTAGAGATTATTGGTATTGTTATTACTCTTCCTCCCTTTTCTAATCCCTTCCCCCCAATTGTTACAGTGACCACAGAAGCAACGTGTTCACAATCATTACATGGGGGATTTTTTTTTTAACCACCAACAGTGAACAAAAACTAAAAGTCACTCAGTCTTCTGCTGTTTCCAGATTTCAATGTTGATTTTTGCATGCCCTTCCCCACCCACCCTGTTTGTAAGAAACTAAAAACATTACATCTGGTGAATAGCAAAGATTTCACTACACCTCAAATGCAGAGCACCTATGAAGCAGAGGAATGTTGACTTTTTAAACAGAAGCAGATTAAAAAAAGAAAAAAAAA
>NW_006408867.1:1061817-1067863 GCF_000296735.1 Chrysochloris asiatica | reverse complement strand
GGTCATTAAAGAGACAAGAAAGAAAGAAAAGATCAAAATGGACTTCAGAAGAGACTCTGAAACTTGCTCTTGAGTATAGAGAAATGAAAGCAAATGGATGTGGTTATGAATTGGGCTGCTAATCTCATGGTCAGCAGTTCATAACTACCAGTTGTTCCAAGGGAGAAAGATGAAGCTTTCTACTCCAATAATGACTTACAGCCTCAGAAACCCTGTACAGGGTCACTATGAGACGCAACCAACTCCATGGTACATAAAAACAACAACAAGAAAAGAATTTAACAGAAAATTTCAAAAGGAAACTTGAAACAACAAAGTATTAGAATGCAATGCACAAAACCTGGAGTTAGAAAACCAAAAGCGAAGAACATGCTCAGCATTTTTCAAGCTGAAAGAACTAAAGAAACAATTCAAGTCTCAACTTGCAATACTAAAGCATTCAATGGGCAAGATCTTGAATGATGCAGAAAGCCTCAAAAGAAGATGGAAGGAATACACAGAGTCACTGTATTAAAAAGAAATGGTTTGGTGGTACTGAAGGAAGAAGTCCAACCTTCACTGAACACATCGGTGAAAAACAAGGCTCCAAGAACTGGTAGAACACAAATTGAAATATTTCAATAGACAAATGCAGAAATGGAGGTGTTCACTCCTCTATGCCAAGAAATTTGGAAGACAGCTACCTGGCCAACTTATTGGAAGAGACCCATATTTGTGCCCACTCAAAGAGATGTGACCCAACAGAATGCAGAAATCATAGGACAATATCATTAATATCGCATGTAAGTAAAATTTTTCTGAAGATAATTCAAAAACAGTTGAGACAGTCATTGACAAAGAACTTCCAAAATTCAAGCCAGATTCAGAAGAGGATGTGGAGGTAGAGCTAGATTTGCTGATTTCAGATGGATCTTGACTAAGCAGAGAATACCAGAAAGATGTTTGCTGTTGTTGTTGTTAAGTGCCATCAAGTCTATTTCAACAAATAGCGACCCTGTATAGAGTTTCCAAGGAGTGGCTGATGAGTTGGAACCACTGATGGTGTAGTTCAAACCTAATTGTGGTCCAGTGCTTTATCCCACAGCACCACACTTTTGCTTTATTGGCTATGTAAAGGCTTTCAAGTGTGTAGATCATGACAAACTATGGATAACATTGTGGAAATTGGGTATTTTGGAACACTTAATTGTACTCATGAAGAACCTATACATAGACCAAGACACAGAACAGAACAAGAGGGTATTGAATGGCTTAAAATCAGAAAAAAAGTTTGTGCCAAGGTTGTATTTGTTCATTACATTTATTAAATCTGTATACTAAATAAATAATCCAAGACGCTGGATTATATGAAGAGGAACATGACATCAGATTGGAATAAGACTCATTAACAATCTAATATGCAGATGATATAACCTTGCTTTCTGGAAGTGAAGAGGACTTAAAATACTTAATGATGAAGATCAAAGATTACAGCCTTCAGTGTGGCTTGCACCTCAATGTAAAGAAAACAAAATTCATCACAACTGGACCAATAAAAATCTTGATAAATAAAAGTTTAAAGTTATCAAAGACTTCATTTTACTTGGATCCACAATCACCACTAATGGAAGCATCAGTCAGGTAATCAAATGATGGATACATATTGCATGAGGCAAATCTGTTACATAAGACCTCTTTAAAGTGTTCAAGAGTAAAGCTATCAGTTTGAGGACTAAGGTGTACCTGACCCAAGCGATGATATATTCCCCCCTTTTTTCTTTTAATGTTTTATTGTGAATTATGTGATAGTTCACATGGGAGAACATTAGTTTTACATTCATCCTATCATATATCATTTCATTGAGATGGTTACAATTCCCTCCATGCATCATCAACCAACCAAAGAGTATACCCTGTAAGCCTGCCCCCCGGTCATAAGCACACAGACCTTCTCCCTTTCTGTGTCTAAAATCCTCAGCTTCTTCATCTCTCCACGTCATCGTCTCTGCCTCCATCTCAGGCATCGCTGCTTCTCTAGGTAGGGTCCCGCTCTCTGCTCTTCTCCCTTGATGGTCCCAGGGCCCTCTGCACCTAGGCTGAAAAGTTAATCACTCCCCTCCTCGCTACAAACGTCTACCTTTACATTTCCAACCCTCACAATCAGTCCTGATAAAAATTATCCACTATTGTATCACAAGATACTTATCCACATCTCCTTTCATCAGCCCTGCCCAGACAAATTGGATACTACTCAGTGGAGATTCTACCTTCCTCCATGCCCTCTGGATGTAGGTTCCCTCTTGAAACCTTGTAAGCCAGTCACTTCTTGCCTTTGTAGATCCCCCAGTTTGGGTAGCCAATGTCCAAGTCACCCATTCCTGTCTACTCTGTGTATAGAGGGGGTGGGAATGATCCTTGCTGTAAAGATTTATTCCCTCTTTTGAGCTACTGCATCCATAGGTGTAGGTCAAGTTCATCAAATTGTATCAGACTACTCTTTTCTTCCTCTTCTTCTTCTAGTAGAGCTCTGATCATCCAGTCATTGAAGCCAGGTCAAGTGGGTTTTATCTGCAAGTGTGGGTGTTCTTGTGCATTTGCCCTCTCTTGTCAGCTGGATGCTTCACTCTCCACTCTAGTCCTCTGTGGACTGAAGAGTCCCCAGGTCTTGCCACACTGCTAAGCCATGATATATTTAATTGTCTCAGATGCATGTGAATGTTGGACAATGAATAAGGAAGTTTGTAGAAGAATCAATGCATTTGAATTTTGATGTTGGAGAAAACTATTGAAAGTACTATTGACTTCCAGAAGACTATACAATTGTTTGTTGGAAGAAGTATAGCCAGAATGCTTCTTACAAACCAGAATGGTGCGACTTTGATTCTCATACTTTGAACCTATTTTCAGGAGGGACCAGTCCCTGTAGAAGGGCATCATGCATGGTAAAGTGAAGGGTTGGTGAAAAATAGGAACATTCCTAACAAGATGGATTGACACAGTGGCAGCAACAATAGCCTCAAACAATAATAGTAATAATTGTGAAGATGGTACAGGATAGGCTGTGATTGGTTCTGCTATGTATAGGGTCTCTATAAGTTGGAACTGACTCGACAGCACTTAACAATAACAACAGAAGTATGGTACTGATGCCCCTAAAGAGTCTATTATTCTAGAGCCAAATTATGACTGTAGAAGATCCTAGACTAAAGTGGGGCCATGTTTCAACACCTCAGACTCCAAAATACACTTTTACTCTATTGCTCCTAGTAAATGGTTACCTTGCTCAGAAGGTTGTTTTATATGGTTCTAGTGTAGGAGATGTCCTGGTGTGGTGCTGTGGGTTAATGCACTGGACTGCATGGTTGGTTTGAACTGCAAGGTAAATGGAGTTTACCAGGTGTTCCTTGGAAACCCTATACAGGGTCACTATGAGTTGGAACAAACTCGATGACACTTAACAACAACAATAACAAAATAGGATAAGTACTGGACTGCAAGGTCGATTTGAACTGCAAGGTCAGTTGTTCTAACTCACCAGGTGCTCCTTGAAAACCCTATCTAGGGTTGCTATGAATCAGAACTGATTCGACTGTACTTAACAACAACAATGAGATAATATAAAAGCACTTGGAAACTGTAAAACAAAATGCACAATTATGAAGTGCTGCAGTTGTAGTGTAAACAGTTAAGTGTTTGGTTACTTACCTAAAGGTTGGTGTTTCAAACAATTTCTAAACCACCTCAGAATACAGAGCTGGAAATCTGCTTCCTAAGGTCACAGCCTTGAAAATCTGGTACAATTGTTCTATTTTGCATATATCAGGTTGACCTGAGTGGGAATTGACTTGATGACAACAAACAACAACAACTTCTTCACATCTTACTTCACTATCAACAGGTTTCTCTTTTTCTCAGTCGGATCATCCATTAGACTGACATCCCTGTGGACTGATAAACTTAGCAGTCCACAAGTCCATCTGAGTGAGAAGGCCTTCTGGATTCATTCATTCAACATTCACTAAGAGCTGACTGGTGTAACAGGACTATGGAGATAGTGGAGCCACCCTTGTTGGCCTTTTGAAGCACACATTTTAGATGGGGAGACAGCTGAGTAACTTAATTGATTTTGTATTTATTACTGTAGAAAGTGGAGAATGATAAATCTTTGTGAAAGAGATGATTTGAAGCCAATTTTAATAGCTGCTGTAATAAATTCAAATACTTTCTACATATTTTATACATTTGTCTAAATTGGACAACAACCCCAGGAAGAATTACTATTCCTATTTTGTAGGTGAGGAAATTAAGGCTCGGGGGGGGGGAGGGGGGTCTGAAAAGCTTATCCAAGGTCAGATAGCTGCCTAGCAGCAAAATCAGCAGCTAAACCCAGACCTATTTCTCTTTCATTTATGTTGTTCCTGGTAGGATGAGAAAGGACAGAGGGAAAAAGATAAGTAGTTCTAGGCCTAAGAACAGAGGCTAGGAGGCAAAGCTCTTAAAACACTTCATAATGAACTTGAAACGTTTCTGTACATTGTCACTCATGTTTTCTACTTCCTCACCTGGCACACATAATCCCCTTCCCTTCATACCTAAGACCATATCCAAGAGCACAATGTTCTGTGTCTGGGATCAAATCTCAGTGCCACCACTAGATGAAGCAGAGAGCCAGCTAAGCCCGTTGTGCCATTAGCTAAGCCCTAAGCTCATTCACCTGTTAAGTGAAGAAAATATCAGTGCCTTTCTCAGAGTTACTGTGAAGGTTCAATGGCTTCCTAATGTCAAACACTGAGTACCAGGTTGCCCAATAAATTTATGCATTGTATTGTGATAATTATAATTCTTACCCATAGGAGCTCAACTGTCAACTATGCTCACCTTTCACCTTGTGAAAGTCATCCCATATCTTTTACTTAATGCTCCTTTTAACTGAACCACCCTTCATGCCACATAGAGGTTTATTTTATTCATCTAGACTTTCATTTGGGTCCTAGTGTGGCACTGTAAGATATGCACTGGACTGCTAACCACAAGGTTGATGGTTGAAATCCATCAACCACTCCTCAGAAACCCAATACAAGGTCACTATGAGTCAGAACTGACTAGATGACACACAACAATAACAACAGCAGATTTTATTTACTGATGTCATTTACCAAAGTATCCTGCACACAAAGTCCTTCAAACCTCACACCTGTTGGTTTAATTAATAATTAAATATATATATTTATGATACTACAATCATATGGTTAATTAGAGCTGATCCAAAATTCAATTAACCTGAGTTTTCTGACAAGATGGCAAACTTGGCAGAGGCACAACAAAATTACAAGAGACCAAATGAAACAGACACAGATGAAAATTCTAGAACCCCGAACTTCAGAGGAAAGGTTAGAGAAGTGGATAGAATGCTTGCTGTTGAGCAGGGTTGGTGAAGGAGAGAAATTCACTCGTGAACAGCTGGCCAGACGCAGCTCAACCATCTTGTGAGTAGCTTCAGTAATAGAAGGAGGCCTTGCAGAGCAGATTTACACATAGGAAGGGAAAGGTGCAATTCCTTCTTTTTCCCTACACTTCCTGGTGACCAGAGTTGTAGTTCACTCCCACCCTCATCTACCCTCAGCATGGACCCTGCTCTCTGGGAGTTCAGAGCTGCATGGTTGGGCATCATGCCAGTTTGAGGCAGGGGAGGGCTATGCTTATTTGTTGCCTGGATTCAGGTGGGATCAGCTCTAGAGCTGTAGAACCCAGAGTCACCAGACCTGCATTTAACCAGTCACCCTGCTGCCAGCTGCCCTCTGGTCCTAACAGACACACTGAAATCAATTCCATCATGGGCCTCCATAAACTACTTCCAAATAGAGTGCCCTGAACATAGATCACACTGAGGACAATAGGATATCCATCTAGGATCAGGAACTCTGCTGTCACGTTCTTCTCACACCCACCTGGTGAGTTCCTTGGATTGCAAAGTACCCAGAATTTCCTCCTTTCCCAAGTCCAACACCACCACTCATCTGTCAGTTTGTCATACTGTGGTGGCTGTGAGTTGCTGTGATTCTGAAAG
>NW_006408867.1:1055864-1057322 GCF_000296735.1 Chrysochloris asiatica | reverse complement strand
ATTCTCAATACTAGTATGCTAGAAGAACAGTCAGAAAATAAAGAATGAAAAAATCTGAAGAAAGCCTAAGAGTTACATGGATCACCATGAAGAGGGATAGCTTATAGGTTATTGGAATTCAGTACAGAAAGAGACAATAGAAAGCACAGAGAAAAGTGTTGAAGAGTTGTTGGAAGAAAATCTCCCTAACATCATGAAAGATGAGGAAATGAGGATATAAGAAGCTGAAAGAACCCCAGACAGGATAGATCCCAGAAGAAAATCACTAAGACATATCATCAGACTCTCCAAAAAAAGAAAAGAATCTTGAAAGCAGTTTGGGGAAAATGAAATTAGCTACAAAGAACCTATAAGACTAAACTCTGACTTCTCAGCAGAAACTATGCAGGCAAGAAGGCAATGAGCCTGGGAACAACAGGGCTCTGTGATACAGGGATCAAGTCATAGTCTGAAGAGTGGAAATAATTCTAAGATGCTTGACTATCTTATGAATATTGGTTTCCCTTGCCTACTATTATAAAATAGACACTGGAGAGTGATAGAAAGGAATGTTGGGAAACATGATTACAGAAAGTTTGTAAGCCCATCTTCAGCCTATAACTGATTGAAATACCTAAAAGGGGCTCTACAACTTGCCCAGTGAAATAGGCCTCTTGCACAGACTTTGCAGTATATAGGACCTTAGGTGAAATCCTGAGTCCCATCCAGAACTGTCTGATATGTGACATTCCCACTAGAAAGGACAAGCAGACCAGCCTGGAGCCACTAGAGCAACAGAAGGTACATCTTCAAAGAAAGAGCAGGAAAAACCCACAACAAAAATGGCAGTATGATTGGCTACTACAAGAATAAGCAAGTTGTTCACCAGGAGCCATCAAGACAAGCAATCAAGTCCCTTCAGGACAAATTCCCCTCTAAGACTGAAATTCAAAGGGAACATATGAGCAGGCATAAAAGCTTGCTGGCAACCACATTGGGCTACTGGTGTGTGGAAGTGGGGGAAAGGCAGCAATGAAGAAATGGGCTGAGTTCGACCACATTCCATAGACTCCATTGACCTGGAGATGAGAGAGAGAAGAGGAAGGGCTGGTTGGTCCAAATGTGGTGAGAACTGGGAACATCTGAGCCCATGGGCAAGGACATAGCTACAGAGGGTGACAGCTGAGAGTAAAGCATCCAGCTGATATGAAGTGAGAGGAGGTGCACAAGAACCTCCAAAGTTGCAGATAGTACCCATCTGACCTAGCCTCAATGACTTGATAATCAAACTCAATTAGAGGAAGATAAAAAAGAAAACAAATTTTTATAAAGGACACAAGGGTAAATTGCTACAATTTGATGAACTTGACCTATACTCATGGAGGTAGCAGCTCAAAATACCAACAGAGGGAAGGAGTCTTCACATTAAATAACAATGCTATCCCTTCTGTATACAGAGTAGATAGGGATGGGCAACTT
>NW_006408867.1:1053230-1054181 GCF_000296735.1 Chrysochloris asiatica | reverse complement strand
CTCCTCAAAATAGACTTGACCATGATGATGCGAATGGAGTAAAGCCCGTGGGAGTAAAGCCCACAGGACCTTCATTTGCTGAGGGGCACAACTCAAATGAAGAGAAACAGCTGTAAACATCCATTAATAATAGGGACATGGATTGTACAAGTATGCATCAAGGACAATTGGAAATTGTCAAAAATGAAATGGAATGCATTAACATGGATATTTTAGGCATTAGTGAGCTGAAATGGAATGGTATTGGCCATTTTGAATCTGACAATCAAAAGGTTTAGTGTGCTGGGAATGACACATTGAAGAGGAATGGTGTTGCATTCATTGTCAAAAAGAACATATCCAGATCAGTCATGAGGTACAACGCTGTCTGTGATAGGATAATATCCATGCGCCAATAGGGAAGCCCAGTTAATACCACTGTTATTCAAATTTATGCACCAACTACTAAAGCCAGTGCAGATGAAATAGAAGAAATCTATCAACTTCTTCAATCTGAAATTGATCAAATATGCAATTAAGATGGATTGATCATTACTGGTGATTGGAATGGAAAGGTTGGGGACAAAGAGGAAGGATCAGTAGTTGAAAAATATGGCCTTAGTTATAGAAGTGACACTGGAGATGGCATGATAGAATAATGCAAAATCAATGATTTGTTCATTTCAAATACCTTCTTTACACAGTATAAGAGATGATTATACATACACATGGACCTCACCAGATGGAATACATAGAAATCAAATTGACTACATCTGCGGAAGGAGATGAAGGAAAAGCTCTATATCATCAGTCAAAACAAGGCCAGGGGCACACTGTGGAACAAACCATCAACTGTTCATATGCAAATTCAAACTGAAAAAAATGAAAACAAGTCTAAGAGAGCCAAATATGACCTTGAATATATACTACCTGAATTTAGAGATCACCTGATGATCAGATTTGAAACATTAA
>NW_006408867.1:1043635-1047784 GCF_000296735.1 Chrysochloris asiatica | reverse complement strand
TACCAATATTTACACTGAATGTAAATTGATTACATGTACTAGTCAAGAGATATAGAGAGCTTAATGAATAATAAAAAAAGATATTTCAATATGCTGTTTACAAGATATACATAAAGAATATGAAGACAGCCTAAATGTTAATCAACAAAAGAATGGTTAAACAAACTTTGGTACAAAAACACAATGGAATACTATACAATGTTGAAGAATAACCATGAATCTGTGAAACACTTCACAACATTGATGAACCTGGAGGACATTATACTGAGTGAAATTCGTCAATCACAAAAGGACAAATATTGTATGAGATCAATGTTGTAAAAAGTTAATAAAATACTTTCTTAATAAATGAAACCATTAACGATGATTTTTCTGGGCTGGAGGATGAAAAATTATTGCTGGGCTGGAAGGTAAATACATGCTAACTTGAGTGACAGGGCAGGGAATACATAACAAGAGGGAGGCTAGCAGAGGAAAGATGAAGGTAGTGGGAGACACAGGGAGAAATGCAAGAGTTAAAGTAAATAGAAGTAAATAATGTTAACGGTACATACAAGGGATTGCAATAATTGTGATAAAGCAAAATATATGATTTAGTGAATGTAAAACTGATGATCTACTCTATAAAACTTCACTCAATTCACATTAAAAAGTTTTTAAAAAATCAAAAATAAAATTCAATTAGCCTTACAAAGATTAGAATTTCTTAAAGTTCAACGCTAGTGGTTTAACTGCAAGATGTTGAAGTGCTTTATGAATCAAAGAAAATTTAAATTATGTTTTATGAAGTAAGAATGTGGTATTTTTGTCTTATGTCCTAGCCCTTTGAACATTAGTAATTAATTTACAAAATGCATGGTAACTTTCATCCTTCCATTTCTCACATTAGGAAGTTAAACAAAGTATAATGATAATATCATTTGAGCTTGGCCTTATAATTAGCAATCATAGCATTCACATATGAATTTGTGCTTTTCCAAACATCCTCCCACCCATCAACTTTTCATCCTTTCAAATTTCTCAGTAGCTCCTTGCAGCATCAGGAAGCAGGAACACACCAAAAGAATAAAGCTAGAAGTTTGGTGCCTCCACACTCCTTCCAGAAAAGATGGAACTTGGTTGTGTCCTCCCCGTTAAAGAAGACAGTGGCCTACAATGGAAGGAGTCAGCATTCTTCTTGGCACTGACATCAGCTGAGACATTTCTGATGTTGTTTTAAGTGCTGTGGAGTCAGTTCTGACTCATAGTAACCCTATGCATGACAGAATGAAACAAAGCCCAGTCCTGCACCATCCTCACAATTGCTGTTACATTTGAGTCTATTGCTGCTGTCACTGTGCCAATCCATCTCATTGGGAGTCTTCGTCTTTCTCACTGACCCTCCACTTTACCAACCATGATGCCCTTCTCCAGGGACTGGTCCCTCCTGATAATTTGTTCAAGTATGAGAGCCAAAGTCTCACCATCCAGCTTCTAAAGCGAACTCTGGCTGTGCTTATTCTAACACAGATCTTTTTGTCCTTCTGGCAGTCCATGGTACCATCAATATTCTTCTTCAACACCACAATTCAAATGCATCCATTCTTCTGCAATCTTCCATACTCATTGTCCAACTTTCACATGACTATGAGGCTGTAGAATATACCATGACTTGAGTCCGTCACACTTAATTTCTCAAACTGATATCTTTGCTCTTGAACACTTGAAAGAAGTCTTGTGCAGGATATTTACTTAATGCAATTATGTTGTTTGATTTCTTGTCTGCTGCATGCTTGAGTATTGATTGTGGGTCCAGGCAACATGAAGTTTTTGACAACTTCAATCTCTTTTCCATTTAACATGATGTTATTTACTGGTCCACTTGTGAGGTGCGAGCCATACTGAAGGCTGTAGTCTTTGATCTTCATCAGTAAGTATTTTATGTCCTCTTCACGTCCAACAAGCAAAGTTGTATCATATGCATATCACAAGTTGTTAATGAGTCTTCCTCCAATCCTGATGCCATGTTTTTCTTCATACAACCCAGCTTCTCGGATTATTTACTCAGCATACAGGTTGAATAAGTATGGTGAAAGAATACAACCCTGGTGCACACCTTTCCTATATGCATTCAGTATATCCTTGTTCTGTTCTTGTATCAGGTTCTTCATGAACACAATTAAATGTTCTGGAATACCCATTCTTCACAATGTTATCCACAGCTTGTCATTATCCACATAGTTGAAAGACTTAGCATAGTCAATAAAGCACAAATAAGCATCTTTCTGGTATTTCTGGCTTTCAGCCAAGTGCTACCTAATGTCAGAAATGGTATCCTGGATTATCTGAATGGATTATCTGAATGAGGACAATGTCCTCAGAAGAAACACACATGAAGAAGAGGAAAAGGCCATGTGAAGACAGAGGCAGAGATTGGCTTAATGCAGCCATAAACTAAGGAAAGATACCTGAAGCCACCAGAAACTTGGAGAGATAAGAAACAGAATCTCCCTGATGTTTCTGGAAGAAATGATCTGATACCTTGATTTCAAAGATCTGGTCTCTAAAACTGTGAGATGACACATTTTGGGTTTTTTTAAGCCACCAAGTTTGTAAAATTTGTTACAGCAACCCTAAAAATCGAATCCACTTGAATTGCATGAGGTATTTGAAGACACATCCATCAAGTCAAAACAGGAGGTATACATCATTTCCCTGAATAACCCCAGAAACTATGGGAAACAATAGATACGAAAACACAAATAAAACAAGTCCATCGGGGCAAATAGTTTGTGAATTCTAAGAAAAAATGCTACCTACCTGGAATAACAAAACAGTATCTGGGAGCAGAGTTCCTGAGGGGAGCACAAAGACTCTCTGAATGGAGGCTATGAAGCCATTGAGTAGTTTAGCTGGAGAGGGCCAGTGATGGTCATCTGAATGAGTCATTAGTTACAGAAATTCTATAGGAGCCCTCGAGGCTGCTCTCTTTGTGGGAAGACAGCAAATGGTTTATTTCTGCTTTGTTAATGCTTTAAATTGTGGTAAATATTTATGTAGCCAAATATTTGCCATTTCAAAATTCTGCATATATACAGTTTAGTGACATTAATTGTATTCATTGTGTTTTGCAAGTATCACTATTATCTGTTTTCAACTTTCTACATTACCCTTAACAGAAGTTCAGTATCTTTTGTGAAAGTGTAGTTCATTTCTTCTAAAAAAAAAAAAAAATTTTTGGTTTCAAAACCTCTTTACTGTCCTCTCCTTATCACAGTAAGCCAGACCTTTATTTGGAAAAAAAAAAAAAGGAGAAAAAGGAGTTTGTTATTCTTCCCAGGGTGTGAGAAGAAACCCTTTGAAATGCCAATGTAAACTTGATATTGGATCTGAAATCTGCTAGACCACAAACACACCAATTTGGTCTCATATGTGTTTATTTAGTATGTTTTTAAAATCTATATTGCACTTGTTATAAATCAAACACTATACTAAAGTCTAGGGTAGAAGGAAAAGGAAGAGAACACTTCTTAAGAGATGCTTGTGTTCTAATGGAGAAGATAAACATATGCACAAATAATAAATAGGACTCCTTAAACAAAGGAAGAAATGGCAAATGTGCAGTATGTAAGTAGCAACTACACTTCAGTTAAGAAGAACTTAAAATATGTCTTACCCTCTCATTCTAAGTTAATATAAATGAGTCCTGTCCTGTTCTGAGGGCTGGTTCTGGGCAGGGGAAAGAAACTGGGAATTAACACAGGAACTCAGGAAGCTAGAGGCTTCCAACGTTTTCCACCTGTGGAAGAGAGAGCTGTACTAGTCTATTGTTGTTGCAGTTAGGTGCCTTTGAGTTGGTTCTGACTCATAGCAACAGAATGGAACACTTATGCACAACAAAAAGTAACACTGCCCAGTCTAGAGCCATCTTCAAAATTATTGTTAAGCTTGAGCCCAATGTTGCTGTTATTGTACCAATCAATCTCATTGGAGTGTCTTCCTCTTTTTTGCTACCCTCCACTATACCTAACATGATGTCCTTCTCCAGGTCCCTCTTGCTAATATGTCTGAATTATGAAAGATGAAGTTTTGCCATCTTGGCTTCTAAGGAGCATTCTGGTTGTGCTTCTTCCAACACTGATTTGTTTATTCTTCTAGCAGTCCATGGTA
>NW_006408867.1:1037992-1042120 GCF_000296735.1 Chrysochloris asiatica | reverse complement strand
ATTTATCTATACCTAAAATGCTACATTGTTCTTAATATTCCTATATACTTTCAGGAGGAAGGAGAGCATCTGGGTTAAACTGATTATATTCAGAGGTGTTTTAATGGGTCTGCCACTGATCAACCCAGGGTCTGCGTATGCTGTCCCTAGAAATCCAAGATCCATCTGATGTCAGCAATGATATTCCTATTTCATGTTCTCCTCTCAATCTGACTTGAATTACTGACAGTTGTCCATCAATGTACAGTTGCTGCCGTTTTTGAATTATCTTGAGTAAAAATTAACTTGCATGTGATATTAATGATATTATCAGATGATATCCCCATTCCATTGGGTCACTTCTCTTTGGAAGAGGCACAATTATAGATCTCTTCCATTGGTTGGCCAGGTATGTGTCTTCCAAATTTCTTTTTTTTTTTATGTTTATACTGTGAATTATGTGTTCATTTACATGGGTGAACGTTATCTTTACATTCATCCTGTCTTATTTTGTTTCATTGCAATGATCACAATCCCCTGCATGCATCATCAAACACCCAAAGGGTACACCCCACATGTGTGCTCCCTGGCTGCCAGCATACAACCCCTCTCCCTCCCTGAGTCCATAGTCTCCAGCCGCTACTTGTTTCCACCTCATTGTCTCTGCCTCCATCCCTAGTGTTACTGCCTCTCTGGACAGGTTCTCCCACTTCTCTTTTTCTCCCTTCATGGTTCCAGGGATCGCCACTCTTGGCCTGAAAAACCAGCCACTCCCCTCCTTTTGTTACCAAACATTTACATTTATCTTTCCAACACTCACTGTCAGACCTGATAGCAATCGTTCCCTATTGAACCACAGGAGTCCTTTCCCCTTCAACTTTTATCAACTCCATCCAGACAGGTTGGAAACAATTCAGTGGATGTTCTACCTTCCCTGGTTCCTCTGGAGCTAGGTTCCCTATTGAAAGCTTATAAGCCAGTCACTTCTTGCCTTTGGCGTCTCCCCATTTTGGGTAGCCTAAGTTCCCCCTCCCTGTTGACCCTGTGTACCAAGGGGGTGAGAATGATTCTCACTGTAGAGATTTGTCCACTCCTTTGTCATACTACATCCATAAGCATAGGTCAAGTTCATCCACTTATAATAGGTTACTCCTTTTTTTTCCCCCCTCTTCTTTCTTCCTCTAGTCATGTTCTGATCATCCAACCATTGATGCCAGGTCAAATGAGTACTATCTGCAAGTGTGGGTGTTCTTGTTCATCCCCCCTCACTTTATATCAGCTGGATGCTTCACACTCTGTTCTAGTCCTCTGGGGCAATGTCCCTGCCCCTGGACCCAGGAGTCCTCAGGTCTCATCATACTGCTAGTTAACCAAGTTTCAATCCAGGTTAACAGAAGTCTATTGAATGTGCTTGGACTTAGTTCACAACTTCATTGCTGTTTATCCCCCCTGTCCCCTTATCGGTGACCAACATAGCCAGCAGCAGGACCATATGCCTGCCAGTGTATTCCATTTGAGTTTCGGTCTTAAAAGGGGTTTCTCTTCTGGGAACCTGACAACTTTCCTTGATCACTCCCTAGGGAACAACTTGTTGTTCTTGTAGTAGTCAATTGGACTGCTGTTAATGTTTTTGATTTTTTTCTGCTGGTCTTTCTTTCAAGAAGTATCTTCTGTTCTTCTAGCTGCTCCAGACTGGTCTGCTTGTCCTTTCATGTGAGAATGTTCCACCTTAGAATATTCTGGATGAGGATCAAAGTTCCACCTGTGGTCTTGTGAAATACAAAGGCTCTGCAGGGAGCCTCCTTCACTGGTCAAGTTTTACCCTCATTTTAGTTATTGCAAACAGTTATAGGGTGAAGGCAAACTTACAAGCTTTCTCTGGTGATGTTTCTGGCTATTCCTCTCTCTCCCCTTCAAGTGTCTCTCCCTTTCAAGGGAAACCAAGATTCAAAAGACAGGGGTTTTGGCAGCAGTGGAGACAGTCAGGTAGGGAAATCTCTGTGCTAGGAGAGTAACATGTAAGCCAACACAGTTGGATAAACTGACAAAAGAGTGGTGACTCTACTAGCCTTGTTGTTGTTACATGCTGTTGAGTCAGTTCTGACTCATAGTGACCCTGTATAGGGTTTACCACAATTGGTGGGTTTGAACTGCTGACCTTTACATTTGCAGTCTAGTGCTCATTCTACAACACTATACCAGAAGTCCTCTACTTGTCTAAAAACTATCAAAGACAAAAGTGAAATATGTCCTGTACTCATCTAATGCCTATTAAAAGACATATTTCACTTTTGTCTTGACAGGTTTCAAGTGTCTCTTCTGACGACTGGAGTTCAGAGGGTGTCTAGCCAAGGTCTGAATTTACCAACAACAGACACAAATCACACA
Organism: Chrysochloris asiatica; assembly: GCF_000296735.1. NCBI lineage: Eukaryota > Metazoa > Chordata > Mammalia > Afrosoricida > Chrysochloridae > Chrysochloris > Chrysochloris asiatica. The sequence continues at coordinate 1,039,753 of NW_006408867.1, read as the reverse complement.
CAAGCAGTTGATGAAACAATGCTTTGCTTTCAGAGGGAAGAGATAAAAAGAGTTGGCTTCAGTAGTGGGTTGGGGTTACCTGAGCCAAATGATTCACTTTCCATAGCCAGCATAGGACAAATGTTCTTCATGAATCCCTTCTGTGCTGCAGGTGTTCCATTCCCACTAGGGACAAATATAAAAATGGGATTGAGCAGACAAATATAAAAATGGGAATGCCTTATGACATTCACGCATGAGCAGAAAAGAGAAAGAAGGTTTATTGTGTGCCCAGAACAGGAAGAGAGCCCTCAATAAGAAGAAACTGGGGGGGCAGAGAGAGAGACGAGACTTATTTCCTAACCTCTATTATTATCAGATACTCTGGACCCAAGACTTTTGATCAGGAAGCCTTGGTGAGAAGTTCAGAGATGGTGGCAGAGTGTCACCGATAGAAAGGAAACTAGTACGCTTTTTCTTTGTCTCACCTCTGTTCGAGGAAGAGGGCACTGGAAAAAGAATACATTGATGAAATTGTTTAATCTTTGAAATATCTGTCAGAGTAGACCCTAACAGAGAATGTACTTTCAGAAAACACTGGTCTAAACTATAAGTTGAAAAGTCGTCTATGCTTTCTGAGATAACTACTTTTCTCGTCCCATAGCAACATCCACTTACTTCCCTCTTTGTCGTTGTTAGTGTTTTCCAGTTGATTCTGACTCATAGAAAACTCATGTCAAATGGAAAAAAATGCTACTTTGTCCTGTGTCATCCTCAAAATCCTTGCTGTTTGAGCCCATTGTTGTAACCACTGTGATAATCCATCTTGTTGAAGATCTCCTTAATTTTCATTGACCCTCTGCTTTACAAAGAATGATATTCTTCTCCAGCAATTGGTCTGTTCTGATGACATGTCCAAAGTAAGAAAGATAAAATCTTGCCATCTTGACTTCTAAAGAGCATTCCAATTGTACTTCCTCCAAGACTAATTTGTTTGTTCTTGCAGTTGATGGCATATTCAATACTCTTTGCCAACACCTTAATTCAAACACATCAATTCTTCATCTGCCTTCCTTTTTCATTGCATCTGAATCTATTGGAAATACCACACAGCCAGCCCACTCCTCTGGGCCCATCACTCAGAAACCATGACAACTAAAAGTAGACTCTAGGGATCAGGGCAATGAGGCAAGCCACTAGTGCCTGCACTTAAAGAATGAAAGGAAGACTTCCAGCACTGAACAGTCTCTCTGTTTTCTAAACTCCCCAGAGGTTCTTAGTGATAGCTGGGATTTGGTGCTAAAATTATTTTAGAATGTTCAATGGAGTCACTGTGTTTCAGGCTCCATGATTTCTGCATGAAATATCTATCACAAAATCACCTAAGTAAACCTTTCTGCAAAACATAGGGTATGATTGCAAGAGGCACCAGGCTAATATGCTGATACTCCTCAGCTCTATGGCTATACAATGTGCTGCTGATCAGCTGCACAGTTAGTGCTCCAGGATTGATTTTGTTGGCAAGGGGAATAGTATTCCCACTAGCAATTCCAAGCAGTTCTTTCAAGTAGGAAAACTTTAAAGAAGTAAACAAGGTTATCTATAAAGTTACAAAGTGTGAGTGACGGCTCTACCTCATAGTAACCATCGCTTTTAAACACTTAAGAATTCTTCTTTTTCCCTCATTTGAGGAAATCTGTGTCTCTCACAGGGCTGGATTAGGGAAAGATGGAAAAGAAGAACTGGATCATGCTTATTCTTTTCATTTATCTCCCCCCCCCC
>NW_006408867.1:1023809-1037577 GCF_000296735.1 Chrysochloris asiatica | reverse complement strand
TTGTGAATTATGTGATAGTTTACATGGGAGAACATTAGCTTTACATTCATCCTATCATATCATTTCATTGCCATGGTTACAATCCCCTCCATACATCATCAAACAACCAAAGGGTATACCCTGCAAGGCTGCCCCCTGGTTGTCAGCACCCAGCCCCTATCTCTGTCTGGGTCTAGAATCCCAGCCACTCCATGGCTCCATGTCATCGTCTCTGGCTCCATCTCTGGTGTCACTGTTTCTCTGGGTAGGGTCCCACACTCCGCTCTTCCCCACTCCTGGAATGCAAAGTCAACCACTCCCTTCCTTTTGCTATAAAACATCTACCTTTACATTTCCAACCCTCACAGTCAGTCCTGATGAAATTATTCACTATTGTACCACAAGAGTCCTAGCTCCATCTCCTTTCATCAGCCCCACCCATACAGATTGAATACTACTCAGTGAAGATTCTACCTTCCTCCCCGCAGGACAGCTGTTTTCTGTCTAGGAAGGAATAATTATACTTACAAATATAGGAACTCCACATTTGTATGGTTATTTCATTTGCTGTTTATAACAAGTCGATGAGGTAGGTAGGAAAATATTACGGCATTGGTGCCCATCAGCTAAAGAGTACCAGGAATACATTTATAATCAGTAAATTTAAGTTTATTACTTGCTACTGCAAGGGAGAACATATACCATGGGGCATCTCCAAAGACAAGAATCCAGAAATACAGAACTTTGGGAAATGAAGTTATTCATGAGATAGTCTGGACAGAAATACTCTAGGAGACGTTGGAACATCTGGGGAACAGAACATACTAGTCAGTACAGAGCCAGTGCTAGATCATTTTGTTCATAGTCATATCATGGAACTCATGAACAAACTGGTGTTAACAGAGTTGGCGCTTAGATAATTTAGGATGGCCATTATGGATTTGATTTGTTACAGATTAGTTGTTCTGTCAAGTTTCTTTTCCAGTTCTCAGGACTCCCATTCCTTGTACCCCACAATTTAGCTGCCAGTAGGGTCCTTTTCCTAATTATCAATTGTTATGGATATTATTTCAACTTTTCAAGTGGAGATACTAAGAAGTAGGACTTGCCAAAGTTGACATTATTAGGAAACTGCAGAGGCTTAGCCAAACCCAGGTCTTCTGACTTTGAATGTGATACAAATTATTTCCCTTGGCATAGGCAGCCTGTTCTAACTATAAGTTCTCTCTCACTTTATATTTATTTGCATAGTTTTCCTTGTATCTCCCCAACTCTTTGAGTAGTAATCTAACATATAAATAGTAGCTAAGCCTCATAGAGTGAATGAGAATGTGGTCTTTGCATATAAACTGCTCAGTTTCAAAATTTAGATAAACTTTTATTGGAAACTTCTTAGTGCCCAGTATTTCCTCAACTTTAAATGAGAATAGTAGGCATATCTTCCTCATAGGGTGTTATGACTTGAAGTATGCCTCACAAAAAGTTATGTTAAAGATCTTGTACCTTGTCGATGTAGCTTTATTGGAAAATAAGGTTTTTGCAGATGCAGTTCATTAATCTGAGGTGGTGCTCAAGTCGAAAAGGTTCTAATCCATATATTCAGTGTCCTCATAAGAAGAGGAAAGAGAACAAACATATAGGGAAGAACACCATGTAAGGACAAAGGCAGAGACTGAAACACATCTACAAGCCAAAGAACATCTAGGACAGTGAGAAACCACTGAGAGCTGGAAAACTGCTTGAAACAGATTCTCCCTTAGAGCCCACAGAAGGAGCCAACCCTGCCAATACCTTGAGTTTAGATGTTTGACCTCCAGAACTGTGAGGGAATAAAGTTCTGTTGTGCAAAGCCACCGAGTCCCATTCCTGGTACTTTATATAGCAGCCCTAGGACACTAATGCACAGATTTATCACGAGGATTAAGTGGGATGATTGTATAAAGTTCTCAGAAGAGTGTCTATATAAGGTCCATAGAGAACGTGCCCGATTAAAAATGTACTGCCATGCTTATCTCCTTTCCTGTAGCACATAGTACAGTTGCCAGCAAATGACCACAGTAGCATAGAGCAGGGCTTCTCAAATTTTAATTTGCAAACAAATGGTCTGCAGAGTTTATAACAAAAATGCAGATTCTGACTGAGTAGGTCTGAGTGGAACCCCAGGATTCTACATAAAAGGCACTCTTATACACACTCATCTGTCAGTTTGTTATATTGTGGTGGCTTGCATGTTGCTGTGATTCTGGAACTATGCCACAGAGATTTTAAATATCAGCAAGGTCACCCATGGTGGATAAGTTTCAGCTGACCTTCCAGATGAAGACAGTAAGAAGAAGGAGAGACGGACTACTGTTACTGAAAAGTTTATGAATAGCAAATCTGTATTGGAAGAAGTACAGCCAGAATGCTCCTTGGAAGCCAAGATGGCCAGACTTCATCTCTCATACTTCAGAGATATTATCAGGAGGGATCAGTTCCTGAAGAAGGATATCATGTTTGGTAAAGTGGAGGGTCGAAGAAAAAAGAGGATGACCACCATCCAGAGATGGATTGGCACAGTGGTAGCAGCAATGGGCTCAAGTGTAGCAACAATTGTGAGATTGGCACAGGATCTGACAGTATTTCGTTCTGTTGTGTAGGGTCACTGTGTCGGAATCAACTCAATGGTACCTAACAAAGAGCTCAGAGCTTCAGTATGATGTTGCTGCAACTCGGACCACACCTAGAATAGTACCTAATTTTCAGTGTTCTTTTCTATTGCTTAAAAACATTGAAATGCAAAACCTGTATCAGACTCTTGAGAAGAGGTCGACAATCAGTGTTTTCTAGGCAATCAGGTGATTGATCCACACTAAATTTGAGAACCATTGGTGTGAAGGAAAGAATAACTGACTTAGATTTGGACCAAATTCTGGACTTGCCACTTAGTAGTTATGTGGCCTTGGGCAATTTACTTAGTTTTCCTTAACCTAGTACTGAGCCTCCTAAAGAGCCTATACTTCTAGATACAAAAGATCCCAAGCTAAAGTGGGGCCATGTCTCAACATGCTGGGTTTCCAAATGCACTATTTCTCTATTGCTCCTACAAAATGGAACAAATCATACTTACCTTTTTCTGAAGGTTGTTATATATGGCTCAAATGAAAAGTAATGCATACTTATGAAGTGCTCCAAGTATGTATGATGAATGGTTAAATTAAGAGATGAAGTATCGTGTATGTACTAGAATGGCTCTGTGGGTTAATACACTGGACAGCAAGGTCAGTTTGAACCACAAGCTGGTTCAAGCTCACCAGCTGCTTCTTGGAAACCCTACTAACTGTAGACTTTTTCTACTGGAAGTAAATATTTGACCATGATTGCTTAATAAAAAACTGTTGTTGTTAAGTACTGTCGAGTTGGTTTCAACTCATAGCAACCTTGTATAAGGTTTCTGAGGTTGTAAACCTATGTAGGAGCAGAAAGCCTCATCTTTCTCCCAGGGATAAAGAGCTAGAATGTTTTACTTTGTTATCAGTAAGGATAACAATTAAGCAGGCAAAAATGTCCCATTCAATCCAGGAAGAAAATACTTTTTATATGACTGTTTCACCACCTTTTAAGACTGTTATGTAGTTGGGAATTTGCTGAGCCACCAAAGATTGACTGGGGCAACCATTCTTATCTAAACATCTGGCCCCTCCAACCACACTGTATATTTATGCATGGAGTTATTTATCTGGCTCTATTAACATACTCACCAGCTGGTATTATCTATAATTAGGCAAACCTACTTATGAATATGACTCAGTCACTCCCACCTCAATCAAGAAATATTAATTGAGAAGGATGATGGGAGTTTTATTTTTGTGTATATGTTCAGTAAATCCAACAACTCTAAAAATAACTATTACTGCATGCCTACTAAGTTCAACATACAGCAAGTCTAACCAAGACCTCATATGTACCCTCCTGTTACCACAAAACTATCTAAAGAAATTTGAAACATGAACCTCCCTGACATACCATGCCTCTGACACTAGAAAGCAATTTCCCAAATGTAGCCATCCCATGTAACCTTAACTTGTTGCTTGCTAAGTGTCATTGAGTCAGTGCCAATTTATAGAGACCTTTCTAGGGTTTCTGAAGAGTGCCAACTTTGTGGTTCAAACCGACCTTGAACTACTTTGTAGTCTGGTGCATTATCCTATGGTTATCCTTAACTAATCATTGCAACATAGGCAAAATATTGTGTTGGAAACGACCTTGAGTTGATTAGCAGGAGAGCTGGACTCTTGTCCTAAGACTGCCACCAACTAGCTCTGGGTTTCCTTATTCATTTGTCATTTGAGCCTTATTTCCATTATCTGTACAATAGGAATTTTGCGATATCTTATGCGGCCTCTTTTTCTAACATTCTATTGGTGCTCATGTACCTGGCCCAAGAGAATGCAGATAGACAGTGCTCCAATATCTTCTTTGTATGCTTGCTTGCCCTGTCTCTTTTTCTCATGGGTTATGCTAGATGTAAACATCTTGAAGGCAGACACTGCAGATCATGCTGCTTTTAAAATGTCCTCCACAGGACATAGCCTCAGGGCAGGCTCACTCTCTATTGCTGACACCTGGCAAACTGTCTCTTTCCTTTTTGAACAAACCCAGGAAACCAACACTTATTCCCACTAAGCATTTTCTCTGTGTTGCTTTATAGCTGCTCCCAAGGGTGCAATGGATCTGCATGGAAAGACTCTAATAATTGTGCCGTCACCATTTTCAATGAAAAGCAACATACTCAGACAGATCTGTCCTTAAGTGGGATAGAAAACAAGAGGGAAATTGTGCTGAACCCCATCTCAGAAAAGCTTTTCACTTCTCATCCACAGAACAGCTTGTTGGTCAGATCACTCAAGTAAAAATGAATGCCCCTCTGGGAATCACAGCATGACTTCCTCAGAAATTCTTATGTGCTCTCTCATACCTCATGAGGAAACTGAGATCCTGAGATGGGAAGTGACTTACCAAGGTCATCTATCTGATTAGGGACACAGTAGTTAGGATCTCACTACCCTTAGGCCACCTCCTGGCACCCTGTTGTTCTCAGGGGGCTTCAAATCAATTCCAATTCATTTCTACCTCATGTGACAGAGTAGAACGATTTCATAGGATCTTCTTGTCTGTAATTTTTTTGGAAGGGGATCACTAGGTCATTCTCCCATGGAGTTGCTGGGTGGGTTCAAACCACCAACCATTTGGTTAACAGCCAATCACTGAACTCCTTCTTGATACTTAAGGAGTTAAAATTCCAAGAACAGAGAGAAAATGTAGATGTATCAGTCACTGCAAGCAAGGACAGCTGTTTGAAGTACTTTACTCCAAGATATCTCTGCTAGGAAGCGAGTGTGTCGTGTTACAAGGTTGACAGCATAAAGAAATTATCAGAAGCAAACAGAGTGAACTTTGATGGGGGCAAGAGCCATAGAGAACACTCAGGGAAAACTGTCCAAATATAATATGCTGCAGAAATATTATGCACAATAGAATATTCTGACTCATTATGTGCACATACAGAAGAGAAATATTGTAGTCTTAGGTGCCTAGAGGCTGAACATGAGTCAGCAGTGTGGCGATATTGTTGAATAAAGCACGAATAAAATTCGCAAGCAGGCATAGAACATGACACTCAGCACATTTGAGTGTTCTCACTCTCCTTTATTATTCTCTAATTGTATCTTGTGTCTAAGTCTTGTCTCCCCAATGAGATTAAAGGTCCCCGAAGGACACAGGCTAGGTTTGATTCTTTCCTTGTATCTTTTTTATCACTAGCAAGAAAATACGTGCTGAGAAGGGGATTAGTGGGAGACTTAGAATCTTAGGAGCATGCTACTGGAATTCTGTAATTCCAGGAGGAATTTGTATTAAAAACATAGGGGTAGAAAAATGGGATGTGAAACCAAAATTGAAAATTTATTTGACACAGAGATGACTGAAGAGTAATTTTTGTTAAGTGCCTTCTAGTTGGTTCCAACTCACAGTGACCCTGTATAGGGTTTCCGAGGAGCAGCTGGTGAGTTTGAACCGCCGACCTTGCAGTTCAAACTGATCTTGCAGTCCAGTGCATTATCCTATCAGTGAGTAAGTGCCATTTAAGGAATGCCTGTCATGTTGCTGGCATTGACCTGAGCCCTTCACATCACCACCTCCAATCCTACAATGACTTTGCAGGGTAACTCTAGTAACCCCATCTCAAAGGACACAAGGGACACAAAGAACTTAAAGAGCCCGCGTGTGCTCCTCAAATTAAGTGACTGAATTAGAATGAGAATCTACAGGTTCTGAATCCTAAATCCTTTATTCAGACCCAGATGCCATCCAGAGAATAGAAGATGTCTGTGTCCTTTATCTGCTGGGACCAAGAAACAGACTTTGACATCAAGAAGGCTTTCTACTACCACCAGTCCAGCCCTAGAGCTGTAGAGACTAACATGTGGGCATATGGGGTCAAGTGCAAAGGAGACCACTGTGACTGGGCCTCACGTGACTCTGCTTGAAATCCTAGGTGCATAGGAAGACATAAGCCCCAGTCTGCTCTGGACAGAGTCCAGCCCATCTCTATTTGTCCTGCCCATGTTGCTTTGGCTGACTCATTCTGCTGCTCTCCATGAGGTAGCTCCATCACTGTCCTTCTCATAATGAAGTAAGGGATCTGGAAGCAAGTTCCCCCACTATCAGCGCAGAGCAAAATAATAAAGAAGCAAAGGTCTCTGCTGCAGCAAAAAGAATTGAAAGAGATACAGCAAAATGTTAAGTTTCAGAGGTTATCTTTTCAATTTCCCCTTTATACTTCTTGGAATGCATTTGTTCCTTTATACTTCAACATAAAAAGGCAATTCTTTCATTACTAGACAAAATATTGTGAAAATTTTAAAATAAAGGAAATGCCCACAAGAGGATTTTAGGCAAATAAGGAAAATTATTATTTCTGTTCAATTATAACCTTTTCTAGTGTTCCTCACTGGTGGATAATCCCTGTAATTTAAGTATTTTCTTGTGATTTGAGACATCTTCCCATGTCATAAATTAAACAAAGTTTTGTTTGCTTGTTTGTTTATTTGTTTTAATATTAATGCAGTGCACAAGCTATAAAAGTTTACTAACATAGTGGTAACCTCGGGAAAACAAAAGTAGGCAGTAAACAAACTGTTGATCACAGAGACAACATGTCAGCCAAAGGTAATTCCTCCCCAAGAGAATCTGAACCAGCCTTGTTTTGCACTGTGGGTTAATGCACTGGACTGCAAGGTCAGTTTGTACCACAAGATCGGTGGTTCAAGCTCACCAACCACTCCTCAGAACCCCTGTACAGGGTCACTATTAGTCAGAACTGACCTGATGGCACTTAACAACAGCAACAAGCTAGCATCTCAGTCCACTAGTGAGAACAGCCTCAGATTCTATTTTATTGTGAATCTGGAAGCTCCCAGGGCAGAAACATCCACCCCTATAATGTCAGCAGCCCCTGGAAGGTACAAACAATTAAACACTTGACTACTGAAAGGTTAGCCTAGCTGTTTGAATCCACCCAGAGGTCCCTCAGAAGAAAGACCTGAGAATCTTCTTCCAAAACATGTCATTGAAAACTCTGTGGAGTACAGTTCTACACTGATGTACATGAAGCCACCATTAGTCTAAATCAACTGGTGTACTGTCAAATCCAAATAGAGAACAATTTTCTAGAGAATATAGGAGTATTTGTTGTTGTTATTAAGTGCCATTGAGTTGGTTCTGACCTATAGCGACCCTGTATAGTGTTTCCAAGGAGAGGCTGGTGAGCTTGAACCGCCAACCTTGCAGTTCAAATAGTTTTGCAGTCTGGTGCATTACCACAATGCCGCACCAGGACTCCTTAATTTCTCTTAGTTTGTGGTTATATTCTGGTCTCAGAAGCATCCTTTCAAATAGAACCGACTTCTGACTCTACGAAGAGATCAAAATGGCCTGGGAGATGATTTAGAGTAATTTTCATGGGTGCTTCACAGAGCCAGCAGTTCTGAGCGGATAGAAATGACACAACTCCTTGGTCTGTTCTCTGTGGTGGAGAGATCCTAAGTCATAAAATCATAGAGAATTGTCACTGGACAGTGTCTTAGAGCAAACTTTCTCAGTTTCTCATTCATGAATCTTAAAGTATTGATTTTGGTTCTGAGATGGAGCATTTCTATCAAGCCTTCAGATGACACTGATGCTGGTAAGGACCACATTTTGAGTAACAAGCTATCAGAAATCATTAAGTCCCCAAACAGAAAATAAATTTCTTCTTCAGTATCAATCAAGATTGATTAAGGATGGAGTTGGAATCCTGTTTTTTTGAGAAAGATTGTGAAAAAACTTCAAGGTTCAGAGATAATGCTATAATCAGTTAGTGATGTTAGCTGTCTTAGTTATGCAGTGCTGCTATAACAGAGATACCACAAATTGTTGACTAAACAGAAATTCATTTTCTTGTCACTTAAGCAGCTAGAAGTCCAAATTTAGGGCACTAGCTGTATGGAAAGACCTTTTCTCTTTGTTGGCCCGGGGTGAAAGCCATTGCATCTTTTCAGCTTCTGTTTTTTGGTTCTTTGGAGATCTCGTGTGGTGGAGTATCTATCTTCCCCATCTCTGCTCTTTTATATCAGAAAAAGAGATTGACTTTTAACCAATTCTACATCAACACTTTGTTAATATAACAAAGGAAACCCATTCCCAAATGGGATTATAACCACAGGATTAGGATTCACAGCACATATTTTGGGGGGATACAATTCCATCTATAACATCAGCCATGGGAGAGAGCAAGCTGCATTTTAGTATCTTTGAGTTATTGCCATTTTCTGATTAATAACATAATTGATTTAGACATTTTCTTGGCAATTAGTATAATTAAACTAAACACTTTTTTTCCAGGTGAATTAGTAATCAACTAGAGAGAGCTATAGTGTGATGAAAAGAGAACTTGTCTTGATGTCAGAAGTCTTGGAAATGAGTCCCAGTTAATCTTTCTGAACCTCTCTGAACCTCGGTTTCCTTTTCTATAAAATGGGAAGAATAAAATCTACTTGATAAAGTGTAAGGGAGCATCAGTTTAATTAAAGACTGCAAGGTCCATCATAATAGTAGTAGTGATTGTGTGCCATGGAGTCGGTTCCAACTCACAGCAACCCTATATAGGATTTCCTAGGCTGTAAATCTTTATGGGAGCAGGAAGCCTCATCTTTTTCCCATGTAAGCTCCACAGAACTACATAAATAGAGTTATTATTTTATATCCTGTGATTTGTTGAGTGATGATCCTGTGTGCTCAGCCACTGAGCTATCGTCACTGCTGTTGAGTCTATTCCAACTCTTCACAACCCTATAGGGACAAATACGATGGTATACGATATGATTTCTACAGTTTAGTCAAAGAGATAGATGAAACATGTACAGGCAAAAAGGTCTTACATATATATATATATTAGAAGATTATGGTACGAACTAGGTATTTAATTGCTAAAGAGAGTTTAAAAATAGCAATTGGATTTGGGTGTAAATAATCTGTAAAGACTTGCTGTTGTTGTTGTTGTTAGGTGCCATCGAGTTGGTACCAGCTCATAGCGACCCTATGCACAACAGAATGAGACACTGCCCAGCCCTGGACCAACCTCACAATTGTTGCCACAGTTGAGCCCATTGATGCTGCCATTTTGCTTATCCATCTCGCTGGGCATCTTCCTCTTTTTCTCTGACCCTCCACTTTACCAAACATGATTATCCTTCTTCATTCTGATAATATGGTCAAAGTATGAAAGATGAAGTCTGGCCATCCTGGCTTCCAAGGAGCACTCTTGGCTGTACTTCTTCCAACAGAGATCTGTTGGTTCTTTTGGCAGTCCATGGTACTTTCAATATTCTCCTCCAACACCATATCAATTCTTCTATGGTCTTCCTTATTTACTGTCCAGCTTTCATGTGCATATGAGGTTATTGAAAATACCATGACTTGGGTCAGGCATACCTTAGTCCTCAAGCTGACATCTTTGCTCTTCAACACTTTAAAAAAGTCTTGTGCAACAGATTTGCCTAATGCAATACGTCGTTGATTTCTTGACTGCTGCTTCCGTGAGTGTTGATAGTTGATCCAAGAAGAATGAAGTCCTTGACAATTTCAGTCTTTTCTCTGTTGATAAGAATGTTGTTTATTGGTCCAGTGGTGAGGATTTTTGTTTTCTTTACAATGAATGCAATCCATACCAAAGGCTGTGGTCTTCAGTCTTCATCAGTAAGTATTTTAAGTCCTCTTCACTTTCAGCAAGCAAGATTATATCATCTGCATATTGCATGTTGTTAATGAGTCTTCCTCCAATTCTGATGCCACGTTTTCTTCATACAACCCAGCTTCTCAGATTATTTGCTCAGCATACAAGTTGAATAAGTATGGTGAAAGATGCAGACATTAGTAATGGCCTAGGACATTAAAAACTTGACTGGGCCAAGATCCTCAGTGGTTTAACAGTTAAGATGTACTTACTCTTCTCCCATAATGAGACCTAATATATATATAATGTCATTACTTCGATGATGAGATATGCTACAAGCAGCCACTCAATTGTAAGCAGGGTATGACCTGCTTCCAATATATTAAAAGACTCAAGCCAAACTTGCTACTTTTTGCTTGGCCTTAATCCTGCATCTAGCTGGTCACCCAATCTCTGGGTCTTGAGTCAGTGGCTTACTCTATTGCTTGCTGATACTGGGAGTTTTCAGCAGACTGTCATCTTATCTGTCCAGCCTGCCTGCCTGCCTACAATCTGATCAGCTGATCTTGGTTCGTCAGCCCTGCAACTAAATGAATCAGAAGCCACCAATCTGACATCTGACCCATGGATTTAGGACTTGCCCACCTCTCCTGGTGTGGTGCTGTAGGATTGACACTGGATTGTGAACCACAAGGTCAGCGGTTCAAACCCATCAGCTGCTCCTCAGAACCCCTACACAGGGTACTTTGAGCTGGAACCAACTGGATGACATTTAACACCAAACAACAGCAAGTTTGGCTTTTCTAGAGAACCTAGCCTAAGACAGGTGGGTTGATAGAAAAGATTAATATTTTGCTTAAGCAATCTAGGTAACTCTGTTCTCATTTATAAAATGGACATTAAAAAAACAGAAAAATAATCGCATAAGGGTATTAGCACAGTATCTTCTACACAACAAGGATTCACTGCTTGGATTTTTTAACCTGTATTGTTTTATTTATTTATTTTTTTGAGTGAAATACAAATCCATGAATCTAAAAACCAAGCCAATATACTACATTACAAGGGAAGTGGAAAAGTATTGTATTTAGGATTCCAATTCATAGATGTGTGAATTTATTTCAAATAAAATGTGTTTAAACATGTCTCTTTGATCTCTGGATGGCTACAGATAAGTTCTGTCAGTCATACACTTGTCTTAGTCTCACTAAAGTACTTTCAGTAAAAGATCCAAAAAGATCCAATCAAAACAGTGGCTTCCAAGGGGATCTACTGGTCCAGTGCAAGTCATGGCAGAGATCAGCTCAGAAGGTTATGGGGACTGTTCTCTGGGATTCACAAAGGGTAATCTCAATAAATTTTCTCAGAGGATACAGAATGATCATGGGGGTTTATTATATAGATGTTTTCAGAAAATTGAAAACTACATTGGTGAGAAAAAAGGGGCAAGAAAATTACACTGAGGAATTTTTTACCATCCTAATAATGCACGCCTGCTCCTTCTTTGAGTTACAAGGGCTGTCCTACAAGAATGTAGTTGTGAAACCTTATCCCATTCACCCAACAGCCCTGGTCTTGACCCTTCAGAATTCTTTTTGTCTCCCATATTAAAATAACCTTTACAAGGAACATGATTTGGGTCCACAAGGGATGCCAAAACTGACATTTTAATGTGGTATAAATCATAAAGTACAGAATGCTTCAGGAAAAGGTTATTGTTGTTAAGTGTTGTGGAATTGGTTCCAACTCATTGCGACCTTATACACAACAGAACAAAACATTGCATGTCCTGCTCCAAGCTCACAATCATTGCTACACTTGAGCCAATTGCTGCAGCCACTGTGCCAAACAATCTTGTTGAGGGTCTTCCTGTCTTTTGCTGACACTTCACTTTACCAAGCATGTTGCTCTTCTCTAAAATATGTCCAAAGTATGAGAGACAAAATCTGGCCATCCTGGCTTCTAAGGAACATTCAGGCTGTGCTTCTTGCAACATAGATTTGTTTGTTCTTTTGGTGGTCCATGGTACTCTCAATACTCTCTTCTGACATCATAACTCAAATGCATCAATTCTTTTACTGTCTTCCTTATTTACTGCCCAACTTTCACAGGCATGTAAGGCTATTGAAAATACCATGACTTGAGTCAGGCATATCTTAGCCCTCAAATGGATATTTTTGCTTTTGAACACTTAAAAGAGGTCTTTTGCAGCAGATTTGCCTAATGCAATACTTCATTTGATTTTTTGACTGCTTCTTCCATGGGTGTTGCTGGTTAAGCCAAGCAAAATGAAGTATTTGATAACTTCAATCTTTTCTCCATTTATCATGATATTATTTTTTGGTCCTGTGGTGAGGAGTTTTGTTCTCTTTATATTGGTGTGCATCCCATACTGTGGTCTTTGACCTTTATCAATAAGTATTTTAAGTCCTCTTCAATTTCAGCAAGCAAGGTTGCATCATCTACATATTGCAGGTTATTAATGAGTCTTTCTCCAAACCTGATGCCACGATACTCTTCGTGTAATCAAACTTCTCAGATTGCTTGATCAACATACATATTGAATAAATATTGTGAAATAATACAACCCTGACACACACCTTTCCTAATTTTAAACCATTCTGTGTTCCCTTGCTCTGTTGTAAAAACTGCCTCTTGGTCTCTGTGCAGGTTCCTCATGAGCACAATTAAGTGTTCTGAAATACTCATTCTCTGCAATATCATGCATAGCTTGTCATGATTCACCCAATTGAAAGCCTTTTCATAGTCAATAAAGCACAATATTCTCTGCTTTCAGCCAAGATCCATTTTACTTCAGCAGTGATATTACTCATTCCACATCCTCCTCTGAATCTGGCATGAACCTCTGGTATTTTCCTGTCAATGTACTGTTGCAGCCATTTTTTAATTACCTCGAGAAAAAATTTACTTGCATGCTATATTAATGGTGTTATCTGATGATTTCTGCATTCTGTTGGGTCACCTCTCTTTGGAATGGGTACAAATATGTATCTCTCCCAATCAGTTGGCCAGGTAGCTGTCTTCCAAATTTCTTGGTATAGAAAAGTATTTGCCTCTAGTGCTACATCAGTTTGTTGAAAGATTTCAGTTTGTATTCTATCAATTCCCAGAGCTTTGTTCTTTAGTAATGCCTTCAGTGCACCTTGGATTTTGTTCTGCATTGTCATTGTCTCTTGATCATATTCTACCTCTTGAAATGGTTGAACATCAACCATTTCTTTTGGGTATGGTAACTGCACATTCCTTCCATCTTCTTTTGACGCTTTTGGCATCATTCAATATTTTGCCCATAGAATCTTTCAGTGTTACAAGTTGATACCTGAATTTTTAATTCAGTTATTTTTAGCTTGAGAAAGACTGAACATATTCTTCTCTTTTGGTTTTCTAACTCCAGCTCTTTACATATCTCATTATAATATTTGACTTTATCTTCCTGAGTTGCCCTTGGAAAATTTCTGTTCAACTCTTTCACTTGCTCATTTCTCCCATTTGCTATAGCTGCTGTACGATGGAAAG
>NW_006408867.1:1022389-1023085 GCF_000296735.1 Chrysochloris asiatica | reverse complement strand
ACTCATAGTGACCCTGCACAGGGTTTCCAAGGCTGTTAATCTTATGGGAGCAGAACGCCTCCTCTTTCTCCCACGGATCAGCTGGTAGTTTCGAACTGCTGACCTTGTGGTTCACAGCCCGATATGGATATTAGCCTATCACAGATAGCATTGTACCTCGACATAGATATTGAAATGTTCTTTTTGATGATGAACATGATGCCATTCTCCCTCATTTTGTCATTCTCTGCATAGTAAACTACGTGACTGTCATATTCAAAATGGCCAATACCAGTCTATTTCAGCTCACTAATGTCTAGGATATGAATGCTTATAAATTCCATTTCATTTTTGACAATTTGCAATTTTCTTAGATTCATACATTGTACATTCCATGTTCAGATTATTAATGGATGTTTGCAGCTGTTTCTTCTCATCTTGATTTGTGCAAATGAAGGTCCCGAAAGCTTAACTCCATTCGTATCATCATAGTTGATTCTTCTTTAAATGGCAGATCTTCCCCAGTCATTTTTTGAGTGCCTTCCAAATTGGGGGGCTCATCTTTCAGCATTATATCTGACAATATTCTGGTGCTCTTCATAATATTTCAATATTCTATGGCTATCTGACAGTGTTCCACTGCTATTCATAAGGTTTCCAGTGACTAAATACTTGGAAGTAGTCCGTTTCTCCTCCTTCCTAGTTTGTTTTAGTTTG
>NW_006408867.1:999919-1021027 GCF_000296735.1 Chrysochloris asiatica | reverse complement strand
TTTATCAAGCCATTGGGGCTAAGTCAAATGGGTACTATCTGCAAGTTTGGGTGTTCTTGTGTATCTCCCCTCACTTCATATCAGCTGGACTCTTCACTCTCAACTCTAAACCTCCATGGCTATGTCCTTGTTCATGGACTCAGGAGTCCCCAGGTCTCACCACTTTGGACCAACCAGCCCTTCCTCTTCTCTCTCTCATCTCCAGGTCAACGGGAGTTTATGGAACATGGTTGAACTCAGACCATTTCTTTATTGCTGCCTTTCCCCCCTCTTCCACTTATCAGTAGACCAACATGGTCACCAGCAAGTTTACATGCCTGCTCATGTGTTCCCTTTGAGTTTGTCTTGGAGGAGAGTTTGTCCTGAAGGGACTTGATTGCTTGCCTTGATGGTTCCCCAGTGAACAACTTGCTTGTTCTTGAAGTAGCCAATCAGACTATAGCAATACTTCTTTACTTTCCTATTTTGTATACTTTGAAAAGTCTTGCTCTCAGCCCTCTTCCCTTCTAACAGATTCTCCCTTTCACCATAGTGTTCCATTATGTAGATGTAGTCATATACAAATATTTCCTGTGTTGGATTCATTATTACAGCCACTGTGTCAAATCATCTCGTTGAGAGTCTCTCTCTTTTTTGCTGACCCTCTACTTTATGAAGCATGATTTCCTTCTCCAGGGAATTGTACCTCTTGTTAACATGTCCTAAATACATGAGACAAAATTTCACCATCCATTCCAATGAGTATTCTGTATGTACTTCTACCAACACAGATTTTTTCATTCTTTCACAATTCAGGAATATTCAATATTCTTCACCAACTTCATAATTTAAATACTTCAATTCTTCTTGTGGTGGTAGTGGTTATGTGCCATGGAGTCATTTCTGACTCATAGCGATCCTGTACAGGGTACCTGAGGCTGTAAATCTTTACAGGAGCAGAAAGCCTCATTTTTCTCCTGCGGAGCAGCTGATAGTTTCAGGTATATATTCATCCTCAAAGAAACATCCTTGCTCTTAAACATTTTAAAGAGGTCTTTCGCAGTAGAGTTGCCCAATGCAATATGTCATTTGATTTCTTGACTGCTACTCACATGAGTATTGACTTTGAATACAAGGAAAATGAAATCCTCAACAACTTCAACATTTTATTAGTTTATCATGATATTGTTCATTGATCTAACTTTGAGGGTTTTTGTTTTCTTTACATTGAGTTCTAATCCATACTGAAGGCTGTAGCCTTTGATTTTCATCAGTAAGTACTTCAAGTTCTCATCCCTTTCAGCAAGCAAGGTTGTGTCATCTACATATTAAAGGTTGTTCTTTGGAGTTTCCCTCCAATCCTGATGTGGCATTCCTTCTCATAGTCTAGTTTCTCAGATTATTTGCTCATCATACAAATTGAATAAGTATGGTGAAGGGATGCAACCCCAGTGCATACCTTTCCTGATTTTAAACACTTAATTGCACTCATGGGGAATAGTTGTTCAAACAGAACAAGGGAACACTGAATAGTTTAAAATTAGGAAAGGTATGCACCAGGGTTGTATTCTATTACCATATTTATTCAATCCATATGCTAAGCAGATTATTTGAGAAGCTGGATTATATGAAGAAAAACTTGGCATTAGGGTTACAGGTAGACTCATTAACAATCTGAGATATGCAGATGATACAACTTTGCTTTTTGAAAGCAAAAGGACTTAAAATACTTACTAATGAAGATCAAAGACCACAGCCTTTGGTATGGGTTGCATCTCAAGTCAATACTGCCCTATCCTCTAATGCTCAGGGACCCAGGATCATCATCAGTATCTGTTTTACTTTGTCTCACTTGTCTTTCTTACAGAGGGTCTGCTCAGAGTGCCTGCTTACTCATTCTTCTTGCCCAACCTCCCTTCCATCTTCTTGTGATGCTTCTACAACATTCAGTATTTTACCCATAGAATCTTTCAATATTGCAAGATTGTTTTTTGTTTGTTTTTTCCCCTTCAGTTCTTTCATCTTGAGAAATGCTGAGTATGTTCTTTCCTTTGGGTTTTCTAACTCCAGGTCTTTGCATATTTCATTGTACTACTTTGTCTTCTTCAGCTGCCCTTTGAAATTTTCTGTTCAGCTATTTCACTGCATCATTTCTTCCAGACACTTTAGCTTCTCTACATTCTAGGACAAGTTTCAGAATCTCTTCTGACATCCACTTTGGTCTTTTATTATCCTTTCTGACTTTTTGATGTCCTTTTGCTTTCTTCATGTATGTTCTTGATGTCATCCTGAAATTTGTCTGTTCTTTGGTTATTAGTGTTCAATGTGTAATGTAAGCAATTTTAAAAATCAAGCAAAATTCACTGCTGTTGAGTTGATTTTGACTCATAGCAAACCTTTGGAACGAGTGTAACAGTTCCACAGGTTTTCAAAGCTGTAAATCTTTACTGAATCAGAGTAACTAGGGCTGTAGAATTTGATTTAATGTCTAAAGGTGATAGTTTCTCTTCATTGCTCTTTGCTTCCAATAATTTTTCTATTTACTCTTACTTGTTTATTTTTCCATATGAACTTTACTTCTAAATTGCCCAGTTATGAAGAAGGAGATAGGATAAATATTTGTTATCACTTTTATTAGGATTTAATTAAATTTATAAACCAAGGTGAACTAACCTCTTCATGATACTCAGTCTTTCTCTACCAGGACATGGTTTACCTGTCTATTTCTTAAGTTCTGCTTTTGTGTTATACCATTAGTGAGCCAGTAATGTAACTAACAGGTAAAAAGTTATAGTGACAAAAGCTAACAAGTTACAACAGCAAAAAACAAGCATTCATCAGTACAAAAGTAAAAATGCTGTAACTCTGAACACTGGCAATGTTGTAAGAGGCAAGAGTAACTTAAGAAGGAAAACTTTGGGCTTAATGCTCAATATTGATTAAGCTCATTGAATTCTCATTTCAGAGATCATCTCTAATAATAATAAGAACTAACCCTTAGAATTATTTTGCTCATGAAATAACACAGGCAACACATTCAGCATTGTATTTGATGAAGATAAGAAAGGAAAGAGGGAGTAATCAAGACTCTGTCATATGAAATAATTTGCCAAAAGTCTTACAGATCCATAATTGTATCCCAAATTGACCAATTTTAAAACCCATCCTCTTTGCCCTGGACCATTCTCCCTCTGGGAAGGGAGATAATTTAATTCTGTTTTAATAAGTGTTTATTAAATCCCTATTACAAACAACTTGAATATTGTGTTCCACAGCAGAAGTCACTTTGGTGAAGGGTCATTCACTTATAAATAGCAGAAACCAATGTGGGACTATCTTAAGCATAAAAAGAACAAAGTAATATTTATCAGCTCATGCAATTGTTTATGGAAAGGGCTAGGCTAAGGTTGGCTTCTGTCATTAGTAGATCCAAAAATACAAATACTGTCAGATTCTTTTCTTTCTCCTATCTCTTTTATTGCTCTGTTTGTTGTTTCACTTCTGTATCTCCTCTCTCATCTCTGATCTCTTCATGCTTTCAGAATGACTCTCCAGTTCAGATTAATGTCCTCGCTCTTGGATTACATCCTCACATCAAACTCTTTTCTGCCAGCTCTAGTTTAAAAAGTACCAGAAACATTTTTCTGATTGGCTAGGCTTGAGCTATGGCCTGAGGATGGAGTATAGTGATTGACAAGCCCCATTAGAATCACAAAGCTGAAGTGGAAGAAGAATAGTTATTTAAAGAAGGGTGATTCCCAAGAATGTTCAAGGTTGGGGCAAAGAGATCATTGGGACAAAGAGAACAAGTGGCAACAACATAAATAATCATCGTCCTGCCATTCAGTGTCCTACCATGTAGCTATTTAAACATACATTTTAATTTTAATATAGTGTAGTAACATGGAGAAGTGTTTATGCCATAATAATAGATCAAGAAAAGTCAACTGTATGCTCACAGCTATGTAAAAGCTAAAAACAAAACTCCTGTGCACAGAAGACAGACTGGGAGGAGAGAACTACATCAAATGTCCACACTGTTTATCTTTCGGTGGTATGACAATTAATTATTTTTTTCCCATGTACTTTCTTTGTTTTGTGACAGTAGCTTATATTTGACATAAAATCTTTCTTGCTCTCTTTTTATAATAGTTTTTTTTTTTTTTTTCAAAATAATCGCCTCTTTATATACCTGGCAATACCCAGTAAGTGGAACCATGGTGGCTCAAGGAGCCCTGGTAGTAAAACAGTTAAGCATTTGGCTACTAATTTAAAGGTCAGTGGTTCAAATCTACCCTGTGGCTCCATGGGAGAAAAAAATCCTGGTGATCTGGTCCTGTAAAGATTACAGTCTAGGAAACCCTATAGGGCAGTTCTACTCTACTACACAGGTTGCTATGAGTCAGAGTCTGTTTGACAGCACACAACAACATAAGATATATCTAAAAATGTCTCCGACCTTTACCCTTGATGATACATGAACTAGATAATTGGATTCTAGATTGAAAGTTATTGAAGGAATTCCTCCAGTGATGATCAGAATCCATTATTACTATGAAGAAATACAGTGCCATTTTCGGACCCATATGTTGCCTCTCTTTAGAAATTTTTCTTTAGAAACTCATCTTAGTTTCCTAGTACTGCTGTTAACACAAATATCACAGTGGATGACTTTAAAGAACAGATTTATTTTCTCACATTTCAAGAAGCTAGAAGTCTGAATTCCAGGGGTGGTTCTGGGAAGAGAACTTTGTCTACTTCAGCTCCTAGTATCTGGCAGCAATCCTTAGAGTTCCTGGAATCCTAGATACATGATCTTTCTCCTTTGTCTTCCTCTCCCCACCTCACTCTGGGTATGCCTCTGGATCTATTTTGCTATTTTTAACCCATAAGTGATTTGGTTTAGGACACACTGTACACCAACATGACTTAAGTAACATGACAAATAGGTTTTTCCCTATTTCTAAACAGGATCACATTCACAAGTATAGAGAGTTAGAATTCCAACACATCTTTTATAAGGGATGAAATTGATTCGTAATACTTCTCTTTATCTCCAATGCTCTGAAATTTTCAAATTATATATCTTATCAATTATCATTTGTATTGAGCACCTGATGAATTTATTCAAAGTGTCAATCTGGAAATTTTCTGTGTTTCTCAGGTGATTTCCTTCCTTCCATTTTCTTTGCTCTCGTCTCTGGAAATCTAGTTATAATGATATGAGACATTGGGGTTGATCTTAAAAGTGTTTTTGTTTTTGTTTTTTATTGTCTATCTCTTTCACATTTTATAATTATTTTTGGAATACATCCAAGGGCCTTTCTACTGATTCCAATTTCTATTTTAATATTTTTTAATTTCTAGGAACTCTTACTGCTTTTCTGTTCTTTTATCCAAGTATCTTGTAGTTGACTTATTATACTTATACTTGTATATGTAGCTTCTCTTAACGATGATATACTGTGATTTTGTTTGTTTGACTCTTTTTTTTTTTTTACCTATTGAAGAAGTCCTAGTAGCACAGTAGATAAAGCATCCAACGATGAACCAAAGGTTGTGGGTTTGAACCCACCTCTCTGTGGGAGAAAGATGTAGCAGTCTATTACCATGAAGATTATGGCCTTGGAAACTTCATGGCATGGTTCTACTCTGTCCTACAGGGTCACCAATGATGATAAACAATAAACTCAGGGACAATGGGTTTGCTTTTTGGTTTTGTTCTTTATAAAAATATTTGCTTCCTCAGGAGGGCTTGATTTTGTTTTTTCTTTTTCCTGTTTTCTCATGTTTGTTTAAGGCTTTCCTCAAATACTTGATTTTTCGTTCTTTTGTGTTCATACTTAATTTGAGGATAGAAGTGATTGTCAGCTGATGAGCTTTCTAATAGGGTGATCAGGGAATGATGAAGCTTTTTATTGGGGGACCTTTAAATGTCAGTATATGGAAGTCTTTTCTCCAGAGAAGAATTCTTTGATTTCCTGCCTGAGGACAGTGATCAGAGGAGGATAATTAGTCAGAGCCCAGCACTTTCTGGGGTGGAGGAGGGAGTGGTGTGTCCGAGGACCCCTTGCTTTAATACAAGGACTACTCCTCCCCTTTCTACCTCCACTCTCCCTACAAGCCCCAATTCTCCTTAGGAACTCCCACTTCCTAGGAGGAGGGGAAGATTGGCAGGAGAGATATAGTTACTTGGTTCTGCAAGATGGGAAAGGAAATTTGGGGGAGATCTTGTTATTATTGTAAAGTGTCTTTAAGTAGGTTCCAACCCATAATAACCCTGTTTAGGATTTCTGAGGAGCAGCTGGTGAGCTTGAACCACCGAACTTGCAGTTCAAACAGCTTTGCAGTCTGATGCATTAACCCACAGCGCCACACCCCTCTCTGTAAAACATCTTTTAAGGATTTTTCCTCTCTTCAGCCTCCCAACAGCCTAGTTTTTCATTCTTTGGGTTGTCAGCTGAGTCCATAGGTGGTGTAAGTGGTTAAGTGCATGACTAATAGTTGAAAGACTAGTGGTTCTAACCTATTGAAAGTCACCTGAAAATCTGCTACAATCTGCTGTTTTTGAGATCACAGCCTTAGAAACCCTATGAAGCAATTCTACTCTACACATAATGAGGTTGCCGTGAGTAAAATTGACTTGATGGCAATTAGTAACAGCAACAAAAGGATGTCTATTCAGTGATTCCTTTTCTTATCAGAATTCTTCTATATAGGCACCTGAACATATCTTCTAGACTCAACTTTGTCAGTGAGCTCTCCTCTATCTGCCTGCCATTTCCCAAAGTTTGTTTATTTCTGTTCTCTTTGCTCTTTGGGTTGATGTCTTTGTAACATAATTTTATAGTAGTTTGGTGGGCTTTCTGGAGAGAGAAGGTAAAAATAATTGCAATCTACTAACCATTCTTGATTTGAAGACCCACTTATTTTTGCATTCAATGTCTTAAAATGAGCATGTACTATGTTCATAATAGAGAATTAAACTTAAATATTTGTAAAGTAGGTAATTGAAAAGTGATAAAGACCAAAAATTGATAGAAAATTATCATAAATGTTGAGGTGATGTTCACACACACAAAAAAATTTACATATGTCCCTTAGTCATGAAAAGATGCTCAACTTAACTTATAATATAAGAATTGCAGTTTGAATTATACCTAGATACCATTTCTCACCATTTTATAAACCCATTGTTGCTGTTGTTAAGTCCCATCCAGTTGATTCTAACTCATTGCTATCCTATATAGGGTTTCCAAGGAATGGATGGTGAGTTTGAACCATCAACCTTGTGGTTCAAACTGAACTAGTGGTCCAGTGCTTTATCCCACAGTGCCATACCAGGTCTCCATAAGCAATGTATAAAAGGATAATTATTGACAGAGATATTGATTACATATCTCATCTTTTATTGGTTCCGAAAACCAAACCTACTGTCATTGAATTAATTCCAACTCATAGCAACCCTATAGGACACAGCAAAACTGACCCATAGGGTTCTAAGGCTGTGCATCTTTAGAGGAGCAGACTGCCATATCTTTCACTGACAGAGGACCTGATAAATTTGAACCATTAACCTTTTGGTTAGCAGCCAAGCACTTAACTACTGTACCACAGGGGCTCCTACATTGCAGGCAGGAATATAAAATGACCCACTTTATAAAACAGTTTGTAAGTTTCTTAAAATGATAGCCATAGTCCTAGTAGGTCTACTCTCAAATATCTACCCATGAGAAATGAAAACATGACTACATAAACGTTGGTATATAAATAGTCATAGCAGCATTATTCAAAATAGCCAAAGAGTAGAAGTAGTCTAAATGTTCATCACTGGATGTGATATATCTGATGGAATTATATTTGGCAGTAAGAAAGAATGAAATCCTGATACATACTACCACATACTATAACTTGGATGAACAGTGGAAAAATCCAGATAACATAAACTACATAATATATTCATTCATATCAGATCTCCAAAACATCAAATATAAAGGGATACAAAGGAGCTCTGGTAGTGTAGTGGTTATGAGTCGGGCTACTAACCTCAAGGTCAGCAGTTTGAAACTACCAGCAGTTCTGTGGGAGAAAGAGAGACTTTCTGCTCCCGTAAAGATTTACAGCCTCAGAAACCCTATACAGGGTTGCTATGGATTGGAACCGACTCAACAGCACTTAATAACAACAACAACAAAGTAGATTAGTGGTCGCTTGAGGCTACGTTGGGGTGAGAATGGAAGTGATCAGTAATGAGCACATGGTTTCTTTTTGGGCAATAGAAGTCTTCTAAAACTAGGCTGTGGTGATAGTTACACAACTCAATAAATTTACTTAAGATGATTGAATTGTGCACGTAAAACACATGAATTTTATGGTATATAAATTAAGCCTCAATAAAGCTGTTTTAAAGGACAGAAAGAAGGAAGAGAGGGAGGGAAAATCAGGGAAGAGAAAAAGGGAGATAAGAAAACAAAAGAGAGAAGGAGAAGAGAGAAAATTGTTGTATCTAGCATTGTGAACAGTCCAGAATCAAGCTACAGAAGTCATTGTGGATTGAAAGGAAACAAATAATTAAATAGAAACTAAAAAAACAAACAAACAAGCAGGAAACTATGCAAACAGGCTTTCAGAGAAGGGGGAATGCTTGGGTTTCCTTGCTTTGGTCCAAGGAGGATGGACTTATTTAAAATGAAGTATGCATACAATACAAAATGATGTTTGGTTAAATTATAGTAACACAGTAGAATATGCATAATTCGGATTAAAATAGCCCCAGTGTGAGTCAGATAACAAACCACAGGAATTATCGTATTGGCAAATAAAAGAGATGAATGGTACAAGAGACATCTCATATTCATTGAAACAGATCATACAGTAACTCCCAGGGAACTTAATGAAATTTTAGAGCCTATTATTGCAATCTATGTATGTTGCAAGTACCATATAATCAGACCTGATTTGTCTTTGCCCCCCTCTTTTAGGGAGAGGTTTTGAAGAAACTGACGAGTCAACTTGGTCTCCAAATATGATAACTGAATACACGTAGGAAGTGATTTAGAAATCTATGAGGCAGAAATTTTTCTTTGAAAGAATAGACTGCAGAGAATCTGATAGATGGTTTAGTGCAATGATTACAGTGTCGTGCTTATCTCCTCACAACCAGAAATCATCCTGCTAGCATGTCACTGCAGGTTTCATCAGTGGCCAACATACTAGCAGACTCTGTTCAGTACCTCAGTTAGGAGGCATGCCACCAACCAGCTTTCCTGTTCCATTGAAACTGGAACATTCTTTTGAAGGTCTCAAATGACATTAGTAATTCAGAGTGTGGGCCCTAGTGTGTTCATATCCCATTGTATGCCTTACTAGCTACACGACCTCAGGAAAACCAGCAATCTCAGTTTCCTTATTGTAACATGGGGATGGTTTTGAGGGCTAAATGTGATCATATAGGTGAAATGTCTAGACAAGTGCCTAGTAAAAATAATGTAGTTTAAGATGACGCTGTAGGATCAGCACTGAACTGTGAACCACAAGGTCAGCAGTTCAAACCCACCAGCTGCTCCTCAGAAACACTATACAGGGTTGTCAGAACCGACTCGACGGCACTTAACAGCAACAACAAGATTTCTTCCAGAAGAAAAACATGTATAGTGATTAATATTATTATTTATAAATTATATTCACTAATACAAATACTATTGTTGTTATGCTTTTAGGTGCTAAGGAGTCCATTTTGACTCATAGCGGTGCCCTGTGGTAGAATAGACTTGCCCCATAAGGTTTTCTAGGCTGCAATCTTTACAGAAGGAACCTTGGCTGTGCACTGGGCTAAGTATGGGGCCACTGACGAATGTTCAGTGGTTTGAATGCACTAGCCACTCCATAGGAGAAAGATGAGATAGTCTGACTGCATAAAGATTTATAGTCTCAGAAATGCTGTGAAGCTGCTATACTCTGTCCAGACAGCTGATTCCAGATGAGTCGGATTCAACTCATAGATGCACATCACCAGGTCTTTCTCCCACTAAGCTACTGGATGAGTTTCAACAGCCAGTCTTTTGGTTAACAATCGAGATCTTAACCATTGTGTCACCAGTTATTAACATAAATAATGAACCACTATTGTCAAGTCAATTCTAACTCATAGCAATCCTATAGGACAGAGTAAAACTGCTCCATAGGGTTTCTCAGGCTGTAAATCTTTATAGAAGACTTTTGTCCCAAGGAGCAGCAGTTGGGTTCAAACTGATGACCTTCTGGTTAGAAGCCCAATGCTTAACCCACTAAGCTACCAGGATTCCATATATAAATAATAACCACTATGAATGTTTTTTTTCTTCTGGAGAAACCTTATCTTACATTATTGAATTTGTTATCTACCATCCATCAGTCAGTTTGTCATACTGTGGTGGCTTGTTTGTTGTGGTTATGCTAGAAGCTATGTCACTGGTATTTCAAACATCACCCATGGTGGGTCAACCATATTGGGCAGGTTTTAGTGGAGCTTCTAGATTAAGGCAGATTAGGAAGAAAGGCTTGATGATCTATTTCCAAAAATTGTTGTTAGCTGCTGTCATGTTCAACTCATGGTGCTCTCATGCACAATAGGAACAGACTCTTGTGATTCATAAAGTTTTCATGAGCTGATTTTTTTCAGAAGTATATAGCCAGACTAATTTTACTAGTCTCTTTTAGTCTTATAGCTCTGCTAAAACCTGTTCAGTATCATAATAACAGGCCAGTCTCCACTGATAGATGGGCAGTGTCTGTGTTTGAAGTGCACTGAACAGGAATTGAACCCAGACCTTCCACATGGAAGGCAAGAATTCTAACTCTGGAGATGCATGAGAATGCCCAAACTTGCAGGTAGTACCTATTGGACCTAGCTTCAATGGCTGGATGATTAGAACTCAAGAACTTGACTAGAGGAAGATAAAAAAAATTTTTTTAATAAGGAAAACAAGTGTAAATTGCTACAATCTGATGAACTTGACCTATACTTATGGATGTATTATCTTAAAATACCAACCAAGAGAGAAGGAATCTTCATAGCAAGGATCACCCCCATCCCATCTGTACACAGAGTTGATAGGGATGGCTACCTAAAATGGGGGGACTGTAAAGGCATGAAGTGACTGGCTTACAAGATCTCAAGAGGGAGTTTAGTTTCAGAGTGTGCAGGGGAAGGTAGAATCCCCACTGAGTGGTTTTCATCCTATCTAGATGGGTCTGGTAAAAGGAGATGGGGACAAGACTCTTAAGATTCAACAGTGAGTAATTTTTATCATGACTAATTGTGATTGTCACAACTGTAAAGATAGAAGCTTTGTAGCAAAAAGGGGTGAGTGGTTGATATTACGGTCCAGGAATGGAGGATCCTGGGACCATCAAGGGAGAAGAGCAAAGTGTGGGACCCTACCCAGAGAAGTGGCGATGCCAGAAATGGAGGCAGAGATGATGGCATGGAGAGATGGAGCAGCTGATGACTCTAGACTCAAGGAGGGGGAGGGGCTGTGTGCTGGCAGCCTGGGTGTTTTGGTGTACATCCAAAAAAAAAAAAAAAACAGCAGGAATATATAAACAAATACTGTTGAATGATGACACATGTAGGGGATTGTAACCATTTCAATGAAATGAAATATGGTAGGATGAGTATAACACTGATATTCCCCATGTAAATTATCACTCAATTCACAATAAAAACTTGGAAGATGAACCTCCTGTGGCTATAACAGACTTATGCATACCAGTGATTATGATGATGGTGTGGAACCAGGCAATGTTTTCTTCTATTGTACATGGGGTATCCATGAGTTGGAGCCAATTTGATGGCAGCTATCAACAAGCAACTCTGGTAGCGTAGTGGTTACGAATCGGGCTGTGAACCTAAAGGTCAGCAGTTTGAAACCACCAGTTGTTGTTAGGTGCCATTGAGTTGGTACCAACCCATAGTGACCTTATGCACAGCAGAACGAAACACTGCCTGATCCTGAGCCAACTTCACTACTGTTGCCACGCTTGAGTCCATCAATGCTGCCACTTGGCTAATCCATCTCATTGGGGGTCTTCCTCTTTTTCTCTGACCCTCCAGATTACCAAACATGATATCCTTCTCCAGCAACTGGTCCCTCCTGACAATATGTCCAAAGTATGAGAGACGAAGCCCTCTGGCTGCACTTCTTCCAAAACAGCCTCGAAAATCCTGTACAGGGTTGCTATGAGTCATAACTGACTCCACGGCACACAGCCACCACCAGCAATTATTTATTATTTAATCCTATGTGACAGACATTGCCCTAAACATACATTATATCATTTAATCTTTATAAACACTAGCCAAGATACATTTTGATCCCTACGTTCAAATGAGAAAATGGAGGATCAAAAAGTTAAGCGATTAACTTAAGTATAGAAATAAGAGTTGACCCGGGTCTGTCCTACATCAAATTCTATCACATCTCTTACATATAAAATTAAAAATTAAATCATTACCATCTCTATGACCTGTCATGGATGACCTTACAGTATAAGTTCATGAACCAACGATGTGAAAACTTTTATGAGTAAAGTCAGTGCTGTAGTTTAAAGATAGAAGGAAGAACTGACATGGACCCATGACAACAATTCTGTAGTATTCACTGGGTGCAGGAAATGGATGTGTAAACATATCATATTTGGACAAAGTAGAAGAGTAAATGTTCTGAACAGAAGTACAAGAAAGGCTGTTGGAGCACAGGCAAAGAAGCAATTAATTCTAGCTTGACTGAAATGGGAGACCTCAGGGAGAAGCTGCATATGAGCTGAGTTTTGAAGGTTGCATAGCTTTTGATTCATGAAAGAAGTAACGGGCATTCTGGACCCAATACAGGTAAGGAGCAGTGAGTATCCAGTGTGTTTGAGGAAACTATGGAACACCCCAGTGCATATAATGGAAAAACAAAGTAGAAAACTGGCAGGGGCTGAGGGCAGAAAACAAGGCCCTTGGATGCCTTGTTTAAAAGATTGAACTTCTTGAAAGGCCAACAGGGAGCCACTGAAAGTTTTATTAAGACAACTATAGTAGCTGCCTCAAAGAACCGTTGGTAAGGCAGATTATTAGAGAGTAGGGGCCAGAAGGATAAAGGCAGAGGAGAGGCATGACAAGATGAGAGTATTCCATCTCATTCTTGCAGGCAGTTTAGTTCTAAGCAATTGCTGAAATGCAGACATTTATAAAATAAACTCACTTTCCAATATTTCTTCAAGGGAAAGGTACTGGGGATGGGGAAGTCACAATTAGAGCCAATATCTATGGCCTCAATCCCTTCTAAAAGACTATATAGTACAGTGATATTTGAGATGTTTTGGACAGCCCAGGTTTTCAACAGAGGTGATAGGGTGTGTGGTGTGTGTGTTGTTGTTGTTGTTGTTAAATGCTGTCAAGACAGTTCCAACCCATAGCAACCCTGTATAGGGTTTCTGAGGAGCAGCTGGTGAGTTTGAACTGCCAACCTTGTAGTTCAAACGGCTTTGCAGTCTGACGCATTAACCCACAGCGCCACACCAGGACTCCGGGGTGGGTGTTGTTGTTGTTAAGTACTGTGGAGTTGGTTCCAACTCATAGTGACCCTGCACAGGGTTTCCAAGGCTGTAAATCTTTACAGGAGCAGAAAGCCTCATCTTTCTCCTGTGGAACAGCTGGTAGTTTCCAACAGCTGACCTTGAGGTTAGCAGCCCGATTTGTAACCACAATGCTACCAGAGCTCCTTCTGGGGTGGGTGTAAAAGAAGGTAATTGAGGGCACCTGTAAGTAACCATTCTTTCCACCAAAACAGCCTGCAAGAGTGGTTGTGGGAGTGCAGGTGAACATCCTGAAGACAGAGATTCTGTCTGTCTTGTTCACCACTGTGTAACTCTGTTCTAAACATAACCTAGTATCGGATATAAAGCAGGTGGTCAGTATTCATTTCTCTTAGTTACTTGTGCTGCTATAACAAAAATGTCACAAGCAGATAGCTTTAGCAATCAAAATTTTATTTTTCACCAGTTCAGTCTCCAGGGAAAGGTTTTCTCTCTGCTGGCTCTAGGGGAAGGACCTTGTCTCTTCAACTTGTTTTCTTGGAGATCTCTATGTAGTTTAGCATCTATCCCCCACCTCCCTCTGTTAGCCTAATCTGTTCCTTTTATATTTTGTAAGAGATTGACTCAGAACACACCCTACATGAATCCCACTTCATCAACATAATGAAAACAACCCATTCCCAAATGGGATTATAATCAGAAGCATGCTGTTGTTGTTGTTAAGTGCATTGAGTAAATTCCAACTTATATTGACCCTGTGTAGGGTTTCCAAGGAGTCCTGGTGTGGTGCTCTGGGTTAATGCATTAGACTGCAGTCAGTTTGAACTGCAAGGTTGGTGGTTCAAGCTCACCTGTCCCTCCTTGGAAACCCCCTAGAGGGTCGCTATGGGTCGGAACCAACTCAACAGCATTTAACAACAACAACAAGGGTTTCCAAGGAGTGGCTAATGGGTTTGAACCTCCAACCTTTGGGTTAGCAATCTGGTGCTTACTAGAAGTCCATAAGCATAGAGGTTAAGATTTACAACACATGTTTTTGGAGGACCCAATTCAATCCACAATAAATTGAACAAGTAAATAAGCGTGTGAAGAAATGAATGTTGTAATTAATTATCACAAGTTTAGTGACTTGAAACAACACAAATTTATAACCTTATAGGATGGGAAGTCAGAAGTCCAAAATAGGCTAAAACCAAGGTGCTGACAGAACTGTGTTCCTTTTGAAGTCTCTAAGGGAGAATTTGTTTCCTTGTCTACCATCCTATGTTGTTGTTGTTGTAGTTATTAAGTGCTGTCAAGTAGGTTCTGACCCACAGTTACCCTGCATAGGGTTTCTGAGGAATGGCTGGTGGGTTTGGACCACTGATCTTGTGGTTCAAACTGACCTTGCAGTCCATTGCATTATCCTGCTGTGCCATATCAGGACTCCTTGCCATCTTATAGTGGCTTGTATTTTGCTGTGATGTTGGAAGCTATACCATCACTATTTTAAATACCAGGATGGTCACCCAAGGTGGACAGGTTTTAGCTGAGCTGCCAGACAAAGATAGACTAGAAGGAAGGAAAGGCAGACTACATCAGAATGTTCAGTCACCGAAAACCTTATGAATAGCAGCAGGACATTGTCAGATATAGTGCCAGAAGATGAGCCCCTCAGATTAGAAGGCACTCAAATATGACAGCAAAAAAGCCTCCTTCTCAAAGTAGAATTGACCATTGTAACACCAATGAAGTAAAGTGTTTGGGACTTTCATTTGCTGATGAAACACAATTCAAAACAAATGTGGAGAAACAGCTGCAAACATCCATAATAATTGGAGCATAGAATGTATAAAGTATGAATCTAGGAAAACTGGAAATTGTCAAAAATTAAATGGAATGCATAAAGATGGATATACTATGCATTTGTTGTTGTTATTAAGTGTCATCGAGTCGTTTCTGACTCATACTGATCCTGTATAGGGTTTCTGAGGAGCGGCTGATGGGTTTGAACCACCAACCTTGTGATTCAAACTGAGCTTGCAGTCCAGTGCTTATCCTACAGCACCAGGCATTGTTGTTGCTGTTGTTAAGTGCTGTCGAGTTGGTTCTGACTTGTAGCAACCCCATATAGAGTTTCTGAGGAGCAGTTGGTAAGCTTGAACCACAGACCTTTCTGATCAAACCAACTCTGCAGTCCAGTGCATTAACCTGTAGCTTAAAAGGACTAGTATTGGCCATTTTGAGTCTGATAATCATATGATTTTCTCTGCCAGGAATGACATATTGAAGAGGAATGGCAAGGTGATTAGAATGTGAAGGTTAGAAACAAAGAGGAGGAATCAGTAGTTGGAAAATATGGCCTTGCTGATAGAAATATTGCTAGAGATCCCATGATAGAATTTTGCAAGTCCAATGCCTTCTTCATTTTAAACACCATTTTTAAACTTTATAAAAGATAACTGGAGGGGTTTCTGGTTGGCGGGGACAGCAGAGCATTGTCATGTAACCTCTGTGGGGGAGGGGCTGAAATCCCAGGGACAGTGTTCTCACAAAACTACACCGGACATTTAGATCTACCATAAAGGTCTGAGCATCAGTTTCCCAAAACCAGAAGCAGAAAAATCATGGTATTAAGGAAACCATTGCTTTTTGAAACTCAGCACCGGACTCCCTCTACAGCCATTCTGCCTGGGAGGAAGTCAGAGGGTGGGACCACAGCCAGACTGGCAGAGTGCACCAGCACCTAAAGCAGAGAAGTGACAGTTGCAAAAGGAGGTGTGGAGACATTTTACACATTTTTTTCCCTCGTCTTCACTGTCGTGCCCTCTTTGCCCAGCCCGGACCCCCTCAGGTGGATGGGTGTGCACATCCCAGGAGAGTCCAGCATTGAGACCACAGCTTTCCGATGTCATTGAGAGAGAGAGCCCCACTGCACAGGACTCCCTCTGCGACATCCCACCCAGAAAGAAGTCAGAGGGCGGGACTACAGCCAGACCAGCAAAGGGCACCCATGCTAAAAGCAAGGAGGTACTTATCTCTGCTTTCATATTGCCTCTACTTTTGGACCTTTTGACAACACATTTTTCCTGGAAGTGGTAGCTTTTGCTCCCTACATTACCCAAGAAGTGACAGCAATCACAGCCATATAACCAAGCTACAAGAATACCTCATAATATTCCACCATTGAGACAAGAGCCAATAACACCTGCTAAACATTACATGTGAAAAGGGAAGCCTATCTCCTGATCATATCCACCAGGAGACACCCAGTAAGCTTAATAACACAACAAACACCCATTTAAGCATTAAAAAATCACATAAATATTGGAAATGATGAACAAAAGATATCAAAACATGTTCAAAAACAGAAGAGAGTAGATGAGGCAAATGAGCTGGAGACAGAAAAGGGCTTTCTAGAAGAGGAGGGGCAGGTTTTATATATGCCTGAGAAAGAATTCAGAAGAATGATATGGAAACAAATTCAAATGTTCCAAAAAGGAGTGGAGGAAAACAAGGAAGAAGTCAGAAAAGTACTATAAGAGCAATAAAATAAGATTGATACAGCATTAGAAACAATTCAAAACCTGCAAAAAGAGGTCCAGATGATTAATAATAAAATATCAGAAATGAACAATACACTAAAAAGGGAAAGGAGCAGAATAGAAGAGATGGAAGCCAGAACTAGCAATCTGGAAGACAAATCTCTCAATACTGCTAAGATAGAAAAGCAAGCTGAACAAAGAATTAAAATATCTGAAGAGTGTCTAAGATTCATGCTGGATAACATCAAGAGGAACATCTTAAGAATTATTGGCATTCTGAAACAGGAAGAATCAAAGAAGCCCACAGAGGAAATAGGTGAAGAGCTTCTGGAAGAAAAATTTCCTAACATCTTGAAAGATGAGAAGATAAACATTTAAGAAGCTGAACATACCCCAGGAAGGATAGACCCCAAAAGAAAGTCACCAAGACATAAAATAATCAAGCTTTCCAAAATCAAAGACAAGGAGAGAATACTAAAAGTGGCCAGGGAGAAGAGAAGTGTCACTTATAAAGGCAAGCAAATCAGATTAAGCTTTGACTATTCAGAACAAACCATGCAGGCAAGAAGGCAATGGGGAGACATATTCAAAACCCTACAAGAAAAAAACTGACAACCAAGAATCATCTATCCAGCAAAACTATCAATCAAATACAAAGGTACAATCAAAACATTCCACGATAAACAGAATCTGAGAGATTTCATCAAAACCTATCCAGCACTTCAAAACATCCTAAAGGGAGTTCTGTGGACTGAAAACCAACAAGAACAGACAACATCCAGAGATTGACAGGCATGGCAACACCACCTGGTACTCAGTTGACAGATAGCAGAGTCCACAACAAAACAAGACCACAACAATGAACTCAAAGGAGCTGGGAGGTCAACTGGAGATCAAAATTATATCAATGTCAAAGAAGGAATAAATGTAGCAACAGAGATCCAGGTAGTGAGAATGTCAGGTAGATTACAGGACACAATTGATTCTCTTAAATAGAGAGAAAAGTTAATAGACTATAAGGTAACCCCAAAGAAAATTAATACTTCATAACTTCCCATGAAAATGAACTTCCAAGCAAAACAATAAAACATGAAAACTAAGAAGAAACCAACAAGAACTAGCACAAAAAACACAAACCCAACACAAGAAGGCATGCAGAACAAAAGAACGAACAGCATTACCAAAAAAGTAACATAATGGCAGCAATTAATTCATACCTATCAATAATTACATTGAATGTCAATGGATTGAATGCACCAGTGAAGAGAAAGAGAATGGCAAAATGGATAAGAAAATAAGACCTTTCAATTTACTGCCTGCAAGAGACACACCTAACAAGCAAAGACAAAAACAGACTAAAAATTAAAGGATGGAAAAAAATATACCAAGCTAACTGCAACAATGAACAAGCAGGAGTGGCAACACTAATCTCCAACAAAGTACACTTTAAGATGAAAACCAGCATAAGAGACAAAGAAGGACACTATCTCATGATCAAAGGGTCAACTGAGCAAGGCGACATAACCATAGTAAATATCTACACTCCCAGTGAAAGAGCATCAAGATTCTTGAAGAAAACCTTACCAGAATTGAAGAAATAAATAGATAAATCTACAATTATATGGGAGATTTTAATATGCCACTTTCAAAAAGGGACAGAACAACCAGAAAGAAACTCAACAAAGTTACAGAGGAACTAAATGACATAATCAACCAACTTGGCCTCATAGATATATACAGAGCATTCAACCCCAAAACAGCACAATATACATTCTTCTCTAGTGCACATGGATCGTTTTCCAGAATTGACCATGTGTTAGGCCACAAAGCAAGCCTCCATAAATTTACAAATATCAAAATTCTGCAAAGCATCATTTCAGACCACAATGCTATAAAACTAGAAGTCAACAACAAGACGACCAAGGAAATAAAGTCGAATACATGGAAACTGAACAATACCCTGCTGAAAAGCAACTGGGTAAAAGAAGAAATTAAATATGAATTCATAAAGTTCTGAGAAACAAACGAGAATGAAAACACAACATACCAAAATCTTTGGGACACGGTGAAAGCAGTGCTGAGAGCACAATTTATTACAATAAAAGCATACATCCAAAAAGAGGAAAGAACCAAAATTACCACATTAACACAGCATCCACAACAAATAGAAGCAGACCAGCTGAAGGGAACCTACAGTCACCAAAAGAAAGGAAATAATAAAGATAAGAGCAGAAATAAATAAGATGGAAAACAGAAAAACTATAGAAAGAATCAACAGACAAGAAGTTGTTTCTTTGAAAGGATTAATAAAGTAGACAAACCATTGGCAAAACTCACAAAAGAAAAGAGGGAGAAGACACAAATAACATGCATTGGAAACCACATGGGCGATGTCACAACGGAACCAAATGAAATCAAAAGGATAATAACAGAATACTATGAAGAGTTCAACAAATTTCAAAACCTAGAAGAGATAGATATATTTCTAGAAAAACATGACCTATTTAAACTTACTCAGAGTGAAGGAGAAAGCTTGAAAAAACCCACAAAAAAGAAGAAATTGATCAAGTCATCAAAAAACTCCCAATCAAAAGAAGTCCAGGCCCAGATGGCTTCATGGGTGAGTTCTACCAAGCATTCAAGGAAGAACTGTCTCCAATCCTATTCAAATTATTCCAGAATATAGAAGAGGATGGAAAACTCCCTAATACTTTCTATGTAGCAAGCATAACCCTAATACCAAAACCAGGGAAGGACATCACTAAGAAAGAAAACTATAGACAATTATCCCTCATGAACATTGTTGTTGTTGTTGTTAAGTGCCGTCGAGTCGGTTCTGACCCATAGCGACCCTGTACAGGGTTTCCGAGGGTGTAAATCTTTACGGGAGTAGAAAGCCTCATCTTTCTCCCGCGGAGCAGCTGGTAGTTTCGAACCACTGACCTTAAGGTTTGCAGCCCGATTCGTAACCACTACGCTACCAGAGCTCCTTGAACATAGACGCAAAAATTCTCAACAAAATCTTAACCAACAGAATCCAGCAACACATCAAAAAAATAATACATCATGACCAATTGGGTTTCATAAAAGGGATGAAAAGATGGTTTAACATACAAAAAAAACAATCAACGTAATCCATCATTTAAATAAGAAAAAGGAAAAGAACCACATGATCATATCGATTGATGCAGAAAAGGCATTTGACAAAAATCCAACATCCATTCCTGATAAAAACATTCAACAAAGTAGGAATTGAAGGGAAATTCCTCAACATAATCAAGAGCATATACACAAAACCAAAAGCCTACATTACTCTCAATGGAGAGAAACTGATAGCCTTCCCTCTGCGAACGGGAACCAGACAAGGATGTCCTTTATCACCACTCCTGTTCAATATTGTGCTAGAAGTTTTAGCTAGAGCTATACGTCATGATAGAGAAATTAAAGGCATCCAAATTGTCAAAGAGGAAGTAAAACTCTCTCTATTTGCAGATGATATGATCCTATATATAAAAAACCCTAAAGACTCAGTAAAAAAAACTACTAGACCTCATTGAAAAAATTAGCAAAGTGGAATGGTATCAATCAACATACAAAAATCAGTTGGATTCCTCTATAGCAACAATGACAGTGCTGAAAAAGACATCAGTCAAGCAATTCCATTTATAATAGCTGCCCAAAGGATGAAATATTTAGGAATAAATGTAATCAGAGAAACAAAGGATTTATACAAAGAAAATTGCAAAACACTACTACAAGAAACCGAAAGAGACTTACAGAAGTGGAAGAACATACCATGATCCTGGATAGGAAGATACAACATCGTGAAAATGTCAGTATTGCCCAAAGCAATTTACATAAAATGCAATCCCAATCCAGATTCCAACAACATTCTTCAAAGAGATGGAGAAGACAATTACAAACTTTCTATGGAAAGGAAAGAGACCCAGGATAAGCAAAGCACTGCTTAAGAAGAAGAACAAGGTTGGAGGTCTTGCACTTCCCAATTTCAAAATTTAATACATGGGTACAGTGGTCAAAA
>NW_006408867.1:986508-997891 GCF_000296735.1 Chrysochloris asiatica | reverse complement strand
CCATGAGTGGAGGTCACTGGGACCATCAAGCAAGAAGAGTGGAAAGTGTAACCCTACCCAGAAAGGCAGTGTAGCCAGGCATGGAGACAGAGATGATGACGTGGACAGATGAAATGGCTGGGGACACGGGATTTAGGGATGGAGAAGAGCTGTTTGCTGACACCCAGGGGTGTAGGCCTGTGAGGTGTATCCTTTGGATATTTGATGATGCATAGAAGGGATTGTAATCATTACAAAGAGATGAAATATGATAGGATGAATGTGAAGCTGAAGTGGGACTGAGGTAAATAATGATGTATGCACAACCTTGGAACAACAGGTCTCTGAGATACAGGAATTGAGACATGGTTGGAATTAGGAAAAGGGGAGAAATAATGTTAAGATGCTTGGCTGTCTTTTGAATCTTGGTTTCACTGGCATACCACTATAAAATAGTCACCTGAGGGGAAGAGAAAGGAATAGCCAGATATATCACCGTAGAAAGCTTGTAAGTCCATCTTCTGCCTATAACTGATTGGAATACCTAAAATGGGGCTACAACGTGCCTGGTGAAAGAGGTTTCCTGCGGAGCCTCTGCATTACATAAGACCATAGGTGGAATCCTGAACTGCATCCAGAATCTTCTGAGGTGGGAAATTTCCACTTGAAAGGACAAGCAGACTAGCCTGGAGTGGCCAGAAGAACAGAAGATACTTCTCAAAAGAAAGACAGACAGGAAAAATACAAAGCAATATAGGCAAACAGACTGATTACTACAAGAACGAACAAGCAGCTCACCCTGGAGATGTCAAGGCAAGTGGTCAGGTCCCCTCAGGGCAAACCTCCTTCTAAGACTAAGATGCACTGGGAATACATGCTTTGATTGGTGACTACGTTTGTCACCAAGAAGGGGAAGTGAGGGAAAAACAACAATGAAGCTGTGAGCTAAGCCCTACAACACTCAATAGACTCCTGTGAACCCGGGTGGAGACCTGGTTGGCCAGCAGTGTGGCGAGACCTGGGGACTCCTGGGCTCAGAGTCAGTGAGAGTGAAGCATTCAGCTGATAAGAAGAGAGGGCACATTCATAAGTACACCCACACTTGCAGATAATACCCCCTTGACCTGGCTTATAATGACTGCATGACTAGAGCTAAACTAGAAGAAGAAAGAAGAGGTAAAAAAGAGTAATCTTATACAATTTGATAAACTTGTCCTACACTTATGGATGTAGTTGCTCAAAAGAGGGAATAAATATTCACAGCAAGGATCATTCTCACCCCCTCCATACATTGAGTGGACAGGGATGGGCAACTTAGACATTGGCTACCCAGAATGGGGGGCTACAGAGGCAAGAAGTGACTGGCTTACAAGCTTTCAAGAGGGAACTTAGATCTAGAGGGTGTGGAGCTAGGTAGACTCTCCACTGAGTAGTATCCAATCTACCTAGGAAGGGCTGATGAAAAGAGATGTAGCTAGGTCTCTTGCGATACAATAATGAATAATTGCTATCAGGACTAATTGTAAGGGTTGGAAATGTAAAGGTAGACGTTTTGTGGCAAAAAATAGGGGGGTAATTAACTCTGCAGAAGTCCCTGGGAACATCAAGGAAGAAGAGCGGAGAGCAGAACCCTACCGAGAGAAGCAGTGATGCCAAAGACGGAGACAGGGACAATGACGTGGAGAGTTGGAGTGGCTGGGGACTTTGAACCCAGAGAGGGAGAGGGGCTGTGTACTGACGACAGGGAGGCAGGCTTGCAGGGTATACCCTTTGGTTGGTTGATGGTGCATGGAGGGGATTGTAACCATGGCAAGGAAACAATATACAATAGAATGAATGTGAAGCTAATGTTCTCCCATGTAAACTATCATATAATTCACAATAAAGCATTAAAAAAAAGATAACTGTACACATGGACTTCATTAAATGGCATACACAGTAATCATCAATACATCTTGATTTCATGTTTGATCAATTTCATACAAAAGAAGTTGATGGTGGTGGTGCTGGTGGTGGTGGTTGTGTGTAACCGAGTTTGTTCTGACTCATAGTAACCCTGTATAGGGTTTATGAGGCTGCAGGAAGCCTCATCTTTCTCCCTGAGAGTGGCTGATAGATTCGAACTACTGACCTTGTGGTTAGCAGCCCAGTTTGTAATCCACTATGCTATCAGAGTTCCTGTTGTTTGTTGAGTTGTGTTGGTGTGCTCTGGAGTCAGTTCTGACCCTTGCTATGAGAAACCCCGAATAGGGTTTCTGAGGCTATAAATCTTTATGGGAGCAGAAAGTCTTCTATTTCTGCCACAGGACAGCTTGTAATATCGAACTGCTGATCTCGAGGTTAGCAGTTTGACTCGTGACCACAACACTACCAGAGCTCCTTGGAAGAAGTTGGTAGAATTCTTCTATTTCATCCTCACTGGCTTTAGTGGTTGGTGCATAAATTTGGATAATAGTGGTATTAACTGGTCTTCCTTGTAGGAGTATGGATATTATCCTATCACAGACAGCATTGTTGCTGCAAGATAGATCTCAAAATGTCTTTTTGATGATGAATGAGATGCCATTCCTCTTCAATTTTTCATTCACAGCAGAGTAAACCATATGATTGTCAGATTCAAAATGGCCAATACTAATCCATTTTAATTTCCTAATGCCTGATGGACTGTAAGTTCAGTTTGAACCACAAGGTTGGTGGTTCAAACTCATCAGCTGCTCTTCAGAAACCCTATACAGGATCACCATGAGTCAAAAACTACTCACCAGCAGTTAACAACAACAAATGCATAGTATATCGATCTTTATGCATTCCATTTAACTTTTTGACAACTTCCAATTTTCCTACTTTTTACATTTACATTTCCTACTTCATACATTCTAGGTTCCAATTATTAATGGATATTTGCAGTTGCAGTCACTGAATGTGCCTTGTGCCTAGATTTCCCTGAAAACTCTAACTTGTCCACCCATTCCAGCACATCAGAAAGGATGATTGATAACTTTTATATAAACCTCTAAATCTCCTTTTCAAACAATTTTGTCCCCAGGTCTTTGCACGTTTGTATAAGGAATAATTCCTCTAATAAGCTCTTTTTTTTGATAAAGGGTTGGATTTTCATGTTTGCTTCCTTTTCCTTTCCTTGTTTCTGATTTTTTTTCTTTTCCATTATTTTAAAATTCTCAGAATATGTAGGCCCTTTCTTGTAAACCATCTCAAATCTAATATGGGAAGAAGCAGACTAAGGCTTCTTAAACAAAACTCTTCAAAGAGGATTTTGGTCCTCAGGGAGATGCTGAGGAGGTCAACTCTCTGAAGAAGCATTGTTCAGTTCTCCCTAAATCTTAGAACCTTGTTTGTATTTTGCACATAAGAAAAAGAATGAAAATGATAATTGTAGCTCTTATTATAATATTGACATTGTCCTGGTGTGGCGCTGTGGGCTAATGCATCAGACTGCAAGTTGTTTGAATTGCAAGGTCGGTGGTTCAAGCTCACCAGCTGCTCCTTGGAAACCCTATACAGGGTCGCTATGGGTCAGAATCAACTCAATGTCACTTAACAACAACATATTACAATAGAGATATTATTTATCAAGCATTTACCATGTGCCAGATACCAGCATTTTACTTATAGTCTCCCTGGGTAGCACAAACCATTGTCACTTGACTACTACCTATATTGGAAACCCTGTACAGGGTCGCTCTGAGTCGGAACCAACTCCACGGCACATAACCACCACCACCACTACTACCTTATATAGGGTGGCTATGAGTTAGAATTGACTTGAGAGCACACAACAACAGCAAACTAACCTAAAGTTTGGTGTATCAAACCCACTCACTGACAGTGAAGAATAAATATTGTATTACTTATTTCTCAGAAGAAACTAAAATGTAGAGTCGATAATTATCTCCTGGTGTGGCTCTATGGGTTAGCGTGTTAGATTGCAAAGTCAGTTTGAACACAAGGCAAGCGGTTCAAGCTTACCAGCTGCTCCTCAGAAACCCTATAAAGGGTCGCTATAGGTCGGAACTGACTTGACAGCACTTAACAACAGCAATAACAACATCATATTTAGCTCTATCCTTGTGTGGTATTGTAATATCAGCACTGGACTGCAAACCACAAGGTCAGCAGTTCAAATCCAACAGTTGCTCCTCAGAAACCATATCCAGGATGACTGAGTCGAAATCAACTGTACAGCACTTAATAGCAACAACAACAATGATGAGTAAACAACAAAAGAGTTGAATAACTTTCCAAGTCACACAAATAGTATGTGAGGGAGTCAGCTTTTCCACTAAGTAAGAGCACTCTCTGACCTTCTACCTCTCAGACAGGAAGTGTGCAAGCTGACTGGACTGTGGGATGGCAACCCAGGGAGAGGTAAGAAGAACACAGACTTCTCATGCTACCCATACACTGTATTCATACTTCATGACAGTAGTAGAGAATGCAATTCCACCACCTCCTACCACCAAGCCAGGAGAAACCTGACTTTGATTCTTGGGGTGCTCTTTACAAGTATTGAGTGTCTGTATGCCCACACTGACTCCTTACGCTCTTCTGTAACTGCCCTGTGGACAGCTGGTCACTCTCTAGGAGCTTCCTCCACACTTCAAACCTACACATTAGGGAAATGGTATGAGACAATGGCCATGGGACGGATCCTTCCCTGGCCTACAACTAACCTGGGGACATGTACTTCAGATCACTGTGGTGTCTTGCTATGTTGCTTGTTATGTCCTGGCCCAAGCCAAGATGAGCTGGCTCCAAATCTCATCCAAATATACACCCTGAGCATGGCTGGAAAGGTATCAATGATGACTTTAGGCCATCCTCATTCTCACCTCAGAAACCTGACCACTTTGCATTTTAACACCCCGGTGGAATAGTAAAACATAGATAACACCATCCATCCAGAAACATCTCTACCTTGTTTGTGAACTCCTTAATGGTAGCTTGCATACATGGTGATAGCATTGAATATCACACCTTTGCAGTCTATGAGCTCCTTGTGGGTGGGGCCATGCCTGAAGCACACATGTATTCCTCACATCTCTGAAATCCAGGGCCTTGGAAGGCAGGGAAAGATGGGTGGATGGTGCTGTGATGGAGAAGCTATAGAGTGAGATCTGGGACAAATTTGAGTGTGTCACTTTAAGTATTAAAGCAGCTGTTCTTCATGATTTAGATACACTATGGATATTTTCAAAAATAAGGTAATGGATATTGTTTGAGAAAGAGTAAAGGTGTAGATGGTGGTTGTCTGGCATCAAGTTACTTCTGACTTATAGTGACCCTGTATGGCGTTTCCGAGGCTTTATATGTTTATGGGAGCAGAAAGCCTTAACTTTCTCCCTTGTAGCTCCTGTTAGATTTTAACTGCTGAATTTGTGTTTAGTAGCCCAGTTTGTAATCCACTAAGCTATGAGGGCTCCTTAAAGGTGTAAAGTTGTTGTTAAGTGCCACTGAGTTGCCTTCCAACCACAGCAACCCTGTATAGGGTTTCTGAGACTGTATATCTTTATGAGAGCAGGCAGCCTCACCTTTCTCCCTCAAAGAGGCTGGTAGACTCGAACCATCACCCTTGTGGTTCCCTGTCCAGTGCTTGTCATACAAAGCCACCACACTCCTATAAATGTATATATGTGTATGCAAAAATGAAAGTGAGGCCACGTCTGATGTCCTCTGACTTTACAAGGGGGAAGGAGAATCAAACTCAAGATCAGCTCAAGACCAATTCCTATGAAGCAGAGGTCAGACCTGCCGTCACCTTACAACATTTTAAATCTTATTCTGACATCAACCATCCCTTCCTCAGCACTCTTTGCTTCACATCTGGGTTCTATAATCTGTTACAATGGCCACACAGTAATCACATGCAATACTCAATGGCATTTATGGAGTTTATTAGGGAAGTGAACAGGGATCAGAAATTCAGTATCAGAGAATGCAGCAATTCTCTGCTGTACTGCAGGCACACCTTAATCTTGTCTTTGACTTCTCAGAAGGGCACTTTCTACAAGCCAGGCTACTGCCCATAGGCACTCAACTTTACTCAGTCCATGGGCCAGGAAACACGAAACTTCTCTGTGTATCTATGTTACTGCTTTTCCAGGTTGTTGTTGTTGTTGTTAAGTGCCGTCGAGTCGGTTTCGACCCATAGCGACCCTGAATAGGGTTTCCGAGGCTGTAAATCTTTACGGGAGCAGATCACCTCATCTTTCTCCCGCGGAGCAGCTGGTAGTTTCGAACTGCTGACCTTCCGGTTCGCAGCCCGATTCGTAACCACTACGCTACCAGAGCTCCTTTAGGCATCTCATTATCTCTGCTAATCACTATTCTTTCTTGATGGCTCTGTGATCATCTGTTCCTTCTTCTGTGGTGGCTTCTTGTAAACTTAGTGGGAAGACAAAACTAACCAATCCCAACATTAGAGTCCTGTGCAATCTATTTGCATACTCCTACCCAATAAAATCTCTAAAACCCCATTTGGGGTCGTTATGAGTCAGAACCAACAATAAAACCTAACTGTTTGGTAGGAGGTATGACAACTTTGGATAGAAAAGTGTGGCACTAAAGGATAAGCACTGGATTGCTAATTGTGAGTTGGCAGTTCAAGCCCACAAGCCACTCCTTGGAAATCCTATACAGGATTCCTATGAATTGAAACTGACTGAATGTCACTTAACAACAACTAGCTAGCTAGCTAGCTAGCTAGCTAGCTAGCTAGACAGACAGAAATATAATGGAGTCCTGGTGTGGTGATGCAGGTTAATGTGCTGGACTACAAGATCCATTTGAACCACAAGGTCAGTGGTTCAAGTTTCCTTGGAAACCCTATACAGGGTTGCTATGGGTCAGAACCGACTCAATGGCATTTAACAACCGCAATATATAAATTTATTTGTAGTCTATTGTTGTTGAATGCCTTTGTGTAGTCAATAAAACACAAGTTAATGTCTTTCTGGTATTCTTGCTTTTAACCAAGATCTATCAAATACCAGCAATGATATCCCTGCTACATCTGCTTCTAACTCTGGCTTGAATTTCTGGCCATTCCTGTGGATGTACTGCTGCAATCATTCTTTAATTATCTTCAGCAGAATTTTACTTGCATATGATATCCATTATATTGTTCAAGGACCTTTGAATTCCATTGGGTCACCTTTCTTTGAAATGCACACAAATATGGATCTCTCCTAATTGGTTGGCCAGGCAGCTGTCTTCCAAATTGCTTGTTATAGTAAAGTTCATTTCTGCCAAATGTACTTTGTTATAGATTTTTTTACTATTGCTGTAAATGTAAATGTTAGTATGCGATATAGTTGATAAGTGAGAAGTAGACATAGATACAAGGGCAAGTAAATAAGTATTGCTACAAAATCATAGAAAATTTGATTAAACAAAAGTATCGAAATGTGAAGCTATTATTTCTTAACATGGTGTCCATGTAGGTCTATACACAGAGATGGTATTTCTATTTCTCCAACCCTGAGTCCTAGTGGCACTTCAAGACAAGCACTGGACTGTTAGTTTGGCATCTGCAAGGGACTCAAACCATGTTCCTTTGAAATGTTCCTTGAGTTGGGGGAACAGAAAGAAGTCTAAAAAGGCATGATCAGGACTGTGGGGTGATGGGG
This sequence comes from Chrysochloris asiatica, assembly GCF_000296735.1. Taxonomy (NCBI): domain Eukaryota; kingdom Metazoa; phylum Chordata; class Mammalia; order Afrosoricida; family Chrysochloridae; genus Chrysochloris; species Chrysochloris asiatica. The sequence goes on along the minus strand of NW_006408867.1, from coordinate 990,266 downwards.
TAAGCTTTCCCAAGGAAACTCATGGGACATCACTTGCTAGCCTCGAATGAACAAGTACATTGTTGTGATGGATAAAAATTCCTGATACAACTTTTATGGCCTTTTTATTACCAATAAAGTTTTCAATTTTCTAAAATTCTGCTTATAAAAAGCCACTGTGATTGCCCTGTTTCTTTTGAGAAAATCTGTCAAGATCATACCTTGGGAATCCCAGAAAATTGTCACCATAACCTTCTGAGTTGACTGTCTGCCTTGAATTTAACTCATGGACCCCAGTGTTTTGGTTGAAGGCACTCTAAGGAGACTTCTTGTTGTTAGGTGCTGTTAAGTTGGTTCTGAATCACAGTTTTATGCAAAACAGAAGGAAAAACTGCCCTCTCCTATACGTTCCTCACAATTGTTATGCTTGAGTCCATTGCTAGTGCCTCTAAGCAAACCCATCTCATTGGAGGTCTTCCTCTATTTCACAGACTCTCCACTTTACCAAGCATGATGCTATTCTCTAGGGACTGGTCCCACCTGATAACATTTCTGAAGTGTGAGAAATGCCATCCTGGCTTCTAAGGAGCATTTTGACTATACTTCTTCCAACAAAGATTTGTTTGTTCTTCTAGCAGTCCATGGTATTTTTAATATTTTCTCCAACACTATAACTCAAATGTATCAATTCTTCTACTGTCTTCATTATTCATTGTCCAGCTTTCACATGCATATGAAGCTACAGAAAATACTATGGCCCACCTAGTCCTCAAACCGCCATCTTTGCTCTTGAACACTTTATTTTATTTTTAACAGTATTTACCTCTTTTTTTTTTTTTTTTGATGTACGCAAAACACACAGAAAATATTTTGCAAGGGCACATTTGCAAGCTAGCTTCCTGACCACCAGCACACAGCCTTTCCCACTGTATGAGTGTAGAGTCCTCAGCTGCTCTATGTCTCTATGCCATTGCCTCTGCTTCCATCTCTGCTGTTGTCATTTTTCTGATTAAGATCCCATGCTCCACTCATGCTCTTCCCTCTTGATGGTCCTAGGGTATTCTATTCCTGGAATGAAAGATTAATTACCACCCTTTTTTTATTACGTGTCTTCTATCTTTATAGTTGTGACAGTTGCAATTAGTCATTATAACAATTATTCACTATTGAATCAAAAGAATCCTACCCCTATCCTCTTCCATTCCCCTTTACCAGACCAATCTGGACAAGAAGAAAACTACTCAGTGGGGATTCTACCATACCTCCCATATTCTGAAACTAAGCACACTCTTAAAGACTTGTAAGCCAGACACTGTGTGCCTTTATAGCCCCCATTTTTGGTAGTCAATGTCTAAGTTGCCCTTCCCTATCAACCCTGTGTACTAAGGGGACAGACTTGATCCTTGATGTGAAGAATCCTTCCCCCTCAGTCATAGTTTACTCTTGAACACTTTAAAGAGGTCTTGTGCAGCAGATTTGCCTAGTATTATGCATCATTTGCTTTCTTTATTGCTGCTTCCCTGAATGTTGATGGTGAAGTCAAGCAAACTGAAGTCTTTGACAACTTCAATCTTTTCTCCATTTATCATGATGTTGTGAGGATTTTGCTTTTCTTTACACTGAGGCGCAACCCATACTGAAGGCCGTAGTCTTTAATCTTCAACAGTAAGTATTTTAAGTCCTCTTCATTTCCTGAAGCAAGGTTGTATCTTCTGCATATCACAGTTCATGAGTCTTCTTCCTATCCTGATGCCATGTCCTTCTTCATATAATCAATCTCTATTCTCAGATTATTTGCTCATCATACATATTGAATAAGTACGGTGAAAGGATACAGTCCTGGCACACACCTTTACTGATTTAAAACTTTCAGTGTCCCCTTGTTCTGTTCTAATGACTTCCTCTTGGTCTGTGTTCCTCATGAGCAAAATTAAGTGTTCTGTAATACCCATTCTTCACAGTGTTATCCATAATGTCATGATCCATACACTTGAAAGCCTTTGCATAATAATAAAGCACAGGTAAAGAGCTTTCTGGTATTTTCTTTTTTCCATCAAGATCTAGCTCATGTCAGCAATGATTTCCCTAATTCCACGTCCTCATCTGAATCTGGTTTGAACCTCTAGCAGTTCCCTACCAGTGTACTATTGCAGCCATTTTTTAATTATCTTCAGCAAAATTTTACTTGCATATGATATTAATGACATCAATAATTTCTGCACTACTGTTGGTCACCTCTCTTTGGAATGGGCAGAAATATGGGTCTCTTCCAATTGGTTGACCAGGTAGCTGTCTTGCATATTTCTTGGCATAGATGAGTGAGTAGCTCCAGTGCTGCATCAATGTTTGTTGAAAGATTTCTATTTTTATTCCATAATTTCCTGGAGCCTTGTTCTTTGCAAATGCCATCAGTGCACCTTGGGCTTATGTCTTCCTTCGGTACCATTGTTTCCTTATCATATGCTACCTCTTGAAATGGTCGGATATCTATCATTTCTTTTTGGTGCAGTGGCTCTGTGTATTCTTTTCATCTTGTTTTGATGCTTTCTGCATCTTTCAATATTTTACCCATAAAATTCTTTAATAATGGAAGTCAAAACTTGAATATTTTCTTCAGTTCTTTCAGCTTGAGAAATACAAAGTGTGTTCTTCCCTTTTGGTTTTCTAACTCCAAGTCTTTGCACATTTCATTTTAATACTTGGCTTTGTCTCCTCATTTTTTCCCATTTGCTTTAGCATCTCTATGCTGGAGCACAAATTTCAGAGTCTCTTCTTTCATCTATTTTGGTCTTTTCTTTCTCTCCTGTATTTTTAATGACCTTTAGGACCTTTAGCTTTCTTCCTGTATGATATTCTTGATGTCATTCCACAACTCTTCTGGTTTTTCGTCATTAGTGTATAGGACAAGCGTATTACTGAGAGAAATCATCTACAATCATCCATTGATTGCAGAGACATTTTAAAAACACATTTTTAAATGGACTAAACCCATACATATATGAACTTGAACCCTAACAGTAATACTTTGTATGTATGTGTGTGTTGTTGTTGTTAAGTGCCATTGAGCTGGTTCTGACTCATAGCAACCCTATATAGGGTATCTGAAGAGCAGCTGGTAGGTTTGAATTGAACACAGTACAGTGCTGATCCTACATCACCACACCAGAATCACAGCAATAAGCAAGCCACCATTGTATAGCAAACTGACAGGTGAATGATGTGTGTGTGTGTGTGTGTGTGTGTGTGTGTGTGTGTGTGTGTAGCCCTAGTGTAGTACTGTGGGTTAATGTGCCGGACTGTAAGCTCAGTTTGAATTGGTTGGCAGTTCATGCTCACCAGCTGCTTCTTGGAAATCCTATACATGGTTTCTGTGAGTCGGAACCAACTCAACGTCACTTAACAACAACAACACACACACACATATATATATGTTGTTTTATATATATATGCTGTTATATATTTATATGTTGTTATATATGTATATATATATATTTATATGTTGTTTTATCTATCTATCTATCTATCTATCTATATCTATCTATCTATCTATCTATCTATCTATCTATCTATCTATCTATCTATCTATAGTCCAAAAGTGCTAATGGGTGTTACAGAATGATTCTTTCAATTAAGTTCTTTCAATAGCCAGGAAACGTATTGCTAAACGGGATATGGCTCAAACCAAGAGTTGTCTGGAGGATCTTAGAGAAGATGCAGATGTCATAACAAGATAGACCCTCCTTTGTAGCAATCAAGGAAGAACATAAATTCCTTCTCTG
>NW_006408867.1:978769-985658 GCF_000296735.1 Chrysochloris asiatica | reverse complement strand
ATATACAGTGCAGGTTCCCCTGAGCAAGACCTGCTATCCTACTCCAACCACCAGCTTCAACCTTGGGGAACACTAAAGCATTCTTATAGTGGTATCTCCTATGTTTCAGTGGCTCCTGTGGGCTGAGCAGAGATGCTTACAGATCACAAACTGAAAATGCCTCCCTCTATAACAGCATCTATTGGACATTCACTTTGTCAACAGCTCAGATTTGTCCCACTTCATGCTACAATGGGATACACAATGCTGACCAGGTACTTTTGTTAACTTGCCTGCCCCATTTCCCCACTGCCCAGGCAGAATAGCAGAAGAGCGTGTATGCCCTAAACTGAATTTAGCCTGCCTGCTGAGAGGCCCCACTTGGGACAAATTCTTCAGAAGCGCTTTGTACAAACCCTGTGTCCAGGCTTATAGCTCACTGTAATTGTAGTTCAAGGCTTACTGACCTATCTGCCCCAATGATTCATGAGCTCTTTAAGAGCTATGTTCATGTTTGTCAGGGCTGGACACATCACCTGATGAACAGCAAGTACTCGATAAAATATTGATGCATGGATATGAGTGTGGGTGAAGAGCATGGATATGAGTGTGGGTGAAGGGTCTAAGGGCCCTGGGACTTGTCCACCTGCACCTGATCCTTCTCAAGTACACTTCCCCTACCCTCACCAACTTCAGGGAAATTTTTGATTTGTAAAGTAACATCACACACACTCCTTTTCCCGAAGGAAGTTTCACTTATAAAATAGTCTGTTTTCCAGAAAGCCCTGCCTTCTGGAGATTTTCCCAGCTGTAGTTGGTGCTGAAAGGCTGCACCATTCTTGGCATAATATTTCCTGAGGTCATCATTCTACAAGCAAAAGAATCATTTATTTCATTGGGAACATAGTCTGGCAGAGTCTTGGGTTTTAATAGAAACTGTAGAGGAGTAGAGTGATTATAAACTGTCCCTCACTCATCTTTCTCATTATAAAATGGGATACCTTTGATCTACCCTCCATCTGAAAGTATGAGCACTATTTTATGATAGCGGTAGTACCTCAGTCACAGCACCAAGGCTGTTATGTAGCCTTCCTTGTTTTAAAAGTGGTTGCTCCTCACCCCCAGGCAATGAGTCTCCAATAGCTCTTGTTACTGTTAAATACCTACTGTTCGGTTCCAACTCATAGTGACCTTATACAGGGTTTCTGAGGAGGGGACTGGTCAGTTTGAACTGCCTACCTTGTGGTTAACAGTCCAGTGCTTATCTTACAATGCTACACCAGGAGTCTCCTATAGCCCTGGAATAAGCTCACAATTAATGTTTAGAGACAAAGTGCTCCTTGTCTCTAAATGAATTAAAAAGCATCAGTTTTGATCTTAGATTGACCTGAACTCAAATTCTAGATCTGTTACTTATTGACTGTGACTCTGAGAGAGGCCTCAGTTTCCTCATTTGTAAGTTGCTTATTAACACGCTCAGGAAGAAATCACATGCAATTAATTTCCTAATATATAAACAACAACAAACTCCAACAAAAACACAAAGCTGTTGCTGTCAAGTGAATTCAGACTCAGAGCGACTTTATAGGACCAAGTAGAACTTCTCCATAGGGTTTCCAAGGCTGTAATCTTGACAGAAGCAGATGACCAAATCTTTCTCCCATGAAGTGGCTGTGGATTCCAGATACTAACCTTTCAATTAACAGCTGAACATGTAACCACTGAGTCATCATTATTCATTATAAAATGAACTCTAGGAAAATAATTCAAAAGAATGTTTAAATCCAAAGGCTACCAATACAGTATTCAGTAAAAGAGAAAAAACAAAATTTTAGAACTTAGCTGTCCCAAAGTAAAACAATGGGTAATTCTAATAATACTGACTCCTTTGAATAAGAAATTCTACTTCCAGGAATCTAGTCTACAAAAAGTAAGTGTACAAGAATGTTCATTGCAGGATTAGTTGAAATAGAAAAATTCAGAGATAATATACTCTGAGATATTATATGTCACTGTGTGCTGTCAAATCAATTCTGACTCATAGTGATCCTATGTAGCTGGGTCTAAATATTCTTCCCCAACATGGAAAACTACATATGGTATTTGTTGAGTGAAAACAAACAAAAACAAGCTGTAGGGAACAGTTTACATAGTGATAGACCATCTTTGAAAAGAAAGAAAGAGAAAGGCAAACCTATGAAATATATACTATGGATATTCCCATTTTACAGATGAGTAAATCAAGGCTCAGGTGTGAATTTGCCTAAGTACACACAGCTAATAAGGAGCCAGTAATAAAACCCAAACACTCTACCTTTCAGCTAGTAGTTAAACACTTAACCATTTGTGCCAGCCAGGTATCTAACTAAATTATGTTGTTGCTGCTAAGTTCTGTCTAGTCAGTTCTGACTCCTAACAACCCTGTATAACTGTGTAGGATTTCTGAAGAGCAACCGGTAGATTTGAACTGCAAACTAGTGCTTACCCTGCTTAGCAATCTAGTGCTTACCCTGCAACACCATACCAGGACTCCAACCAAATTATAGAAGGGACAAATATAAACAAATGCTAATTAAATAATTTGTAACAGTTGTGTCCATCATCTAGAATCATTCCTATATTAATTTTCTTAGAAAATTAATGTGCATAGTTAGTTCAATACATATTTCACCTCACTTAAGGAAGAAGATACCCAGGAAGGAAACAGCAGTCAAGAAATCAAACAACATATTGCACTGGACAACTCTGTTGCAAAAGACCCTTTTAAAGGGTTAAAAAGCAAAAAATGTCCCTTTGAGGACTATGGTGATCGCTTCAATTACCTCATAAGCATGTGAAAGTTAGACAATGAGAAAGGAACAATAAAGAAGAACAGGAGTCCTGGTGTGGCACTGTAGGCTAAGCACTGGATTGCAAGGTTGGTTTGTGCTTCAAGGTCAGCAGTTCAAATCCACCAGTCACTCTTTGAAAAACCAATACAGGGTCTCTGTGAGTTGGAACCAACTTAACAGTACTTAAGAACAACAACAACAACAAAGAAGAAGATGTGGTGACTTTGAATTATGATTTTGGAGAAGAATATTAATATATCATGGAATGCCAGAAGAATGAACAAACCTGTATTGAAAGAAGTAGAGCCAAAATGCTCCTTAGAAGCAAGAATAGTAAGATTCATCTCACATTCTTTGGCCATGTTGTCAGCAGGGACCAGTTTCTAGACAAGGACATCCTGCTTGGCAAAGTGAAAAAGAGGAAAACTCTCAATGAGATGGATTGACACAGTGGCAACAACAATGGGTTGAAATAACAGTGACTATGAAAAGGAGCTCTGGTAGCGTAGTGGTTACGAATCGGGCTGCGAACCTTAAGGTCAGCGGTTCGAAACTACCAGTTCCACGGGAGAAAGATGAGGCTTTCTACTCCCATAAAGATTTACACCCTCGGAAACCCTATACAGGGTCGCTATGGGTCGGAACCAACTCGATGGCACATAACGACAACATAACAAATGAAAATGATGTCGGACTAGGGCAGTGTTACATTCTGTTGTTCACAGGGTCAGGATGAGTAGAAATCAACTTGACAGCACCTAATAACAGCAAAGAAGGCAAGAGAACAAAGTGGCTAATTCCAGAGCCTCCTAGGCAGACAGGTCAGCCTTCAAACCTGCATTCCCTACTTACCAACTGAGTGACTTTGACTCAGAAAACTACCTAAGGCCTGACCTTCTTATCAATAAAATATGGATGATAATAATAGTAAGTCACAGGGTTGTTTTCAGGACTAAATTAAAAAATCTGTGAAGGTACTTTAAGAATCTTGAAGCTCAAACCAACCTTGCCGTCCAGTGCCTATCCAAAAGTGCCACACCAGGATCTCTGTTCTTCTTTATTGCTCCTTATTCATTGTCCAACTTTCGCATGCTGATGAGGTGATTGAAGCGATCACCTTAGTCCTCAAAAGGACATTTTTGCCTTTTAACCCTTTTTAACCCTAACATACAGAAGATGGTCGACAAATGTAATACAGCTAATCATTTATATATGATATAAGCCAGTTGCCGTCCAATCGATTTGGACTTACAAAATACCACCTAAAGTAGAACAGAGTTCCATAGAGTTTTTCACTGGCTAATATTTGTGAAGTAGATCACTAGGCTTTTCCTCTGGGTGGATTCAAACAGTCAACCTTTCAGTTAGTAACTGAGCACATTAACCATCTGCACTACCCAAGGATTCTATACTATGATATGACATAAATTGTAGTGTAAATTATAGTTCAATATAGCTTTGATATACGCCCATGTTCTCCTTAGAGTACTCCTCATCACCCACATCTGTCTATCCCATGCATACCAAAACCTAAAACCCACAGCCACCAAGTTGATTCCAACTTAGTTGACTCTGTAGGACAGAGTGGAGTCCTGGTGTGGCGCCATAGGATAAGCACTTGACCTCAAGGTCACCTTGAATCACCTTGAATCGGCAGCTCAAACTCACCAGCTGCTCCTTGTAAATCCTATGCAGGGTCGCTATGAGTCAGAGCCAACTCAATGGCACATAACAACAACAGCACAGGAGAGAGTAGAACTGCTGCATAGAGTTTTCAAGACGTCAGACCTTTACGGAAGTGGAATGCCTTAACTTTTGGCCTTGGAGCAGCTGGTGGGTTTGAACCACTAACCATTTAGATAGGAGCCCTGGTAGAGCAGTGGGTTAAGTGTTTCTCCAACAGCATCCCATGGGTGGTGTTCTTAGGTGCCATTGGGTTGGTTCTGACGCATAGTGACCAACAGAACAAAATACCGCCCAGTCCTTCACCAATTGCTGCTACACCTGAGCCCATTGCTGCTGCTACTGTGCCAATACATCTCATTGGTGGTCTTCCGCATTTCTGTTGACCTTCCACTTTACCAAGCATGATGTCCTTCTTTAGGGATTGGTCCTTCCTGATATGTCCAAAATACGAGTAATGAAGTCTCAACATCCTGCTTTCTAAGGAGCATTTTGACTATACTTCTTCCAACACAGATTTGTTTGTTCTAATAGTCCATGGTACTTTTACTAATCTTCTCCAACACTAATTCAAATGCATCAATTCTTCTACAGTCTTCCTCATTCATTGTCCAACTTTCACATGTATATGAATGAGGTTATTGAAAATACCATGGCTTGGGTCAGGTGCAAACTAGTCAACTTGGGTCAAAAGCACACTGACATCTTTGTTTTTTGAACACTTTAAAGAGGTCTTGTGCAACAGATTTACCTAATCCCATGGTTGGTAGTGGAGGTGGTGGTATTGGTATGCTGTGGAATTGGTTCCGACTCAGTGACCAGAATTGGATGAACCCTGGTAATTCCTTTCTGTCAAGCTTTCTTTTGCATATAGTACACAGACCACACCCTTTACCCAGACAAATTATAACACTACTGGTTAGGTTCTAGCTCCCTACAATCTTTCCCATTTTATGAATACGCCCTGGTCACCTTGATTAGACTTGGGTATTTGCCAAGCCTCTATCAGTAACACAATCATGAACCATCTCTTTGGGAGCTCCTTCTGCCAAAGCAAACTTTTAGACTTTTAATTGATTTTGGTGACATTTCACTATCTCTGCTAACACTGTTAGCTTTTGAATTGATTAGATCAGATTGGAGCAATGACCCCGAATTCACCAATTCTGGGGTAGTTTATTGTTTTTGTTTTGTTTTGTTTTCACTGACTCTTCCTCCCTCCAAAGAGCCCAAAGATAGGAAATCAGCAGACTGTTCCTTCTCACCTGGCATAAATCTTTCTCTCCCGAATGACTGGGAGAGTGCTGTACTCAGCATGAAACACTGGATGGGATGATTTATAAACAGAAGGTTGTTTCCAAGGCCTTGTTTATTTTTCCTCACAGATTTCCTGGGTCCACATCATTCTGGTCTTTGTCCACTCTATATAGATTCCAGCCCACACAACTAGAGAGACAGAAGTGGGACATGATACCAGTCCACGATGAAAATGTGTGCAAGTGTCTGAAGGGAAACCTCCAGGATGATCCACATTAGTCTGGAGGGGTAACTGCCTCTCAGCAGTCTGATAGAAGCTCTGATGAGCAGCTTATATATGCTGAAACAAAGGGCTCCTTCACTGAACATGGACAAAACTCTTAGGCTTCCCCAGTGCCCCAAAAGTCACTGAACAAGGAGCCTAACAGGTTCTTTGTTAGGAACAGGGAGGGTAGAAATAGAAGAGGGGGTAGTTGAGGGAAGCTTGGCCATGGAATCTTTAATCCATGGAAGCATCTTGGATAATATCTCGACCAGGGGTAGGGAACATCTCGCCCATGGGCCATATAAGACCCTCAGAATCATTTAGTCTGGCCCTGCCAAGAAACCACAGTTCTAGCACCACATTGTTGTTAAGTGCTGTCACGTCATAGTGACCCTATACAGGGTTTATGAGGAGCAGCTGGTGGGTTTGAACTGTTGACCTTGTGGTTTGCAGTCCAGTGCTGATGCTACAGTGCCACACAGAAGTCCATCACATTGTCGTTGTTGTTAGGTGCCATCGAATTGGTGCCAACTTATAGCAACCTTATGCATAGCAGAACGAAACACTGCCTGATCCTGGGCCAACCTCATTATTGTTGCCATACTTGAGCCCACTGAGTTAATTAAATGTATGACCAAATATAGCTGATTTTAAGTTGCTGATTTTGTACAGCCTGCAAATGTGTTATACATTTTGGCAGAAATAAAGTTCCCCAAATAATCAAAGAAACTGGGTTATATGAAGAAAAACGTGGCATCAGGATTGGAGGAAGACTCATTAACAACCTGCACTATGCAGATGATCCAACCTTGCTTGCTGAAAGTGAAAAAGACTTAACATATATACTGATGAAGCACAGCCTTCGGTATGGATT
>NW_006408867.1:956778-978443 GCF_000296735.1 Chrysochloris asiatica | reverse complement strand
TAGAAGAATTGATGCATTTGAGTTATGATGTTGGAGTAGAATACTGAAAGTGCCATGGGCTGCCAAAAGAACCAACAGCTCTGTTTTGGAAGAAGTGCAGCCAGAGTGCTCCTTCGAGGCCAGGATGCCCAAACTTCGTCTCTCACACTTCGGACATATTTTCAGGAGGGGCCAGTCACTGGAAAAGGATATCATGCTTGGTATGGTAGATAGAGAAAAAGAGAAAGACCCCAGCGAGATGGATTGGCAAAGTGGCAGCATCAATGGGATCAAGTGTGGCAACAATAGCGAGGTCGGCCCAGGATCGGACAGTGTTTCGTTCTGCTATGCATAAGATCTCTATGACTTGGTACCGACTCGATGGCACCTAACAGCAACAACAACCCCTGATCTAAGCCAATATTCATCAGCTCCAGGGAGAGGTCTGCATGCATCTACACCGCCAGGAAGCACGTTAAAAAGATAGTTTTCTTCTACCCCAGAGGATTCTGAGACAGAAGGTCTTGGAAGGGTCTCTTTTGTTGTAATTTTACAACATTCCCAAGGCTATCTTTATGTTTACAAAAACAAACAAACAAAAACAGCTACTGCAGAGTCAGTTTCAACTCATGAAGACCATATGTGTGCATAATTGAAGTGTTTCATCATTTTTCCAAGGCTGTGACCCTTTGGAAGTGGCTCACCAGGCCTTTCTTCTGAAGCGCTTCTGGATGGGTTCTAGCAGTCCTTTTTTTTTTTTTCAGTTAATAATAGAATGCTTAACCATCTGTACCAGTCAGAGATACTATGTTTGGAAAACACTGTTCTAATCTAAACCCTCATATTACAAAGGAAGCTGAAACCTTGGAGAAGTGACAGGGATGACTTAAAAGGAACACAGAAAGTAAGTACCAATTGTCTGACCAAAATATTACCAATAGCTAAGGCATTAGCATAAATATTCCCAACATCACCAGAAAAAAATGCTCCACATCATAAGAAAAGATGACTCAGAAAAGCCAGCTGCCCAGAACCCATGCTCCTGCCACGTTTCAAGGCTCACAAACACAAAAGACAGAAGAGAGAAATGAACTCTCCTCTGTCAGTTTGCGGGGACAGAAGCCACCCCTGCCAATTTCTTTCAATGGCTTTCCATACCAAACTACAGAATGTTTCTATTTGCTCTTCAATCACCTCTAGTTCTTGTTTGGTACAAATGAGGGAAAAGCCTTTCTTTGTTGCCATGGCACCAACACAATAAGCTGTTTTGAAGTGTTAGATATTCTGAAATGACAGGCTCTGCTTTCAGGAATGAGAATGCTGAGGGGGTCAGTAAAGATTGCCAACCTTCTACATATCCACGGTTGTAATGAATCAGTAGGGTCACTATACAAGGAATTTACTTGTGAAGCAAGAGGACATATGTTTTGACAATCCACCCCAATCCTGATCCTTGAGTGGATGCAAGGAGTGGCGTTTCTTATGGTCAAGTACTTAAGTAAAAGTGATTACTTAGTCTGCCAGTGAACATATATCGATACTGTATGTGCCTGGGTATCCCTGCTCGATGTTTGTCCTCAGCTGGAAGGCTGTTGTACTTTGTCCAAGCTGTGGAGGAAGTGCTGGTCCAATGGAAAATAACCAAGTTTTTATGCCCTTCCCTGTATTTCCTATAGCTTACATGCATTTCCCCTACCTCTGAAACTGAAGACAAACTAACTTTCAGCTTGGCATTTCTGGAACAGGATGGCCAAATAGCATTTTAGTTATAATATATGTGGACCAAGCATAACCTTGGTGGTGGTGGTGGTGGTGGTGGTGTGCTGTGGAATCAGTTCTGACTCATAGCGGCTGTGTACAGGGTTTCCAAGGCTGTAAATCTTTATGGGAGCAGAAAGCCTCATCTTTCTCCTATGGAACAGCTGGCGGTTTCAAACTGCTGACCTTGAGAGTCACAGCCCGATTCATAACCACTATACTACCAGAGCTCCATAAGCACAACCCTGAGGCAGGTTAATTCTTTGGCCACATTTTTGCGCACAGTCATGTATTATGATTGTTGATGCGTGTATGCTTGTACAAGCGTGCCCATGTGTCTGCCTCTCTGCATCATAAACGTCTCAAGGACCAGCATCATGCTTTATTCATCTCCACATCTACCACAGTGTTTAGTCCACATTAAACGTTCATTAACATTTGTTTGAAGTTCTGGCATGGCCCTATAGAATTAGCACTGCACTGTTAATGCAAGGTTGGTGCTCTAAATCCACTCCCCAGAAACTATTGTGTAGTTATATGTCAGAACCGACTCAATGGCATTTAACAACAACAATAAATGTTTATTAGGCGCTCAAAGAGTAGCTCTGATAGCGTAGTGGTTACGAGTCGGGCTGCCAAACTCAAGGTCAGAAGTTCAAAACTACCAGCAGCTCCACAGGAGAAAGATGAGGTGTCCTGCACCGGTAAAGATATACAGCCTCGGAAACCCTGTGCAGGGTCGCTATGAGTCGGAATCAACTCCACGGTACTTAACAACAACAACAACAACAACAACAAAAGAGTAGATATTTTTTAAAAAGAAAAAAGAGGGGTGGGGGAGGTATGTAGGTATGTTATGAGTGATATGGTCCTTGCTTAGTAAGATAATAGACTAGAAAGGCAGTGAAATCAGAAAACTGCTTTAGAAAAATCTCCAAAACTCAGTTTAATCAAGCTCTAATGTCATCATGAGTACAAGTCCCCAAATGCTCATCTAAACACTGGATTTCAGGTCCCCACACCCAGAGTCTGTGATGCAGCAGGTCTGGGAAAAGGCCCAGGAATTTTTGTATTCCAGGCCCTCAGGGCATGCTGATGCACACTAAGGAATCTAATCGTGGTGGAATTTATTTGCCGTTTCAGTCATGTCGACTCCTACTTAGAGCAACCTTATATAGGGTTTCTGAGGCTGTAAATATTTATAGGAGCAGAAAGCCCCATATTTCTCCCTCAAACAAGTTGGTGGATTCAAACTGCTGGCCTTGCTGTTGGCAGCCCAAGGAATAACCCATCATGCTACCAGATCCCCTTAGAAGTCTGTTGTTGTTATTGTTAAGTGCCATGAAGTCGGTTCTGACTCATAACGACCCTGAATAGGGTTTCTGTGGAGCAGCTGGTAAATTTGAACCACCAACCTTGCATTTAAACCAACCTTGCAGTCCAGAGCTTTATCCTACAGCACCATGCCAGGATTCCTTAAGAAATCTATAGGAGCTTAAAATGCAAAGGCCAAGGAAACATTGAACATTGACCTCTCCAACTTTCAGTAATCTATAGCTTTATTAGGAGTTAAAAGCTACACATATTAAATAGTTATGCATAAAAAGAAGCATAGTAGAAAAGAATACATAGTAAAAAGTCACGCTTAATCTGATCCAATGCCAAATTCTGAAAGTCATGTAAAAAGTGTCCTTGTGGTCCTCAGACACCATCAGAGAGGACTTCATGGCGAGCAGAGGATCTAAATGAAAATGGATCATTAAGGGAGAGTTACTTGGCAAAGAGGGACATCTGTTTCGGGACCATAAGTTCCTTTTCTCTACTTTGTTTCAAATCCTAGCTGGTTAGTGAACAATATTATCACCTGGTGAGGACCAGAGGAGGGATGACAATCTTATGCTCCTGCCACACTGAGGATCTAGGGGTTCTATCATATGGCTCTGGATTAAGGTCTCTGCACATTCACATCCCCACAACCTGCTCTTGGGCTGCTACAGTGGTGGTGGTAGTGCGCCATTGAGTGGGTTCCAGCTCATAGGGACAGTCTAGGGTTTCCGAGGCTGTAAATCTTTAAAAGAGCAGCAATCCTCATCTATCTTCTGCTGACCTTGAAGTTAGCAGCCCGACTCATAACCACTACTCTACCGGAGTTCCTTATCAATTTTTCATACTGCCAAAAAAGGATTCAAGCATAGGCATAGGTGTAGGTGTAAGTGTAGGTATAGATGGGGCCGTGGTGGTTCAGTGGTAGAATTTTCACCTTCCATGTGGGAAACCCAGGTTGGATTTCCAACCAATGTGCCTCATGTGCAGCTATCACCTGTCTATCTGTGGAAGCCTGTGTATTGCTATGATGCTGAATAGAATTCAATGGAACTTCCAGACTAAGGCACACTAAGAAGAAAAGCCTGGTATTCTATTTCTAAAAATAACTCAATGGAAGACCGAAGGATTACAGTGGTGTCCACTGTAGGGTAAGCATTGGAGTCCTGGTGTGGTACTGTAGGAAAAGCCCTGGGCTTCAAACCTGAAGATCAGCAGTGCAAACCCACCAGCAGCTCCTTGGAAACCCTATACAGGGTTGCTGTAAATTGGAACCAACTCAGTGGCACTTAGCAACAACAACAACAACAAGCCGCGAGCAACCATGGGATAATGCAGGACCTCTGTATATGTGGTTGCCACATTTTGGAGGCTGGCTCGAGGGCAGCTAGCAATAACAACATCGGCATAGCTATAGAATAGACACAGATATTAAGCAGCAAATACCAATAGCTAACTCTGCCTTTAAGAGAAACAAGGCCTTTTTGTTTTAATGAATGTCAGGTGAAAGGAAACAGAAGCATGAGAAGAAAAGGATAAAACAGTATGACTTTTCAGTAGAAATTTCTGATTTAAGGGGTTAAACAACCATTTGTACTAAGGGAAATGGAAGAGAGCAAGGTAAGAATCTGCTGTGTCAGTGAAAGCTTCCAGAGGGAGATAAAATAGGACAAAAGCCACAGGAGGGATTAGAGAATAACAAGGAGTGTGTGTGTGTGTGTGTGTGTGTGTGTGTGTGTATCTGCACCAGTCTAGAAGGAAAGAGTAGTGCAGATGTAAACTCGCTGATAAATGGAAGGCTTATTAAATAAACGATTAGTACAAAATCATCCATCCACATGCTGAGCTTCTCTTACAGAGGAACAGGGAGACAAGAAGCCCGGGACAATGAGGAGCTATTATGAGAGGATCAGAAAGCCATGGGAAAGACGCTGCCAGAAGAGGGGACTCATACAGCTGGTTTGCAGACAAATTAGCAGGCCTCGATTTCCCAAGATCCCAAGGACTCAGTAATGAACTGAGGCCTGCCGTGGCTGACTCCTCAAAGGGAACAGCAGGGTGGGGCCCCAGGAAGCTACAAAGAGCAAACACACGGCTCAAAATTTCTCAAGAGGCCTGGAAATGAAAGCTAAGGGCCAAGAAATAATAGTGGGAAAAAAAGTATCTATATGAAGGAGTCCTGGTGATGCAGTGGTTAAAGAGCTCAATTACAGACTGGAAGGTTAACTGTAAGCCACTAGATGCCCCAAGAAAGAAAGATGTATCAGTCTGTCTCCATAAAGGTTATTACTGTTGTTCTGATTCACAGCAGCCTTACAGGCACAACAGAACCAATCATGGTGCAGTCCTATGCCATGCTCACGTCAATTCATCTCATTGGGATCTTCTTTTTCACTGACCCTCACTTTACCAAGCATGATGTCCCTCTCCAGGGACTAGTCCCTCTTGACAACATGTATGAGAGATGAACTCTTGCCTTCCTCACCTCCAAAGAACATTATGGCTGTACTTCTCCCAAAACAGAATTGTTTGCTTTCCTGGCAGTCCATGGTACCTTCAATATTTTTTTCCATCAACATACTTCAAATTCATTGACTCTTCTAGGGTCTTCCTTACTCACTCTCCATCTCTCACATGCCCATGAGGCAATTGAAAACACCAAGACTTGGGTTAGGTACACTTTAGTCCTGAAACTGACGTCTTTGTTCTGGAACACTTAAAAGAGGTCTTGTGTGGTAGATTTGCTTGATACAGATTTCTTTGATTTCTTGACTGCTGCTTCAAGGAGTGCTGATTGTAGATCGAAGCAAATGAAGTCTTTGACAACATCAATCTCTTCTCCATTTGTTGTTGTCATTAAGTGCTGTTGGATTCGTTCAGATTCATAGTTACCTTTATAGGGTTTCCAAGGAGCAGCTGGTGGATTTGAACTATCACCTTGCAGTATGAATCAACCTTTTTTTTTTTTAAGTTTTTTTATTGTGAATTATGTGGTTTCACATGGGAGAACATCAGCTTCACATTCATCCTATCATATTTCCTTTCAAATGATTATAATCCCCTCCATGCATCATCAAATAACCAAAGGATACACCCCACACGCCTGCACACACACACACACACACACACACACACACACACACCCCAGCTATCAGCATACAGCCCCTCTCCCTCTCTGAGTCCCATGTCCCAACCACTCCATGTGTCCACGTCATCATCTCTCTTTCCATGTCTGGCGTCACTGCTTCTCTGGGTAGGGTCACGCTCTCCATTCTTCTCACTTGATGGTCCCAGGGACCTCTGCTCCTGAGCTGGAAAATCAGTCACTCCCCTCCTTTTGTCAAAAAACATCTACCTCTACATTTCCAACCCTCACAGTCAGTCCTGATGGCAATTATTCACTATTGTACTACAAGAGTCTTATCCCCATTTCCTTTCACCAGCCAGGTCCCAACAGATTGGAAATCATTCAGCGGAGTTTCTACCTACCCCTGCCCTGTCTGGAACTAGACTCCCTCTTGAAAGCTTATAAGCCAGTCACTTCTTGCCTTTATAGGCCTCCCCCCACCCCATTTTGGGTAACCAATGTCTAAGTAGCCCATCCCTGTCAACCCTGTGTACTGAGGGGGTGGGAGTGATCCTTGCTGTAAAGATTTGTTCCCTTTTTTGAGCTACTACATCCATACGTATAGGTAAACTTCATCAAATTGTAGTGGGTTACTCTTTTTTAAATTTTTTTCTTCCCTCTTTTTCCTTCTTCTAGTCAAGTTCTGATCATCCAGCCATTGAAGCAAGGTCAAGTGGGTACAATCTGCAAGTATGGGTGTTCTTGTGCATCTCCCCTCACTTCATATCAGCTGGATGCTTCACGCTCTGCTCTAGTCCTCTGTGGCCATGTCACTGCCTCTGGACCCAGGAGTCTCCAGGTCTTGCCATACTGCTGGCCAACCAGGTCTCCAACCAGGTTCATAGGAGTCTATTGAATGTGGTTGGACTTAGATCACAACTTCATAGCTGTTTTTTCCCCCTCTTTTCCTTAATGGTGACCAACGTGGTCACCAGCCAGACCACATGCCTTCTCGTGTATTCCCCTTGAGTCTTAGTCTTGGAAGGGACTTTGCTCTGAGGGGACTCAACTACTTGCCTTGATGGCTCCCGGGTGAACAGCTTGCTTGTTCTTGTAACGATCAATCATACTGCCATTATTGTTTCTGATTTTTCCTGCTGGTCTTTCTTCACGAAGTATCTTCTATTCTTCTAGCCACTCCAGGTTGGTCTACTCGTCCTTTCCAGTGGAAATTTCCTACCTCAGACAATTCTGGATGGGATTCTGGTTTCCACCTATGGTCTTATGCAATGCACAAGTTCCACAGGAGATCTCTTTCACTGAACAATTTCTAGCCCCCTTTAAGGTATTCCAATCAGTTATAGGCTAAAGTGGGCTTACAAACTTTTTATTGTGATGTTTCTGGCTATTCCTTCCCCTCCATCCCCTCAAGTGACTATTTCATAATGGTAGGCAAGGGAAACCAAGATTCAAAAGACAGCCAAGCATCTTAACAGTATTCCCCTTTTCACCCTTTCAAACCATGCCTCAGTCCCTGTATCACGAAGCCCTGTTGTTCCAAGGTTGTGCATACATCATCATTTACCTGTGTCCCACTTATCCCATGCAAACCTGCCTAACTGTTCTCCTATCCGCCTTGTTCTATTCCCCTGCTCCTTCTTGTGTATTGTCCACCCCCCACCTCCACCGCCCCGCAGCACCCAGGCTTTCCTGTGTCTATTCCCTACCCTGTGCTCTATATTCCCCTCCCTTCCTCCCCTCCTCTCATCCCATACGTCCTGGTGATCAGCAATTATATATACAGTTTTGTTTTGTTTTTTCCCCTTTTGGGTGGGTTCCTTTTCTTAGTTGTTCTTTTGCAGTATTTCTCCTTTTTGTCTGACTAACTTCATTCAGCTTAATGTCCTCAAGTTTCATCCATGTTATGTGGTGGCTTGCAGCTTCCTTGTTGTTCTTCAAGGTAGTATAATATTCCATTGTGTGTATGTACCACAGTTTGTTTATCCATTCTTCAATTGATGGTCATTTAGGCTGTCTCCATCTTTTTGCTATTGTAAATAGTGCTGCTATGAACATCGATGTGCATATATCTACTTGTGTTATGGCTCGTATTTCTTGTGGGTAAATACCAAGTAGAGGAAATGATGGATCGTGAGGAATTTCTATTTCCAAACTTCTGAGGAAGTGCCATATTGCTTTCCAGAGTGGTTGGGCCATTTTGCAATCCCACCAACAATGTAGGAGGGTCCCAGTCTCTCCACATCCTTGCCAGCATTTATTGTCCTCTACTTTTATGATCTTTGCTGTTATTGCTGGTGTGAGATGATATCTCATTGTTGTTTTGATTTGCATCTCTCTGATGGCTAGTGATCATGAACATTTCTTCATATGTTTGTTGGCTACCCAGATCTCCTCCTTGATGAAGTGTCTATTCATGTCCTGTGCCCATTTTTAAATTGGGTTATTTGTCTTTTCCTTATAGAGATGTTATAGATTCCTGTATATTTTATAAATAAGTCCCTTATCTGATGTGTCATTGCAAAAGACTTTCCTCATTCTTTGGGTTCCCTTTTTACTCGTTTGGTGAAGTCTTTTGATGCACATGTTTTAAGTTTTCAGTATGTCCCACTTATCTATTTTGTCTACTTTTGTTTGTGTAATTTTCAAAATGTTTGGTAGTCTGTGTATGCCCTGAATTAGAGCCCTCACATTTGTCCCTATTTTTTCATTGATGACCTTCATTATTCTGGGATTCACATTTAGGTCTTTAATCCATGCTGAGTTGTTTTTTGTATAGGGCATGAAGTAAAAGTCTTGTTTCAATCTTTTGCATATCTCTTTCTAGTTCTGCCAGCACCATCTATTAAAGAGATTATCTTCTCCACATGCAATATACCTAGGCTCTTTGTCGAAATCACTTGCTTCTATGTGGATGGGTTAATTTCCGGATTCTCAATTCTGTTCCATTGATCAATGTATCTTTCATTGTACCAATACCAAGCTGTTTTAACCACTGTAGCCATTTAGTAAATTTTGAAACTGGGGAGTGAGAGGCCTCCCACCTTGTTCTTCTTCTTAAACAGTGCTTTGCTTATCCTGGGTCTCTTTCCTTTCCGTATAAAGTTTGTAATTGTATTTTCCATCTCTTTGAAGAATGTTGTTGGAATCTGGATTGGGATTGCATTATATGTATAAATTGCTTTGGGCAGTACTGACATTTTCATGATGTTGAGTCTTCCTATCCAGGAACATGGTATGTTCTTCCACTTCTATAAATCTCTTTTGGTTTCTTGTAGTAGTGTTTTGTAATTTTCTTTGTATAAATCCTTTGTTGCTCTGGTTATGTTTATTCCTAAATATTTCATCCTTTGGGCGGCTATTATAAATGGTTTTGCTTGCCTAATGTCCTTTTCTGCACTGTTGTTGTTACTATAGAGGAATGCAACTGTTTTTTGTATGTTGATCTTATATCCTGCCACTTTGCTGAATTTTCCAATGATGTCTGGTAGTTTTTTTACTGAGTTTTTGGGGTTTTCTATGTATAGGATCATATTGTCTGCAAATAGAGGGAGTCTTACTTCCTCTTTGCCAATTTGGATGCTTTTAATTTCTCTTTCATGCCCCATAGCTCTGGCTAAGACTTCCAAAACAATATTGAATAGGAGTGGTGACAAAGGGCATCCTTGTCTGGTTCCCTTTTGCAGAGGGAAGGCTTTCAGTTTCTCTCCATTGAGAGTGATGTAGGCTTTTGGTTTTGTATATATGCTCTTGATTATTTTGAGGAATTTCCCTTCAATTCCTCCTTTGTTGAGTGTTTTTATCAGGAATGGATGCTGGATTTTGTCAAATGCCTTTTCTGCCTCAATCGATATGGTCATGTGGTTCTTTTCCTTTTTCTTATTTATATGGTGAATTACATTGATAGTTTTTCTAATGTGAACCATCTTTGCATCACTTTTATGAAAGCCACCTGGTCATGATGTATTATTTTTTTGATGTGTTGTTAGATTCTGTTGGCTAGGATTTTGTTGAGAATTTTTGCATCTATGTTCATGAGGGATATTGGTCTATAATTTTCTTTCTTAGTGATGTCCTTCCCTGGTTTTGGTATGAGGGTTATGCTTGCTTTGTAAAAAGTATTATGAAGTTTTCCATCCTCTTCTATATTCTGGAATAATTTGAGTAGAATTGGTGACAGTTCTTCCCTGAATGTTTGGTAGAATTCACCAGTGAAGCCATCTGGGCCTGGACTTCTTTCAGTTGGGAGTTGTTGATGACCTGATCAATTTCGTCTTTTGTTATGGGTCTGTTCAAGTTTTTTACTTCACTCTGAGTAAGTTTAGGTAGGTCATGTTTTTCTAAAAATGTGGTTTTCAAATTTGTTGGAATACAACTTTTCATAGTATTCTGTTATTATCCTTTTGATTTCGTTTGGTTCCATTGTGACATCACCCATGTGGTCTATAAGAAGGTATACATACCTAAGAATAATAAACTATTTGAGATCAAAAGGGCAGCATGTCCCCAAGGGCAAATTTCTAGAGGGTTAGGAAAGAAGGAGGAATGGAACAGGAAACAAAGAGGCAGTGGATAAGTGATGTTACATTGAGAGGATTGCAATCCAGAAAATGAAACAAAATGTGTATGAATTTTTGAATGCAAAACTAATTATCTGCTTTGTAAACCCAAGTTTTTTTTAAAAAAGATTTAAAATCTTGGTAGGGGTCCAAAGAATGAATTTCCATGGCATCTTCAATCATGCCAGATCAGGAGCTAGCTCTGATTAATCAGGGGAGGCATAGGTGTGGCACAGGGTTGCAAGCATGGGCTCTAAAGCAGGACCTCCTCCGTTAACATCCTCCTGTGCCACAGTCTGGCTGTCAGTCCTTAGAAAGTCATTTGACTTCTCTGTGCTCTAATTTCCCAACTGTAAAATTAGGGTAATGTTCACACCTAATTCACCAGCCATGCCTCCCAAACCCTATACAGAGTCATTATGAGTCAGAACTGACTCAACGGCATTGAACAGTAACAACTCACCTCGCAGGGCTGTTAGGAGCATTAAATGTGATGATGTATTTGAACACTGTCTTAATTTCCTAGTGCTCCTATAATGGAAATGCCACAAATGGGTGCCTTTTAAAAACAGAAATTCAGTTTATTATGAATTGGATTATGCACCTTTTCCACTGCCTCCCCCTCAAAAAAATGTATGTTGGAATCTTTGGCTGTGATTGTAATCCCATTGGAGGCTAGGGTTTCTTTTCTCACTGTTTAGGAGGGTGGATGTCTGAATTCAGTGAGCTAGCTCTAGAAGAAGGCTCTCTTTCTGTATGCTCTGGGGGAAACTCCTCGCATTACTCGATTAGCTTCACATGGAATCTCTGTTCTCCCATTTGTGCTTGCTTCTCTGTCTCATCCGCTCTTTGTTTTAACTCACAACTTATAAGGTTCAAGACAAATCTCACACTGCTCATTGTTGTTGTTAAATGCCATAGAGTTGGTTCAACTCATGGTGACCCTGCATAAGGTTTCCAAGGAGCAGCTGGTGGGTTTGAACTACTGACCTTGTGCTTCAAAGGCCAGTGCTGATACTATATGTTAATAATAATAAATAAAAATCTTATTTCCAAATGGGATTATATCCAGAAGTATAGGAATTATGATTACAATGTATATACATTTGGGGGGAAGAGGCACAATTCAATCTTATGAGTTGTGAATTTTAAACCTTAGAAAATCTTATATGTAGTAAGTGCTCAGTAAACACTATCTGAAATCAGGTTCTCTCAAACTACTTTATCATTAGGAAGCAGAAGATGTTAGTTTTAGCTAATGTTCAATTTCCTTCATTTCCACATTTTTTGGTGTTTAGATTTCTGTTCCGATTCAGCCATCTGGCACTTCCTGTTTGTCTGCCTGTGAGCAGTCCACAATAACTTACTGAGAAGAGGGCTGATTTTGACCTAATGAA
Organism: Chrysochloris asiatica; assembly: GCF_000296735.1. Lineage (NCBI taxonomy): Eukaryota > Metazoa > Chordata > Mammalia > Afrosoricida > Chrysochloridae > Chrysochloris > Chrysochloris asiatica. Next base: position 966,342 of record NW_006408867.1, on the reverse strand, counting down.
TTACAAGAAAGGATATCAAGAAACTACTTAAATTCAATTTGTGACTTAGTCAGCTATTTGAAGTAATGATGACTAATGAAGGATTTAAAATTGGTATGTGGAAAAAGTTACAAAGATAAATGTTCTCTTGAAACTGAAAAATAAAAGTTCATTGTCTTAGAACAAACTAAGTATACATTTTGAAAAATATTTCTATTATATGAATATACCCGCTTTATTGGGAATGATTGTGTAACATGCAATATTTTACTTCATTGAAAACAGAACCCTTTTGGAGATAATTTCTTATTATTAGAGGCTCTGGAATCTGTGATTCCATTCAGAATTTAATTTGGAATGACTTAGGTGTATAGGATCTTCATAACTTTTCTCTCTGAATTATGGACGATCAAAACCTGAATGTCTCCTTAAAACATTTCTACTAGAACTCCTAAAATAAGCACTAGTCCTCAAGATCAGTTTGAACCTCAAGCTCGGCAGTTCAAACTCAACAGCCACTCCTGGGAAACCCATGCTGGTCACTATGAATTGGAACCGATTCAACGGCACTTGGCAACAACACTAACAACACTATATAACACACTTCTAAATAAATTGTTTTTCAATAAATTTAATTTATAATATTAACTTGAAACAGATTTTTCTTTTGAGAATTGGCAATGTATTTTTTGCTTTTCATGTAATTACAGGGAGATTTGTTTACAATAGGAGTAAAATCATAGACTAGTAAAGGTAGAAGATGCCTACTGGGATCCCTAATTGGATTATACAATAGCTCTATGACAGGGATGGAGAACCTTTTTTCTGCCAAAATTTATAACATCATTAGCGGGCAATACAAAATTATCAATTTAAAAATTAGCCTGATATATTTGGTCAGACATTTAACTAACTCACCCCTAATGTGATGGCTGGAACTGTGGTTACCTTGGCAGAGCCAGAACAAATGATTTTGTGGGCCTTATACAGCCTGCAGGCTGATGTTCCCACCCCAGCTTTATGAGTTAGGTGGGATTTTTCTCAAGTATATAAGGAAACTGAGGCGCAGATGTCTTGGTGCTACTGCTGTTGTTGTTTGGTGCCATTGAATCAATGAGGACTAATGTTGGTCCCATGTGCTCCATAGGGTTTTCTTAGATTGCACATCACCAGAGTTTTCTCCTCTAGAGCCATTGGGTGGATTCAAACTGGCAACTCTCCAGTTACCAGACCAGTGCTTAACCACAGCACCAATGGGGCAACGTTTTGGTGTTATTATTGTTGTTAGGTGCATCAAGTCAGTTCCTACTCAGAGTGATCTTTTGCCCAGTCCTGTACCATCCTCACAATTGTTGTGTTGGAGCCCATTGTTGCTGCCATTGTATCCATACATCTCCATAGGGGTCTTTTTCTTGTTGGAGGTCTTTCTCTTTTTCACTGACCCTCCACTCTCCCAGCGATCATGTCCTTCTCTAGAGGTTGGTCCCTCTTGATAATATGTCAAAGATGAGAGACCAAGTCTTGTCATCCTTGCTTTTAAGGAGACTTATGGCTGTACTCCCAAGACAGATTGGCTTGTTCTTCTGGCAGTCCATGATACTTTCAATATTGTTTGCCAGCACCATATTTCAAATGCATTGAGTCTTCTACAGTCTTCCTTACTCACTGTCCAATTTTGACATGCATATGAGGTGATTGAAAATACCATGGCATGGATCTTGTACACCTTAGTCCTCAAATTTACATCTTTGCTCTTGAATACTTTAAAGAGGTTTTTTACAACAGATTTGCCTAATGCAATGCGTCATTTGATTTGCTTGCCTCCTGCTTCCATCAGCATTGATTGTAAATCCATGCAAATTAGTAGTTTTCTCTTTTTATTTTAATGAATGTATTATTAAATTTATTAATATAGTTTGAGGATTTTGCTTTATTTACATTGAGGTACAATCCATACGGATATCTTTGATCTTCATCAGTAAGTATTTCAAATCCTCTTCACTTTCAGCAAGCAAGATTGTGTCATCTGCACATTACAAGCTATAAATGAGTCTTCCTCCAATCCTGAAGCCATATTCTTCTTCATGCAATCCAGGTTCTCGGATTATTTGTTCAGCATACAGATTGTATAAATACAACACAGAGATTGAAAGGATACAACCCTGATGCACACATTTACTGATTTTAAACAATTCAATATCCCTTTGTTCTGTTCTAACAACTGCTACTTGGTCTATGTACAGGTTCCTCTTGAGCACTATTAAGTGTCCTGGAATACCCATTCTTTGTCATGTGATCTATAGTTCATTATGATCCACACAGTCGAATGCTTTTGTATAATCAATAAAGCACATGTAAACATTTTTTTGGTATTCTCTGTTTTCAGTCAAGAATCATCTGACATCAGCAATGATACCCCTTGTTCCACATCCTTTTCTGAATATGGCTTGAATTTCTGGCAGTTCCCTGTTCATGTACTGTGACAAACATTTTAAAATTATCTTTAGCAAAATTTTACTGACATGTAATATTATTTGACTATTTCTGCATTCTGTTGAATTACCTCTTGTTGGAATGGGTACAAATATGGGTCTCTTCCAGTCGGTTAACCAGGTAGCTGTATTTTAAATTTTTTGACATAATGAGTGAGCACCTCAGGTACTGCATCAATTTGTTGAAACATTTCAATTGGTATTCCATCAATTCCTGGAGACTTGCTTTTCTCCAATACCTTTAATGTTGCCTAGACTTCTTCCTTCAGTGTTATCAGTTCTTAATGATATGCTACCTCTTAGAGTGACAGAACATCAACCAAGGCTTTTTGGTACAGTGAATGTATATTCCTTGTAGTTTCTTTGATGTTTACAGTGTCAGTCAACATTTTGCTCATAGAATTTTTCAGTATTGCAAGTAGAGGCTTGAAAAATGCTAAGCATGTTCTTTCCTTTTGGTTTTCTAATTCCAGGTATTTGCACATTTCTCGTATACTTGACTTTGCCTTTTTGAATTGCCCTTTGAAATTTCTGTTTAGCTCTCTATCATTTCTTTCCATGGCTTTAGCTTCTTTATACTCAAGAGCAAGTTTCAGAGCCTCTTCTGACTTCCACTTAGGTCTTTTTTTTTTTTTTCCCTGTTTTTTTTTTAATGACTTTTCACTTTCCTCACAAATTATGTTCTTGATGGTATCCCACTACTCTTGTGGTCTTTGGTCATTAGTGTCTAATGCATCAAATCTAGTCTTCAAATGGTCTCTAAATTCAGGTAGGATATACTCAAGGTCTTATTTTTGTTCTTGTAAACTTGTTTTAATTTTGTTCAGCTTCAGCCTGAGCTTGCATATGAGTAATTTATGGTCATGTTCCACAGTCGGCCACTGGCCTTGTTTTGGTTGATGATATTGAGTTTCTTCATTGTGTCTCCTCAGTCAGTTTGATGCCTGTGTATTCCATCTGGTGAGATCCAGATGTATAATCACCTTTTATGTTGTTGGAAAATGATATTTACAATGAATAAGTCATTAGATTTTAATTCCTCCTATTGCAGCTGTGGTTGTTCACAAAGCACTTGTGTACATATGAAGATAAGTCAAAAAGTACTGCTATAAAATCAGAAACTTTTATTAAACAGAAGTATCAAAATGTGAAGCTATTATTTCTTGACTTATCCTCTATCTATACACTACTGAATAAGTATGGTGAAAGAATCTTTTATACACTATATCCTATATACACTGCAGACGGCAGTGTTTTCATCTTCCTAATCCTAGTGTGGCACTGTGGGTTAATGTACAGTACTGCAAAATCAGCTTGAACCACAAGGTTGGTGGTTCAAGCTCACCAGCTGCTCCTTGACATAGTGGTTATGAATCGGGCTGTGAACCTTAAGGTCAGCAGTTCTAAACTACCAGCTATTCTGTGAGAGAAAGATGAGGCTTTCTGCTCCCATAAAGATTTACAGCCTCAGAAATCCTATACAGGGTTGTTCTAAGTCAGAACCGACTCCATGGCACACAGCCACCAACCACCACCATAGGTTGGAACCAGCTCAATGGCACTTAGCAACAACAACAGCAATCCTTTGTCAAGTCCTGATGTGGCACTGTAGGATAAGAACTGGGCTGCTAACTATAAGGTTGGTTCAAACCCAACAGTCGCTCCTCAGAAACCCTATACAGGGTTGCTATGACTTGGAATCAGCTCAATGGCACACAACAACAAAAACAATAATCCTTCCTCAAAGAATTCTACATTCTTTGATTTACAACATGTCAAAATGCCAATTTGGGTATCCCTAACAGACTCAAATTGTGTTCCTTTTCAATGTACTTTGAGTTTTGAGAAACCCCCCAACCAAAAAAGTCTGAAGGGGTAAGATCAGGATTTTGGGGTGGATTAGGCAAGATTGCCCAAGGAAATTCTTATAGGACAGCTCTTGCTACCCTCGAAGAATGAGCAAGCTCATTGTCATGAGGGAACAAACTCCTTGGTGAAACTTCCCTGGTCTTCTATTCACCAATGCTGTTTATAATTTTAATAAGCCCTGTCATCATTCTGTGTCCTTTAGAAAATCTATTCCGATTACCCCTTTTGTTGTTGTTGTTAAGTGCCGTCGAGTCGGTTCTGACCCATAGCGACCCTGTGTAGGGTTTCCAAGGAGCAGCTGGTGAGCTTGAATCACCGACCTTGCAGTTCAAACGGCTTGTGATCTGTCGCATTAACCCACAGCACCACACCAGGACTCCGATTACCCCTTTGGGACTCCCTAAAAACAGTGCTTATAGCTTTCTGAACTGACCTCTCTGCCTTGAATTTAACTGGCCCAGCAGATCACCTTAGATTTGATTGAACCTTTTTTTGAAAGCACCATGGCAAGACTAAGGCAAGTGTATTACTTTGAGCACATGTCTATAGCCATTCACTGATTACAGAGACATGTATAAGTATGTTTTGTTTGTAATAAATCATGCATGCATAAACTGGAAACCTAGTAGCAATAATTTTTTACTTCCCTTAATATATTCCTTGGACCTTCACAAAACCTTATGACATAGGCAGTGACTAAGCATTCTAATTTCGTATGAGAAAATAGACTCAAAGTGATGAAGTGACTTGCCAAAGTCACTAAGTTATAAGTGATAAAAAGAGGATTTACATCTAGGATGTCCAGTGCTCCTTCCACTATAGCAACCTCCCCAAGAAAAATCAAATCCTGGGGTCTGCTGATGGTTCTAAAATCTCAGAACACTCCTTGGACAACAAAGATCACATCCATTGACTGGGTGCATATTTTATGCCATGGATTATGAAAAGCATTTTATTTTAAATTATTGTATTAATCTCATGCTTTACCTGTGCTTTATGGACTATGCACAGGCTTTCAACTATATACATTATGGCAAGTTATGTACAATTGTGGCAAATGAGCATTCTGGAACACTTAATTGTGCTCATGAAGAACCTGTACATAGAACAAAAGGCAGTCGTTCAAACAGAACCAGAGAACACTAAATGGGTTAAAGCCAGGAAAGGTGTGCACCAGGATTGTATTCTTTCACCATACTTATTCAATATCTATGCTTAACAAATAATCTGAGATACTGGATTATATTAAGAAGAACTTGGCATCAGAAGTGGAGGAAGGCTCATTAACAACCCATGATATGCAGATAATACAACCTTGCTTGCTGAAAATGAAAAGGGCTTAAAATACTTGCTGATGGAGAACAAAGACCATCAGTATGCATTGTACCTCAATGTAAAGAAAACAAAAAATTCTCATCACTGTACCAACAAATAACGTCATGATTAATGGAGAAAAGATTGAAGTTGTCAAAGACTTCATATTGCTTGGATCCACTATCAACACTCATGGAAGCTGCAGTCAAGAAATCGGATGACGTATTCCATCAGACAAATCTGTTGCTCAATATCTCTTTAAACTGTTCAAGAACAAAGGTGTCAGTTTGAGGAGTAAAGTGTGTCTGACCCAAGCCATAGTATTTTCAATAGCCTCATATGCATGTGAAAGTTGGACAAGGACCATAGAAAAATTGATGCAATTGAGTTGTGGCATTGGAGAAGAATATTAAATGTACCATGGTCTGCTAGAAGAAAAAACTGATCTGTGTTGGAAGAAGTACAACCAGAATGTTCCTTACAAGCCAAGATGGCCAGACTTCGTCTCTCATACTTCAGATATATTATCAGGAGGGACCAGTCCCTGGAGAAAGACATCATTCTTGATAAAATGGAGGGTCAATGAAAAAGAAGGAAACCCCCATATGATATTAATTGGTACATTGACAACGGGCTGAAGCATAGCAGCAATTGTGAGGATGGCGCAGAACCAGATAGTGTTTCGTTCTGTTGTATGTAAGATTGTTATGGGTTGGAACTGACTCAATGACACTTACCAACAACAATCTCATGTAAGCTTCCTTTTCAATCCAAAGATATGTCTTCAATTCAAAAGCGAGAGATTAAGTAATTTGTCCCAGGCCACCCAGTTCTTAACTGGATTGAGAACCATGTAATCTGAGCTGAACCTGTTACATAAAATCACTTCCAATTGTTTGTAAAGCCAATGCTCTTAAACACTAAGACATATGCCTGATGAAGGCAGACATGAAGGTGTCTTTCCAGAATCTACAGAATTGCTAATCAAGGTCTGTTGCTATCAACAACCCTGATGTGCTGTATTAATGATCTATTATTGCATGACATTATTACTACAAACACAGTGGCTAAAGAAACATGCATTCATCATGTCACTGTGTCTGTGGGTCAAAAGTCCAGATTCAGATGAGCTGGGTTCTCTGCAAGGCTACAGTTAGGGTGTTCACCAGAGTTGAAGTTTTATCCCAAGGACAGATTGGAGAAGGATCTATTTCCAAGTTCACACTGAGGAGCTCAGTATCTTGATCACTGTCCTCAGTTCCTTAAGATATAGGTCTTGTGGTGAAATGAGTTTCTTTTTATATCTTCATTCTTGGAAAAACATCATGAGATAGTTTTCCCAAGCCCTGGATAGTCCTCTTTGCCCTAGTCTTATACCTTAGAAACTTTGCTGCTTTTGTCCAGGTTGATTGACAGTTTCTGCATAAACTATAAATTACATAGTTTTGATACTTTTTTTAAGGTCATGGGCTGTAGCCTTCCTTGTGACTGTTATGCATCTTGTAAGGATTGGCTAATAGATTATGTAAATGAGGTAACCTTAACCTACAGTGCAAATGAAATATCTGTGGCCTACCAAGTGGGTGATGGAGTCCTGGTATGGCACTGTGGGCTAATGCGTCAGACTGCAAAGCCGTTTGAACTGCAAGGTTGGCAGTTCAAGCTCATCAGCTGCTCCGCAGAAATCCTATACAGGGTCACTATAGGTTGGAACCGACTCGACGGCACTTCACAACAACATATGTGTACACACACACATTTATATGCATCATTGGTTCTGTTTTCTAGAAAATCTTGACTAAAACAAAGCTATAATTAAATAAAACTTAACAGTAATTAAAGAAATTGTGACCCTATCAATTGAAAAGACAAACTCTTTCCCATGACTAATAAGACATAGTCCAATAAAATTCCTAGACATCCAAGATAAAAAATCTTCTGGGAAACAAGACAAAAACATTCAAGTCACCTAAACAGTAAAAAGGACAGTCTACATAATAAGAAGTATTAAGTGATGAATGGACTAACCCTTAAGAGATAAATGCTTCCAATGTCCTTGAGGAAAGAACTTGCCAAAATTAGCTCAAGTATAAGGACACCAGGAACATCTTTTATGAGTATGCTAGAATTCAATGAATACTTATGAAAAAATTATGACAAACGTCATCCAATTAAGAAACAGTAAACTGTAGCAAAAGATAAATAATGAGAACTGACTCTAACTTTAAAACACAATCTAAACTACATGTGAATATTATGGTTACAGAACACAATAAAATATTATACACCTAGAGAATGAAGACATGAAATGAACTCACAAAGTTTAGGAAATTTTATATTGGAAGATAATATAACTAGTATGATTTTTTTTTTCACTTTTATGTTGGTGAATGGTGGTTATGTTCCATGGAGTTGGTTCCGACTCATTGCAACCCTGTACAGGGTTTCCAAGGCTGTAAATCTTTGTGGAAGCAGAAAGCCTCATCTTTCTCCCACAGTAGTTTCCAAGTGCAGACCCTGAGGTTAGCAGCCCAATTCAAAATCACTACACTATCAGAGCTCCTCAAAACTTTTATAGTCATATAAAAAAGATATTTACAGTTAGTTATTAAACCAATCTTTGATTTTTTTTAAGCTTTTTACTGTGAATTGAGTGAAAGTTTACAGAGCAGATCATCAGTTTTCTGTCCAACAGATCATATACTTTGCTTCTATATATGGTTGCAACCCCCCACCCCCACCCCATGCACCAACAGTTAACAGCATTTACCTCTATTCACTCCAATCATTGCATTCCTCCCTGTATCTCCTGCCACCCCAATTTTCCTCTACCAACCTTCCTCCAGTTGTATATCGTCTGCCCTGTCACCCATGTCAATGCGTGTCTACCCTCTAATGCATGTGTCATTTCCTCTCCCCACCCCACGAACTATTAGGTTTATAAGTATATTATAAAAGTATGAAATTAAAAATTAAGAAAAATTCGCTAGTAAATTAAAACTGAGTGGTCAAGAATGACCTTTATCATCACTTCTATGCAACATTGTACTGGAAGTCTTAGCCAGAACTATAAGGCAAGAAAAGGAAATTAAGAGGATCCAAATTGGCAAAGGAGAAGCAAAACTCTATTTGCAGATGATATTATCCTATACTTAGAAAATATCAAAGACTCTGCAAGAACATTATTAGAACTCAATGACAGATTAAGAATAGTGGCAAGTACAAGATCAACACAGAAAAATCAGTTGGATTCATTTACACACTGATAAAGAGAGCTCTGAAACAGAAATATGGGAAGCAATACCATTTATAATAGCCACCCATAAGATTAAATACTTGGAAATAAATCTAACGAGAGAAACAAAAAAACCTATGCAAAGAAAATTACAAAACACTACTATAAGAAACAAACAAAAAAAAAGGCCTTCAGAAATGGAGGAATGTACCCTGCTCAAGGATAGGAAGATTTAACATTGTGAGGATGTCAACACCACCCAAAGCAATCTATAGATATAATGCTATCCCAATGCAGATTCCAACATAGTTCTTTAAAGAGATGGAAAACTAATCACTAACTCTATATGGAAAGTAAAAGAGACCCTGGATAAGCAAAGCATTATTTGAAAAGAAGAACAAAGGAGGCCTCTAAGTTTTGGATCTCAAAACCTACTACACAGACACAGTAATTGAAACAGCATGGTACTGTACTGGTACAACGAAAGACTCATAGATCAGTGGAACAGAATTGAGAACTCAGAGAAAATCCATTGGTCTGCAACAAAGGGCCAAAATGCATTAAATGGGGAAGAGATAGTCTCTTCAACAAATTATCATAGCAAAATTGGAAAACCATTTGCAGAAAAATTAAATGAGGTCCATTGTTGTTGTTGTTGTTGTTGTCAGGTGCCAT
>NW_006408867.1:951846-955459 GCF_000296735.1 Chrysochloris asiatica | reverse complement strand
GGCCAGATAGTTGTCTTCCAAATGTCTTGGCAGAGGTGAGTAAGTACCTCCTGTGCTACCTCTTTTCTTGAAAGATTTCAAATTTTATTCCATCAATTCCTGGTGCTTGTTCTTTGCCAATACCTTCAATGGACTTTGGACTTCCTCCTTCAGTATCATTGGCTCTTGATCATATGCTACCTCCTGAAACAGTTAAGCATTAACCATTTCCTTTTGGTACAGTGACTCTGTACTTCCATCTTCTCTTGATGCTTTCTGCATCATTCAATAATTTGCCCAGACAATCTTTCAATAACAAAGTCAAAACTTGAATTTTTTCTTCAGTTCCCCTGGCTTGAGAAATGCTAAGCATGTTCTTCCTTTTTGGTTTTCTGATTCCAGATCTTTGCACATTGTGTTGTAATATTTGGCTTTATCTTCTTGAGATGATCTTTGAAATTTTCTGTTCAGTTCTTGGACCACCTCAGTTCTTCCATTTGCTTCAGCATCTCTACGCTGGAGAGCAAGTTTCAGTGTCTCTTCTGACATCCATTTTGACCTTTTTCTTCTTTCTTGTCTTCTCAATGACTTTTTGCTCTTTTCATGTATGATGTTCTTGATGTCATCCCATAACTCTTCTGGTCTTCAGTCTTTAGTGTTTAATGTATCAAATCAGTTCTTCAGATGATCTGTAAATTCAGGTGGGGTATATTCAAGGTTATATTTTGGCTCTCTTGGACTTGTTTTCATTTTCTTCAGCTTCAGTTTGAATTTGCACATGAGTAATTGATGGTCTATTCCACAGTCATCCCTTGGCCTTGTTTTCACTACATCTCTGTCTGTAGATGTAGTCAGTTTGATTTCTAGGTATTCCATCTGGTGAGGTCCATGTGTGTAGTCATCTCTTATGTTGTCTAAAGAAGGTATTTGAAATGAAGAAATCATTAGTTTTGCAGAATTCTATCATGCGTTCTCCAGCATCATTTCTATCACTAAGGCCATATTTTCCAACTACTGATCCTTCCTCTTTGCTCCCAATCTTTGCATTCCAATCACCAGTAATGATGAATACATCTTGATTTCATATTTGATTAATTTCAGATTGAAGAAGCTGGTAGAATTATTCTATTTCATCCTCCTTGGCTTTACTGGTTGGTGCATAAATTTGAATAATAGTGGTATTAACTGGACTTCCCTGTAGGTGCATGGATGTTATCCTATCATAGACAGTGTTGTACTTCATGACTGATCTGGATATGTTCTTTTTGACAATGAGTGCAACACCATTCCTCTTCAATTTGTCATTCCCGGCATAGTAAACCATGTCGTTATCAGATTCAAAATGGCCAATACCAGCCCATTTCAGCTCACTAATGCCTAAGATATAGATGCTTATGCATTCCATTTCATTTTTGACAACTTCCAATTTTCCTAGATTCATACTTCATACATTCCATGTTCTGATTTTCAATGGATGTTTATAGCTGTTTCTCTTCATTTTGAGTTGTGCCCCATTAGCCAATGGATGCTCAAGTTCCTTATAGAAAATAGTTGGCCATTTGCAAATAGGAGTCCTGAAGTGACGCTGCAGGATAATACACTGGACCGCAAGGTCGATTTGAACTGCAAGGTTTGCCATTCAAACCCCTACCAGTCGCTGCTCAGAAACTCTACATAGGGTTGCTATGAGTTGGAACTGACTCCAAGGCACTTAACAACATTTACATATAACTTATGCAAATGCTCCTATATACTTTACATCATCTCTAGTTTACATATGTTGCCTGGTGGTGGTAGTTATGTGTCGTGGAGTCAATTCTGACACATATATTACCTGTTGTTGTTAGGTGCCATCGAGTCTGTACTGACTCATAGTAACCATATGCACAACAGAACAAAACACTGCCCTATCTTGGGCCAACCGCACTATTAGTGCCACGGTTGAGACCATTGATGCTGCCACTTGGCCAATCCCTCTCACTGGGGTTCTTCCTCTTTTTCTCTGACCCTCCACCTTAACAAACATGGTATCCTTCTCCAGTGACTGGTCCCTCCTGACAATATGTCCTAAGTATGAGAGACGAAGTTTGGCCATCTTGGCCTCCAAGGAGTACTCTGGCTGCACTTCTTCCAACACAGATCTGTTGGTTCTTTTGGCAGCCCATGGCACTTTCAATATTTGCCTCCAACACCATAACTCAAAAGCATTAATTCTTCTACAGATGTCCTTATTCACTGTCCAGCTTTCACATGCATATGAGGTTATTGAAAATACCATGGCTTGTGTCAGGCACACCTTAGTCCTCAAGCTGACATCGTTGCTCTTCAACACTTCATAAAGGTCTTGTGCAGCAGATTTGCCTAATGCAATACATCCTTTGATTTCTTAACTGCTTCTTCCATGACTGTTGACAGTTGATCCAAGAAGAATGAAGTCCTTGACAACTTCAGTCTTTTCTCCTTTGATAAGAATGTTGTTTATTGGTCCACTGGTGAGGATTTTTGTTTTCTTTACATTGAGATGCAATCCATACCCAAGGCTGTGCTCTTTGATCTTCATCAGTAAATACTGATGAATATAAATATCAGTAAATAGCTACTACAGTATAAATGCTGTGCAAATAACACTTTCCATTCCCTCTTAGCCTCTGAAGGATTGTTCTGACCAATTCATTGGTTTTGTGTGTGTGAATATTTTCGTTAGACAGTTGGTTGAATAGGGAGTTGGTTGAATCTGCAGATGCAGAATCCATGGATACAGAGGACTGACTGTATTTAAATTTCACTCCACAATAAAAATTCATCTGCTATAAATATCTTTAAACCTAATAACACTAGTTTAACATAAATATTCATAAAGTAAATAAAACCACAGGAACTACAAAGGGAAATAGAAAAAAAGAAAATATTCAGGGAACTGTATTCACTAGTCTATGAAAAGATTAAGTGGGCAAAGAAAAACACAAAGCACAGGTTAAGTTCTAGATTCAATTGTACAGAGCCCTAAAGTAAAACTGATTTAAACAATACACAAGTTAATTCTCTTGTGCAAAGTCCAAGCTTGTATGTTATCCATATTCTAGCCCTCAAGAAAGGAGAAAAAGAGAAGGGGATGGGATGCCCTCAAGTTATAAGCATGATTTTTATTTATATTCCATTAGTTTGAACATAGTCAGATGGCTTCATCAAACTGTAAAGGAAGTTAAGAAATGTTTGATTCTGGGTTGTTAGGGACTGAGCTTAAAAATAAGGGGAACTATTGCAATGGGTAGTCAAAATGGATAAGCACTTGACTATTAGCTAAAATATTGTCAGTTCAAACCCACCCAGAGGCACTTTGGAAGACAGGCCTAGTGACCTACTTCCAAAAGGTCACAGCCTTAAAAATCCTATGAAGCAGTTTTACTCTGCACTCATGGGACTGCCATCAATTGGAAATGACTTAATGGCAACCAACAAAAGGAGCTCTGGTAGCGTAGTGGTTATGAATTGGGCTGCGGACCTCACAGTCAGCAGTTGGAAACTACCAGCTGTTCCGTGGGAGAAAAAGGAGGTTTTCTGCTCCCATAAAGATTGACAGCCTCGGAAACCCTGTACAGGGTCACTATGAGTTGGAACCAACTCCACGGCACCT
>NW_006408867.1:943247-950562 GCF_000296735.1 Chrysochloris asiatica | reverse complement strand
ACGAATCAGGCTGCGAACCTTAAGGTCAGCGGTTCGAAACTACCAGCCGCTCTGCGGGAGAAAGATGAGGCTTTCTACTCCCGTAAAGGTTTACACCCTCGGAAACCCTGTACAGGGTCGCTATGGGTCAGAATCGACTCGATGGCACTTAACAACAACAACAAAAATGGCTTAGATTAGGCACTAAGGTGCACTTTAGTCCTAAAACTGGTCTCTTTGCTCTTTAACACTTTAAAGATGTCTTTTACAGCAGATTTGCCTAATGCAATACATGGTTTCATTTCATGACTGCAGTGTCTGTGAGTGTTGATTATAGACCCAAGCAAAATGAAATCTTTGACAACGTCAATCTTTTCTCCATTTATCATATTTTTTGGTCCATTTGTAAGGATTTTTTTTTTTCCACATTGAGGTGCAATCCATACTGAAGGTTGTAGTTAGTGTTCTTCATCAGTAAGTATTTTAAGTCATTTTCACTTCCAGCAAATAAGGTGTCACCTGCATATCACAGGTTGTCAATGAGTCTTCCTCCAATCTGATACCACGTTCTTCTTCATATAACCCAGCTACTTGGATTATTTTCTCAGCATACAGATTGAATAAATATGAAGAAAGGATACAACCCTGGTGCACACCTCTCCTGATTTAAAATCATTTAGTATCTCCTTGTTCTATTGTAACAACTGCCTCTAGGTCTCTGTATAGGTTCTTTGTGAATACAATTAAGTGTTCTGGAATACCCATTCATCACAATGTTATCCACAGTTTGTCATGATCCTCACAGTTGAAAGCTTTTGCATAGTCAATAAAGTACAAAAAATAAACATCTTTCTGGTATTCTCTGCTTTAAACCAAGATTCATCTGATGTCAGCAATGATATCCCTAATTCCACATCCTGTTCTGACTCTGGCTTGAATTTCTTGCGTTCCCTGTTGATTTACCGTTGTAACAATTTTTTAATTATCTTAAGGAAAAGTTTGCTTGTATGGGATATTAACGATATTGTTTTATGAGTCCTGCATTCCATGTGTCACCTCTATTTAGAATGGACACACATATGGATCTCTTCCAATCAGTTGGCTAGGTAACTTCCAAATTTCTTGGCATAGATGAATGAGTGCCTCCAGTACTGCACCAGTTTGTTAAAATAATTCAGTTTATTTTCCATTAATTCCTGGGGCCTTGTTTTTACCAGTGCCTTCAGAGCAGTTTTGACCTTCCTTCAGTACTATCAGTTCTTGATTGGTTACAAATGGCTGAACATCAACCATTTCTTTTTGGTATAGTGACTCTGTGTATTCCTTCCATCTTCTTTTTATGTCTTCTGCATTGTTAAACATTTTGCCCATAAAATCTGTCAATATTGCAAATGGAGGCTTGATTCTTTTCCTTCAGTTGCTACAGCTTGAGAAATGCTGAGCATGTTCTTCCTTTTGATTTCCCAACTTGAAGTTATTGTACATTTTATTATAATACTTCACTTTGTCATCTTAAACTGCCCTTTGAAATTTTCTGTTCAGCTATTTTACTTCCTTGTTTCTTCCATTCAATTTCAGACTAAAAAAGTTGGTAGAATTCTTTAATTTCATCATCACTGGCATTAGTGGTTGGTGTATATATTTGAATAAAAGTGATATTAACTGGTCTTCATTGTAGGTGTCTGGATATTACCTGATCACAGACAGCATTGTACTTCCAAATATATCTAGAATGTTCTTTTTGACAATGAATGCTATGCCATTCCTCTTTAATTTGTTTTTAATCACATAGTAAACCATATAATTGTTATATTGAAAACGGCCAATACCAGTCCATTTCAGTTCACTAATGCTTAGGATATTAATCTTTATGCATTCCATTTCACTTTGGAAACTTCCTATTTTCCTAGATTCATACTTCGTACAGTTCATGTTCCAATTATTAATGGATGCTTGCAGCTGTTTCTCCTCATTTTGAGTTGTGCCCCATCAGCAAATGAAAGTCCTGAAAACTTTGTTCTATTCACATCATTACGATCAAGTCTACTTTGCGGAGGCAGCTCTTCCCCAGTCGTATGTTGTGTGCCTTCCAACCAGAGGGTCTTATCTTTCAGCACTCTATCTGACAGTGCTCTGCTGCTGTTCATAATGTTTCATCTTCCAGCACTAAATTTGACAGTATTCCACTGGTATCCATAAGGTATTCAGTGACTAAACATTCACAAGTAGTCTGCCTCTTCTTCTTTCTAGTCTGTCGTAGTCTAGAAGCTCCTTTGAAACCTGTCCATCAAGGATGACCCTGTTGGTATTTAAAATAGCAGTGACATAGCTTCTAGCATCACAGCCACATGCAACCCACCACAGTAAGACCAACTGACAGGTGAGATATGGATAAGTCCAGGTGAAAATGTGGAAAAATGGGTGGTGTGTGGGCATGTAGCACATAAGTCACCAACTCATCAAGCTGTACTTAACAGAAGAAGTACATTCCCTCCCATTTCTTATCTCCCCCAGCCCCCCCTCCCCCCATCTAAACCACCCTTAAACCAGATTGAAGAAAGCAATTCTTTCCCATGACCAAGGACAAAAGCAATGCCTTTTCTTTAGGGAAGTGCTCATCATTTATTTAGATTTTGCTGGTTCTAAATTCATTGTCTCCTGAAATTTAATTTTCCATGTGACCTAAGCTTACTTGGGCTCCATGAAGCAGAAATTAATACAAGGTATCAGAGTCTCCAAGCAGGTCCAAACAGGAAGAGATCAGTCAATCTTAATAACCTCATTAATGATCAGAAAGAGGAGGTTGAAAATGTGTGAAGACAGTCTGGTTGAGAAAGGGCAGAAGCATTTCTTAAAATGTTCTCTGTTGTTGGGTTTTTTTTTTAAAGAAAATCACATTAGTAGTTCCCAAATATTTTTTTCAAGATAAAGTTTAATTCTCAGAACTGTTAACTTTTCTTTTTTTTCAGAGCTGCCATCCACTGCAATACAGAAAACATGATTACCACGCAGCAGAGAGACTTGCAGGCACAGTGAGGTAGCAACTTAAGGGGGCTCAGGGGAATACCACGTGTCTGACTTAGACCAACTAGCACATACAGGAATAGGTTTTACTAGATAAACTGCTTTTTGTCTGTCTGTTCCTCAGACCCAAGAGGTGTATTCCTGTGTGTTTATTGCAGAAAATCTAGAGATAAGTCAATTAGGAGCCAATCACTAGTTTGTTCATTTTATTCATACTATTTATATCTTTATCTTTATCTATATAATCTTACTACTAGAAGAACAAACAAATCTGCATTGGAAGTAATGACCAGAATGCTCATTAGAAGTAAAGATGGTGAAACTTTGTCTCACATAATTTGGACAGGATCTCTGTCCCTGGAGAAGGACATCATGCTTGGTAAAGAAGAGGGTCAGTGAAAAAGAGGAAGGCCTTCACTGAAACAAATTGACACAAATGTTGCTACAATGGGTTCAAACATAGGAACAAGGAATAATTGTTAGGATGGTGCGGGACTAAGCACTGTTTTCTCTGAGTCAGAATTGACTTGAAGGCACTTCACAAAGCAACAACCAATTATATTTGACCAACTAGACTGTAAAATCTTAGTAAGCAGTGATGATGCCTTACGTTTGTCTTGGACCATTGGCCTTACCACTTTCATTCACCAGTATTCACTATGTGTATGATGTGTCAACTTGGCTAGGCTATTTGCCCAGTTGTTTGGTCAAACACTAATCTAGATGTTGCTATGAAAATATTAACTTATAAATGGCATTTAAATCAGATGACCTTGATAAACCAAACGAACTCTGGTAGTGTAGTGGTTACGAATCAGACTGCGAACCTCAAGGTCAGCAGTTCGAAACTACCAGCTGTTCCCCGGGAGAAACATGAGGCTTTCTGCTCCTATAAAGATTTACAGCCTCAGAAACCCTGTACAGGATCACTATGAGTCGGAACCAACTCCACAATACATAACCACCACCACCACTCTCCAAAATGTAGGTGGGCCCTCATGCAATTACTTGAGGGCCTTAAGAGTGAAAACTTAATTTTCTCTAGGGAGAAGGGTTCTGTATCACAACTATAACATAGATATTTGCCAGCTTGCAACCACTGACTGGCCTACAAATTTCAGACACAAAACTAGTAGAATTTCCAGCCTGTCACCTGTCTTACAGTCCCATAATCCCCAACCCCACAATCTTATGAGATGTATCACTCTGTCTCTCTCTTTAGATCTCCTCTATGTCTCTGTAGCGGCATATCTATCAATCTGTCTTATTGGTTCTGTTTCTCTGGTGAACCTTGACTACTACAATGATTAGTAAGTATTTTATTAAATGGGTGAAAGGTCTGGGAAGGCATTAGAGGCAAGTGAGCCATGTGAATAAACCCTTGGAGGCTGGATGTACTTGACCTCAGAGGAAAGTGGAAGCGAGTCTGAGGGGAGTCATTTCTGAAGGAGAGGGCTTTCCTGACAGATGAGAGCTTGTAACTGACCTTCTCAGTGAGGGGTTAACATGGGAGCTGCCAGACCCACCAGCTTCTGACACCAGAAGTGTCTTCTTTCCATTCATTTCTATTCTAACTTTAGAAGGTCTAGCAATTTACAACAACTGGTAAACATTAGCATGCCTATTGAAACCCAAGGCCTTTCCAGTTAGACTTGAGCAGAATTAGAATTTGCCATAACACATTCTAGCTGTACAACACTGACAAGCTACCCAATTCTTGTGAGTCAATTTTCTAGTCTATAAAATGAGAATTGCAAGATATACTTTGCAGGGTTTTGTAATGTTCAGAAGGAATGTATGAAATGGGTCTGATACATTTTTTGTTTTGTTTTGAAGTTGTTGTTTTCCAGTTGTTATCTTGTCAAGTCTGATTCATGGCAATCCCGAGTTATCAGGGTAGAAGTGTGCTTCATAGGGTTTTTCAATAGCTGATTTTTCAGTAGATCGTCAGGGGTTTTTTTTCTGAACTACCTCTGGGAAAACTTGAGCGTCCTTTTGGTTAGCAGTTATTGTTGTTGATGATGATTAGTACCATGGAGTCGGTTCTGACTCATAGGTACCCTGTGTAGGGTTTCTGAAAAGCAGCTGGTGGATTTGAAACAACGACCTTGTGGTTCAAACCAACCTTGCAGTCTAGTGCTTTATCCTTCAGCACCACACCAGTTGTTGTTGTTGTTAAGCACTGTCAAGTTGGTTCCAACCCAGAATGACACCCTGTATAGGGTTTCTGAAGAGCAGCTGGTGAGCTTGAATCACCAACCTTGTGGATCAAACCAACTTTGCAGTCTGGCACATTAACATACAGCACCAGCGCACCAGTCGATATTAATCATTTGTACCACCCAAGGGATTGCTAACACATCATTGTTGTTGTTGTTAAATGCTGTAGAGTCGGTTCTGACTCATAGCAACCCAGTATAGACTTTCTGAGGAGCTTGAACTGTCAGCCTTGTGGTTCAAAGTCCAGTGCTGATCCTACAGTACCACACCAAGAGTCTCAGAGCACCCATAAAATACTTATTGCTACTGAGACAGATTAAATATGCTCCTCAAAATAAAATAGAAAACTATATAAATTTTTACCAAAATAATTTTTAAATAATAATAATAAGGAATATAAACAAGGCTTTCCATACACTTTGTCCACTGCTCTCAGAAGGGACCTGTGTTCCAAAACTTCTGGGACACACAGTCAAAAAATATCCAACTATTGGACTACTAGATAAGTGCTCCGTGCAACTTTTGATGTTAATTTTTATAACATTTTATTGTTTTCATATAATATTATCATTTTCAGTGTCATTAGGGATTGTATGATGTAAACCAATATAAATATTAATTCATGAAATTGGAGTGGAAACATCATGACAGACTATATGACTTGATTTTTGCTTTGAAAACTATAGTCAGTTCAATCATATCTTGGGTTTCCTCTAATGTTAACATCAGAATTTCTAATGGTCACTGCCTCTGGAAAGTTTCCAGTTTCCAAGACTTGGCATAACACTGCTGATGGCATTTGGGAGCCAAAAAAGAAGCCCTACAGAATCTGGCAGAGTCCCAGTGTGATGCTGCAATATAATGCACTGGACCACGAGGTCAGTTTGAACTGCAAGGTTGGAGGTTCAAACTCACCAGCCACTCCTTGGAAAAAACCAATACAGGGCCGCTATGGGTGGGAACTGAATCGACAACACTTAACAACTGAAGCCTGCAGGTGCAGGATGCGGCCTGAAGACAGTTGGGGCGCCCAAACCAAGGTCTGGGAGATTAGCCTTGGGCAAGGCTGATTCTACTGTTCTCAAGTGCCATGTTATTCAACTCATAGTGACCGAATATAGAGTTTCTGAGGAAAGGCTTGTGAATCAGAACTGCCAGCCTTGTGTTTCAAACAGACCTTACTGTCGAGTAGTTATCCTATAGCCCCAGACCAGGTCTCCTATAGAGGAAAACAAATGTAAACCTTTAGTTGTTCTGGCCCTTAACAACTAAGAACATTTATAAAGAAACCCAGACACATCCACAAAAAGTGTCTTGATTTTTGTTTGTTTGTTTGCTTTTAAAGGATTTTTATAGAGTTAAAGAACATGATATAAAGTAACTAAGAAAGAGGTCTCCCTAACAGCAGTGAACTTGTGATGTGTCACCTTTGGGGAGTGATATATGAATAGGAGAAGGAATCTAAGACCAAGCTCACCTCCAACAAAATCAAACTTACTGCAAGTGCAAGGTGTGTTTGGTGAGCTGCATGGGTGGTCCCCACAGGTCAGAGGTATGTGGACCTTTTGTGGGCCCTCAACATATTTACTTCCAAGGGGTCTTGCTTCCATTAAAAAATAAAAGTTTAAATCATATGCTATGCATTAACATAAATATGAATATATTTATATTACATATTGAAACAAGAGTTCCTGGTGGTGCAAACTATTAACATACTTGGCTACTTACCAAAAGGGTGGAGGTTTGAGTCCACCCAGAGGCACCTTGGAAGTAAGGCCTGGCAATGAAAACTCAATGGAGTTCTACTCAGATACACATGAGTGTCACCATGAGTCAAAGTTGACTGGGTGTCACTTGGCTGATTGCCTTTTTTTTATGTTTTATTGTGAGTTATATGATAGTTTACATGGGAGAACTTTAGTTTTACATTCATTCCATCTTATATCATCTCACTTCCATGGTTCCAATCCCCTCCATGCAACATCAACCACCCAAAGGGTATATCCCAGAAACCCGCCCTCACACTTCTCCCTCCTTCCCCCAGTTTTCAGCCCACAGTCCCTTTCCCTCTCTGGGTCCAAGGTCCCCAGTC
>NW_006408867.1:933376-934732 GCF_000296735.1 Chrysochloris asiatica | reverse complement strand
TGCTTACTGTATTCATCCCAATAAAGGGAAGAATGAAATAAAAATGTGATGGCTTAGAGAAAAGAAAAGAAAAAGAAAATTGTGTCACCAGGCACCACAAAATACTGTTCGAGAATGCAACAGATGAACCAGCTAAGTTTTATCTCACCTTCTCAGAGGTTAGAATCTCTAGGTTTTGAGAATTTGCACATTTTACATTCAAACTGACTAGCACTTATTGCAAAACACCATCGTGATCACTTTTCAGGAACAAATGTTTTTGTCTTGACAGCTTTGAATTTGTGTATCTAAATCTGGTATTTGCTGAATGTTGACCACTGTGATTTGAGTCACCAATGCAGTTGTCAAGTTATAACTTTGTTCTGTCACTTGCAAACTTTCATGTAATGTTTACAGTTTCTCCAGATTTTCTCCTTTCCAATCATCTTGAAGTGTGTTTAGCCAGCTCTGAGTCACTACCAGCAGATCTGGGGATTCCACAAAGAGCTTGGGGAATTATAGTAAACTTCGTACAGTGTAGTCAGATCTGTGTTCTTTCGGCCCAAGATCTGTTCCCAACACCCAACACATCTTACACTCTTTTCTCCCAGACAGTCACCAGGATTTCTTTGGAAATATTAGTAAACCTACAATGTAGACATATACTACCACCCAGTCAACTCCAAGATCAGAGGGAGAGATTACCATTTTGGACCTTCCTTGTCATTGGGTTGTTGTTGTTAAGTGCCATCTAATCGGTTCTGATCCATAGCAACCCTGTATCGGGTTTCTGAGGAGCAGCTGGTGAGCTTGAACCACTGACCTTGCAGCTCAAAGGTACTTTGTAGTCTAGCACATTAACCCACAGTGGAATTATTTTCCTAACAATTGAATTACTAATATGTAACAGGCTTCTCCCTATATACCTACCCAAGTGACATAGGATATCTGCTTCCTAGAGGGAAGAAAGAAGCACTTACAACACACATTAGTGATATAATTTCTTCCACGTATGAAAAGGACCTCAGTTTACCTATGTGTCAGGGCATATGCTCTAAACTGGTTGTCTATTTGTAGAGACAAAGTTGTCCTGACTTACTCCTGCTCTTTTAGGCAGTTCTGACTGCCCACCAATTGTGTGGAGATTACTTTCCTCTAAGGAGTGGGAATAATACTTATTGAGCACCTAGTATTGGCTTCTATCATTGGTCTGTATGTGTTGTGCTGTGGTGATCTTGGTGATAGAAATGATTCTGGAGATAGCATGATAGAATTTTGCAAGACAAATGACATATTCACTGTAATACTTTCTAAACAATATAAAAGATGATTATATGCATGGACCTTACCAGATAGAATACACAGGAATCAAATTGA
>NW_006408867.1:928816-931826 GCF_000296735.1 Chrysochloris asiatica | reverse complement strand
CCTCAAGTTAGTTTGTAGTGACCCTGTATAGGTTTTCTGAGGAGCAGCTGGTGGGTTTGAACCACTGACCTTTAGGTTCAAACTGGCCTATTGTCCCTGTGCCTGCCCTACAGCACCATACCAATGATATTTATGCAAATCAGTTGCTGGCATATCAATAGCAACTCATGAAAACCCCATGTGTATCAGAGTATAATTATGTTGCTGTTAAATGCCATTGACTTTGTTCTGACTTATAGTGACCTTGTATAGAATTTCTGAGGAGTAGCTGGTGAGCTTGAACTGCCTACCTTTCTGTTCAAACTGACTTTTCAGTCCAGCACATTAACCTGCAGTGCCACACCAGGACTCCATAAGGCTGGGAACCCTGTAAACCAGATACCAGGCCAGTTTTTCCAAGGACTTTGTAGACATTGACTCCATAAATTCAGCCTTAGTTCCTTAAAAGTGTCCGGTCCTATCTGATTAAATTAGTATCGTTACTCATTCTGACTTTCTAAGCAATGGTTTCCATTGTCCTGATAATAAGGGGGATGATGGGCACAGATTCTTATGAACCTGTGCAAATAATTACATCACTACCAAAAGAAAAACACTTTAAAAGATTTTCTGAATTCTGAACCTAGGAAGGAATTATCACTTACAAGTGTTTCATTTCAGTTTACAAAGCGTAGTCTACTAAATTGTTATGAGTTATAGGTAACTTAAGGGGAAAAAGCATGAAGTTCTTTATTGTTAGATTGAGTTGTATCCCCTCAAAAGATAAGCTAAAGTTCTAGCCCCTGGTACTTGTGGACCTGACCTTGTTTGGAAATAGTGTCTTGAAAATGTTATTACTTAAATTAACAAGAGGTCATTCTGGAATTGGGTAGATCCTAATCCAATCTGAGTGACACCCTTATAAAAAAGACGAAGAGACCCATAAAAAGAGCAAACAGCCGTGTAAGAACAGTTATGCTATAGCTGCAAAACAAGGAAGTTAGCAAACAGAAGACAAAGCCTACTTCTAGAGCCTTCTGAGAGAACATGGTTCTGCTGACACCCTTAGACTACTAGTCATGAGAATTGTGAGATTTATATTTTTATATGAATTATACGTTAAATTAATTGTGCTCTTATATGTTGCACAGTTTGCTGTGGTACTTTGTTGTAGCGCCCTAGGAAACACATAAGTATCCAAAATATAGGCTATTAAGACATCAGTAATATTCCAAACAAAACCACAATTATCCTTCCTCAGCTACTTCAGTCCTATGTAAATATTTTTTATTCCACTTGACCTTGGGTTAGCACTCTCATGATCCCACTTACTTCTCATCTAAACTCCTGGCTCAGTCCACTGGTATGGTCTTAAAGTTCAAACAAAGCCTGTACCCTACTCAAAAAAAAAAAAAAAAAAAAAAACCAACAACCCTGACATTGTCCTTTTCCCTGGACCTCTGAGACAGTCCTTTGTAGAAGATGAAGTACTATGGCCTATAGTTGACCTCAAGTGCATTCAAGGAAACATCAGAGTGAGACAAAAAACTATCTGTAGATGACAAAAGACTTTTAATATGGCTAAGATTAGCTTATTACTGATAATTTTCAAAAGTGAAAGATCTGCTGAGAGTTAATCACCAAAGTAATATAACTATTGAAAAACAAGATAAAAGTTAATCCAACAAAAATATCTTTCAGACAAAAGTTTTATCTAAAATAAAAATATCTATTTTTACATAAAAATATCTGTAAACATAATAGCTAACCTAATTTTCAAAGAAGAATGTGTATCCTATATAATTTTTTAAATGAATTAATGTTATCTTTATAGAAAATTTTTTAGCTATAACATGAAATTATCCTGAAATATAATACATCATGAACCTATCAAATATATAGTTAGAGATGCCAAGAATATCAAGTAAAGTCGGAAGTGGGTTCTAGTCATTTGCATAGTATAAAATTTCATAGCTAAGTGATGTAATTCTCCACTTGAAAACTACTGACCTAGAAGATGCTAGATTCAAATTAAAGAAATAAAATTGTTACCAAATTAAAATAATTGAAATGATGACTGATAGCACTAGACTATTATTGTCTAACATTAGGCAAAGCAGCGTAAGACTTTGACAAATAGAAATACATCTGGACAGTGAGGTATTGACGAATCTCTAGGAACTTCCAATAGAGCATACAATTCTGAAATATTTATTTTAACATGTCACTCACATAAATTTAACCTAGGAAAAGCTAAACTTGTCTTCTGATTTGACAACTCTTCCCCTGCAGTTCATCAATGGTAGCATATCAAATAAATCTAATTAGTTTGAGAATCTCTTTTTCACATCATGAAAAAATTAATTCATTGTAATTTTCCTAGGACCCTCTTGAAAATTCAAAAACAGTTTTAGGTAACAATATATCATCTAGGATTTAATTTGGGAAGCCAACAATCAAAAGTTGTTAGGAGATTTGAACACCTAAGAAAGTCCTGGTATGGTGCCAGAGGATGAGCACTGGACTGCTAACCACAAGGTTGGCAGTTCAAACCTACCAGCTGCTCCTCAGAATCCCTATATAGATAGGGTCGCTATGAGGCGGAACCAACCCCAAGGTACTTAACAATAAAAACAAGAAATAAATTGGATCATGGGTACCTGAGAGACCATATATGGCTACTAGTATTTTCAAAGTTACCATAAAAACATTTAAAAATAAACCTGGCATGTAACACGATTATAAAGACCTTTAGATCTTTCCTTTTCTTAAATAAAGTATAGGTATAATAAAAGCCATGGTATATTATTCTATTAAAACAGAACCTTTTCTATTTCATCAGATTACACTGAAGTAGATAGTGCTGAGGCTGTGTAGGATAAGATTGTGCATACATCATTATTAACTTCTGTACCACTTATCACATGCAAACCTGTCTAATTGTTTTCCCATCCGCCTTGTTCTTCCATTTCCCTCCCCCTTCTTGTTATTGCCCCCCTCTCCAGCATCCAAACTATCCTGTATCTATTCT
>NW_006408867.1:915662-924077 GCF_000296735.1 Chrysochloris asiatica | reverse complement strand
TCTTACTTTTGCTTCAAGTTCCACTAGCTATAAGCATTCAAACTTTTTAAATATTCCTACATATGTGGCTTAGAGTTTTGGAGCTCTGCCCTGAACCTGCTTCATCTGGTATTATGTGGTATTGCTGATGG
The DNA here is from genome assembly GCF_000296735.1 of Chrysochloris asiatica. NCBI lineage: Eukaryota > Metazoa > Chordata > Mammalia > Afrosoricida > Chrysochloridae > Chrysochloris > Chrysochloris asiatica. Next base: position 923,946 of record NW_006408867.1, on the reverse strand, counting down.
AGATCTTCACTGCACCTCTACCCTATCTGCCATCAAGCCCTGCCTCCGGACCACTTGTTTTCGCAAATAAAATTTTATCTAAGCACAGTCATTCCCTATTGTTTACTTATGACTAACAATTGCTGTGTGTTCATATAGTAGAGTTGAATATTTGCAAAAGACCATACAAGTAAGGAGCACAAGTTTAAAGTAGTCACTTTACCCAGCAAGCCCATAGTTTAATCTGCAAGGTTGAAGCTGAGTTAAAAAGTCTCTGTTCCAGAAAGAAGAAGAGGATAGAAGTTCAGAAGTTTACTTTCATTAGAGAGGAATCAGAAGTTGCACGCATCATTTGTCAAAGAGCAAACTAGAATCTTTTCAATTAAACCAAAGACTTTATTGAAGGAATGGGATGATCTACATTGAGCAGCAGTTAGAATTCAATACAGCATTCAGAGGAGGGGGAAAAAAAATTCACAGAGTTTAAATACAGAAAACCCATGAATTTACAAGAAAAACATTCTGATAGGTTGAAATTTACAAACACCAAACAATTCCAAGATCCCATAAGAATAGTTTAGTTCATCACAGAGTGAGTCAGATAAAGTGTGTGCTATTTCAGAGGTCAGCCTGAGTGAATAAATTTCCTGAGTGTATACTGTGGGAGGAAGGTGAAGAGGGGATCCTGCAGATTTCCTGAGGTGTGCTGGCTAGCTGATTTTAAAAGTCAGCTCAGAATAAGCAGTAAACACCAAAATTGGAGTCCAGCCTGCAGCTTTGGCAGAAGCCTCTCCTATGCTAAGCACCTAGATTTTTTAAAGCTCCTGGCACATTCTGGTCTCATTTCATTGGCTTGAACTTTTCCACATAGCTGTGTATAGCCAAAAGGTAGGTTGGGAAAAGTCATCTCTAGCTACACAGCGAGGTGCCCAGCTTAAACTCAAAGAATTCAGTTACTAATATAAAGGACTGTAATCGACATGTCTAACAAAAGACCAGTATCTAGAATATATGCACACCAAAGAAGTTTTGACCATCTGAAAACAAACAATCCAATTAGAAAATGGGCAAAAGATAGGAAAACACATTTCACTACAGAGGTTATTCAGATGGCAAATAAACACATGTAAAAATATTACATAACATTAAACCAAACCTATCTAGTTAATTGTGACTCATAGCAACCCCATGTAACAGAGAACTGCCCAACAGAGTTTTAAGACTACCAAATCAGCAGACCACAATTCTTCCCATGGAGTAACTGGTAGGTTTGGACCAGAACATAGCCACTGTGCCACCAGGGCCCCTTTGCATATCATTGTTGTTGTTAAGTGCTGCTGAGTCAGTTCTGAATCATAGCCACCCTGTGTTGGGTTTCTGAGGCTATAAATCTATGCAGGAACAGAAAACCACATCTTTCTCCCATGTAGCAACTGGTGATTTGCAATCCAGTGCTTATCCTATAGAACCACTGCACTACCTTCCACATCATTTGTTATTGTTGTCAAGTGCTGTTGAGTCATCACAGCAACCCTGTATAGGGTTTCCAAGGAGGGGCTGGTGAGTTTAACCAGTCAAGTTTGAAGTTCAAACTAAACTTGTGGTCCAGTGCTTATCCTACAGCACCACACCAGGACTCCACATTTCTTGTGGGGGTGTAAAATGGTAAAACCACTTTGGAAAACAGTTTGGCCAACTCATATCAAACTAAACATGCAATTACCATACAACCCGGCACTTGCGCTCTTAGCCATTTATCTCAGAGAAATTAATACTTAACATTCCACAAAAACATGAACATTTATAGTAGCTTTATGCATAATAGTTATTGTACATCAAAATAGCCCAAAACTGGAAACAACCAGATATTCTACAATGGGCGAATGGTTGAACAAATTCTGGTGATATGTCTATGCCATAGAGTTGTTAAGTGCCACTGAATCAGCGACAACTCATAGCAACCCTGTATAGGGTTTCCGAGGAGTAACCAGAGGGTTTGAACTGATGATCTTGTGGTTCTCAGTCCAATGCTGATCCACAGAGCCACACCAGAAGTCCTATATAGGGTTACTACTTGACTATAGAAAATGAATTATTGATAGATGCAGCAACTTGGATATTGCAAGGGAATTATGCTTAATAATAATAAAAAAGACAAATCCCAAATGTTACATCATTTTATTACATCTTTGACATGCCAAAATTATGAAAATGAAGAGCAGATTGGTGGTTTCCAGGGATTAGGACCAGAGGGAACTGGGAGCAGGTAGGAGGTGGGTGTAGGGGCAATGGCCTACAAGGACCCTTGTGATAGAACTCTTCTATATCATGACTGGTGGTCAGCCATCAGTGGCTCCATGAGAACCAAGATTTCTTCAACTGCTCTATAAAGGTTAAAGCTGGGAAACCCTATGGGACTGTAGTACTCTGTCATATAGCGTGTCTATGAGTCAGAATCAACTCAACAGCAGACCACAACAAAGTGGGCACACAAACCTATACAAGAGGGCTTTAAGAGTTTGTGGGAAAAAATGGAATCAAATGATAATGAGACTTTTCCATAAACTTTTTGAAGCCCCTCATTCATGTATTAAAATTGCCTAGAACTAAATGCAAGCACAAACAAGTGAGTACAAATAAAACTAAGAAGAAAAATCTGAAGAAAGACAGGAAACAAGAGAGGGTGAATACAATTAATAGTCTACACAACAACTGTGTTCTTGTTCTGCTGGTGAGGGATAAGACAGGAATATATTTATCACTGTGACCTCCCTTCTGACCACTTCTTCTACTGATATTTGCTACCTGGTGTGGAAATACTAGCATGGGACAAACAGCATCTCTGCCCTCCACGCTCCCCCCAAAAGGGAAAAAGATGAGAGCAGCTGTTGTTTCTTTGTGAGTTAAATAAGGCATTTGTATTATCCCATGAGAATTCCCGTTGGAAAAGATGAGAGAATTTGAGATAAACTCCCCTTTTTACCAGATAACAAAATAGTAAGCTGAGTACTTGAGGGCTTTAACAGAGCAAATAACAATGATGTTGTTTTCTCTTTGTAGAACTTGGTGCATGAATCATTGAAATTGCAAGAGGAATTCTTGGAAGTGGCAAACATAAACTCTTTTAATCATCTGAGCTTTTGAGACAACAGGAACCGCATAATAATGCCTGGTACGGTAGGAATTAAAGGCAGCATGCACAGATTAAAAAAAAAAAGTGTTCTCGGAATGTGGATGAGTAATGAATAACCCTAGGGCTGCAAGGGCTGTCCAGAAAGGGTCTTTAAACTGCCCGTCTGTTGGTTGAGCTCATGAATACAGATTGTTTTCTCTTTTATACTAATATGGTATACGGGGTATAGGAATTTCTGTCCTAGGCTCCCTACAAGATGATAACAGTTGAGGATTTTGACTGAGACAAACATGCTGTTATGTCCAACCAGGAATTAAACACTGGACTGGTAACTGGTAAGGAATCCTGGCCACAGCTGCTAATTCAGGGGCCAGAGATCGTCGATATGGGCACTACAGGTCATGAATGGGGCTTTCTTCTCCTAGTGCCAGGACACTGCTCACTGAACATGACACTTCTGTTATTCCAGAAAGATTATTTAAGGAGAGCCAAACCAAAGGACTTGTTGCTGTTTTTGTTGTTAAGTGCCGTGGAGTCGGTTCCGACTCATAGTGACCCTATGCAGGGTTTCCGAGGCTGTACATCTTTACAGGAGCAGAATGCCTCATCTTTCTCCTGCAGAACAGCTGGTAGTTTCGAACTGCTGACCCTGAGGTTCACAGCCCGATTCTAGCCTCTCTTTAATGAGAGTGGATTTAAATCCGAGTGGACCTGGGAAGAAACTTCTAATCTCAGGACCCAACCAAGGGAGATAACCTTTATGGTCCTGCCTCAGAGGATTTTTTTTTAATCCTTGAAAGTATTTACTGAGCATCAACAATATGACAGGTTGGTTAGGATGGAATTGTTGTCATTGTTGTGTTCCATCGAGTTGCTTCCAACTCATAGCAACCTTGTAAAGGGTTTCCAAGAGTGGTTGGTGGCCTTAAACTGGTCAGTTTCCAGTCCAGTGTTTATCCTACACTAGGGTACTAGCAGACTCCTGGTGTGGTGCTATAGGATCAGCACTGGACTGTGAACCAAAAAGTCACCAGTTCAAACCCACCACTAGCTCCTTGGAAACCCTATACAGGGTAACTATGAGTCAGAACCAATTCAACGGCACTAACAACAACAAGAGGGTACTGTCAGAGCCCAAATCTCAAGGTAATTCTGACACCAAACTTCATAGATCATATCAGTGGTATCACTGGTGAGAGATGAATGATGACATATGGTCAGTATAGTGGGCTTGAGCCTTGTCCATGCCCTGTACCTTTTGTTTTTTAGAGGGCTGTGCTTAGAATATGCTACTACATATGATTTATGTAATTGTCTAATAATATTTGTCTACGTCAGTGATTTTAAAGTTTATTGTGCATCTAAATCACCTGGTAGCCTTGTTAATACACAGATTGTCAAACCAAACCAGAGAGTTTCTGATTTCAGAAGACTAGAATGGGGCCCAAGAATTCACATTTGTAACAAGTGTTCTCAGATGATGCTAATAAAGCTGTCTGCAGACCATACTTTGAAGACTGCTTGCAACCATCTCTCCAAAATTCCTCCTTCTCCTCCTTTCCTCACTCTTAATGATGTGTGATACAATGTTTTATTAAGCAGAAGTTAGCTTTTTCCTAACGTAGCAGTGCTTCTAGGAGGAGCCAGCAGCAAGTCCTATGACAGAGAACTTTATTGGAGAAAAATCTCTGAAATGATTCTACTTTGTTATGTAAATCTAAAACCAGAAGGAATCTAGGAAAAAAAGATGAAAAGGGACTGAGTTCCTTCATTTTCTTGCTGACTGTTGGCTAGATGCTTTTCTCAGCTTCTAGAAGATGCCTTCAGTCCCTAGCCACATGCTCCTTCACCCTCATAAGTACTCTCAGGCTTAGAATCTTTTCTTGCACCTTGAAGCCACAGGAATGCATCTCTCTGGTTTCTTTTTTAAATCCCCTGCTTAAGCCAGGCCCACCCATGAAAAAAAAAAAACAACTCTCCTTGATTAACTCAAAGTCCAGTGATTCATAACTTAGTCATAGAAGTGATAGCCATCACATTCACAAATTTCACTCACACTCAAGGAACGGGGATGGTACAGGATATGAGTGAATGAACAATGCCTGAAGGTCACCTTAGAATCCTGCCTACTACACCACCCTCCACCCTGAGACTCATATTGAGGTGGATTGGAGTGATTCCAGTCAAAGTCAAAGTGACATGCAAAGATGCACTCCCACAAGAGAGAAGGATTTGGGAATAGTACCCACATAAAGGTTTAAAGGCTGCTGGGATGGGGATGTTTCGGCTCAGTAATGGACTTGCACTATACTGGCAGCTTAATAAAGACAAATTTCAAAGGGCAGCTTGAGAAGGCAAAGTCAAGTATTGTAATGAAATGTGCAAAGACCTAGAGTTGGAAAAACAAAAGGGAAGAATACTCAGCATTTCTAAAGCTGAGGGAACTAAAGACAAAATTCAAGCTTCAATTTGCAATATTGAAGGTTTTCTAGTGTGGCCCTAGACCACAAGGTCAGTTTGAACCACAAGGTTGGTAATTCAAATTCACCAATGGCTCCATGGAAACCTTATACAAGGTTGCTATGAGTTGAAACTGACTCAACGGTACTTTACAACAGCATTAACATGGACAAAATATTGAATGATGCATAAAACATCAAAAGAAGTTAGAAGGATTACAGACTCACTGTACCAAAAAGAAATGGTCGATGTTAAATGATTTCAAGAGGTAGCATATGATCAAGAGCCAGATACTGAAGGAAGAAGTCCAAGTTGCACTGAAGGCATTGGCAAAGAACAAGGCTCCAGGAATTGATGTAATAGAAACTGAAATTTTTCAACAAACTGATGTGGCATTGGAGACACTCATTCATCTATACCAAGAAATTTGGAAGACAGGGACCAAGCCAACTGATTGTAAGAGTTCCATATTTGTGCCCATTACAAAGAGAGGTAACTCAACAGGATGCAAATATCTTTGGACAATATCATTAATATTGCATGCAAGTAAAATTTTACAAAAGATAATTCAAAAATGGCTGCAACAGTCCATTGTCAGAGTACTGCCAGAGGTTGAAGCAGGTTTCAGAAGAGGATGTGGAACGAGGGATATCACTGCTGATGTCAGATGGATCTTGGCTGAAAGCAGAGAATACCAGAAAGATGTTTACCTGTGCTTTAGTGACTATGCAAAGGCTCTTGATTGTGTGGATCATGACAAGCTATGGACAGCCTTGCAGAGAATGGGTATTCTGGAACACTTAATTTGCTCATGAGGAACCTGTTCACAGACCAAGAAGCAGTTGTTCTAACAGAACAGGGGAACACTGAATGGTTTAAAATTGGGAAAAATGTGCACCAGAATTTTATTCTTGTACCATACTTTTTCAATCGATATGCTGAGGAAATAATTCCAGAAGCTGGATTATAAGAAGAACATGGCATCAGGATTGGAGGAAGACTCATTAACAACCTGCAGTATGCAAATTATACAATCTTCCTTGCTGAAAGTGAAGAGGACTTAAAATACTTACTGATGAAGCTCAAAGACCACATCTTTCAGCATGGTTGCACCTCAATGTAAAGAAAACAAAATTTTTCACCACTGGACCAATAAATACCATCAAGATAAATGGAGAAAAGATAGAAGTTGTCAAAGACTTCATTTTGCTTAGATCAACCACCAACACTCATGGAAGCAGCTGTCAAGACATCAAATGATGCATTGCATTAGGCAAATCTGCTGCACAAGACCTCTTTAAAGTATTATAGGACCAAGATGTCAGTTTGCGGACCTACCCAAGCCATAGTATTTTCAATAACCTCATATGCATGTGAATGTTGGACTATAAATAAGGAAAACTGCAGAAGAATTGTTACATTTGATTTATGGTGTTGGAGAAGATTATTAAAAGCACATGGACTGCCACAAGAACAAACATGTGTTGGAAGAAGTACAACCAGGATGCTCCTTAGAAGCCAGGATGGCCAGACATCATCTTTCATACTTTGGACATTTAGCAGGAGGGACCTATCTCTGGAGAAGGATGTCATGCTTGCTAAAGTGGAGGGTCAGCAAAACAGAGGAAGACCCCCAATGAGATGGACTGGCACAGTGGTAGCAGCAAAAGGCTCAAATGTAGAAAAGATTGTGATGTTGCCTCAGGACCGGGCATTGTTTCTTTCTGTTGTGCATAAGGTCACTATGAGTCAGTACCAACTGGAAGGCAACTAATAACAACAAAATACTGACTTACTTGGGAACAAATACTAAGCAAAGCATGGTGTTTAGACTAGAGAAGTGAACAGGACTTGAGGGTCACATGTGTCCTGTAATTAGGCACACAGTCAGCCTTTTGTTAGAAGATCATTCTGACTGTAGTGTCAGGAATTGATTAGATAGCAGCAAAACTGGAGGCTTCATTAATCATACAGGTAAAAGATGACCTAAATGAGGACACGGTAATGAGGACAAGAAATTAAGAACATTCATCTTGAATTGATGTTCTCCCAAACAGGAACAGCCCTATTATTTGGTTGTTAATGAATGCCAATATCTCTGCTTTTCTTCATTACCACCATACCCCCTCAAGGCTAGCAAGCCTGTCCCACCCTTTGTGGAACAGTTTTGTTGCTAATGAGGCCAAATTCAAACTTCTTTGTCTGGCATTCAAAGTTCTTTGTGGTCTGCCCTTGCTGACCTCTTTGGCTTCAACTTCTGCTTTTCCTCCACCATGGAGTCTATAATCCAGTTACTTTAAATAGCTTACTTGTTCCCAAACAGGTGAGGTCCTTTTGTATCATATTCCCTCAGTCTGGTAAATTCTTTGCTAGAAAAACTCCTACTCACCCCTCAAACCCCAGTCCAGCTGCCCTTCTCTTCATTCTATAGCTCTGTGGTAGGTTGAACAATAACCTTCAAAGCTAATCAGGTTCTAATTCCTAGAACCTGTATGAAAACAAGAAGTTTTGCAGATGTGATTAAGGATCTTGAGATAGGGATGATTATTCTAGATTAGAGATGGGGACATTGTTCTAGATGAGAAATAGGGAGATTGTTCTAGATTGTTCCTGTTGTAAAGTGCTATCAAGTTGATTCCAACCCATAGTGACCCTGCATAGGGTTTTTGAGGCTGTAAATCTTTACAGGAGCAGAAAGCCTCATCTTTCTCC
>NW_006408867.1:914003-915562 GCF_000296735.1 Chrysochloris asiatica | reverse complement strand
AACCAAGATTCAAAAGATAGCCAAGCATGTGAACATTATTTATGCATTCTTAAGTTGATGGGCACTTAAGCTGTCTCCGTCATTTTGCTATTGTAAATAGTGCTGCTATGAACATTGGTGTGCATATATCTACTCGTGTTATGGCTCTTATTTTTTGTGGGTAAATACCAAGTAAAGGAATTGCTGGATCATAAGGTATTTCCATTTCCAACCTACTGAGGAAGCGTCATATTGCTTTCCAGAGAGGTTGGACCATTTTGCAATCCCATCAGCAATGCAAGAGCATCCCAGTCTCTCCACATTTATTGTCTGCTACTTTTTTGATCTTTGGTGTTATTGCTGGTATGAGATGATATCTCATTGTTGTTTTGATTTGCATCTCTCTAATGGCTATGATCGTGAACATTTCTTACTATGTTTGTTGGCTGCCTGGATCTCCTCCTTGGTGAAGTGTCTGTTCATGTCCTGTGCCCATTTTTCAATTGGGTTATTTGTCTTCTTCTTGTAGATGTGTTGTAGTTTCCTATATATTATAGAAATGAGTCCCTTGTCTGATGTGTGGTTGCAAAAGATTTTTTCCCATTCTGTGGGTTCCCCTTTTACTCTTCTGCTGAAATCTTTTAGTGCACATAAGTTTTTAATTTTTAGTATGTCCCAATCATCTATTTTGTCCACTTTTGTTTGTGCGGTTTTCAAAATGTTTGGTAGTCTTTGTATGCCCTGAATTAGAGCCCTCACATTTGTCCTTATTTTTTCATGCTTTTCTGCATCAATTGATATGATCATATGGTTCTTTTCTTTATTCTTATTGATATGGTGAATTACGTTGATCGTTTTTCTAATGTTGACCCATCCTTGCATCCCTGATATGAATCCCACTTGATCATGATGTATTATCTTTTTTGTCTGCCAAGTTTGTTAATCCTTTCAAAGAACCAGCTTCTGGTCCTGTTGGTTCTTTCTATAGTTTTTCTGTGTTCTAACTCATTTATTTCTACTCTAATCTTTATTATTTATTTTCTTTTGGTGGCTGTAGGTTCCTTCTGTTGACCTGTTTCTAATTATAGATGCTGTGTTAATTTTGATTCTTTCTTCTTTTTGAATGTATTCATTTTTTGCAATAAAATGTCCTCTCAGCACACTTTCACTGTGTCCCAAAGATTTTGGTATGTTGTATTTGCATTCTTATTTGTTTCTAGAAGCTTTGTGAGTTCACGTTTTATTTCTTATACTACCCAGTCACTTTTCAGCATGGTGTTATTCAGTTTCCATGTATTTGACTTTCTTTCCTTGGTATTCCTATTGTTGATTTCTCATTTTATTGCATTGTGGTCTGAGAAGATGCTTTGTAGTATTTTGATATTTGTAAATTTATGGAGGTTTGTTTTGTGGCCTAACACATGGCCTATTCTGGAGAATGTTCCATGTGCACTGGAAAAGAATGTGCTGTTGTTGGGTTGAATGCTCTGTACACATGTATGAGGTCCAGCTGGCTGATTGTGTTGTTTACTTCCTCTGTGTCTTTGTCAACTTTCTTTCTGGTTGTTCTATCCATTTTG
>NW_006408867.1:902520-913903 GCF_000296735.1 Chrysochloris asiatica | reverse complement strand
TTGGTGCATAAATTTGAATAATAGTGGTATTAACTGGGCTTCCCTGTAGGCGCATGGATAGTATCCTATCACTTATAGCATTGTACCTCATGACTTGAGATTAGCAGCCCAATTTATAACCATTATGCTACCAGATATTTAGAGATGGGGAAATTGTTCTAGATTACAGATGAGCAGATTGTTCTAGATTAAGTGGTCCATAAATGTAATCCCAAGAATTCTTGTATGAGAGAGTGGTGGTTATGTGCTGTGGTGTCCGTTCCGATTCACAGCAACCCTGTATAGGGTTTTCAAGGATGTAAATCTTTACAGGAGCAGAAAGCCTCGTCTTTCTTCTGCAGAACCACTGGTAGTTTCAAAATGCTGCCCCTGAAATTAGCAGCCCAACTCATAAACCACTATGCTAAGGCAGAGAAATATTTGACCACAGAAGACACAGGAAATGTGACGATAGAACAAGGGGTTAGAGTGGCTGCCTCCAGAAAATAAAAAGTAAGGAAACGGAGCCTCCAAAAGTCAGCCAGTACCTTGACTTTAATGCAGTGAAACTAATTTCAGACTCTTGGACTTCAGAATTATAAAAGAATAATGTTGTTGCTGTTAAGTGCCGTTGACTTGGTTCAGAGGCATAGAAACCCTGTATAGAGTCTCTGAGGCTGTCAATCTTTGTGGGAGCCAAAAGCTCATCTTTCTCCTGTGGAGCTGCTGGGGATCTCAAATCACCAACCTTGTGGTGCCGCAGTCCAGTGCTTATCCTACTGAGATACCATGCTTCTACTTTTCTGGTAGAATCTGCATATCTCAACTGTTGGGAATATTCTCAGTGCCTATGGCAATACATGGCACATAGTTGCTGTTGTTGTTAAGTGACCTTGAGTAAGTTCCAACTCATGAGCAATTCTGTAGAGGGTTTCCGAGGAGCAACTGATAGGTTTGAACCTCTAGCCTTAGCAGTCCTATAGTGCCATACCAAGATTTCTGGCACATAGTAGGCCCTCGAATATTATTTAAGGAAAGAAAGGAATGGAAGTAATGAGTCACAGTGACAAAAAAATGTTCCATTTGGGACCTTGCCCCCACATACATACACCATCACCCTCTGTCCCTCCCTTTCTACAAGACTGTATAGTTCTTTTTGACCAATGTATAGTTCTATTTGACCATCCCACACACCCAAACCAGGTTGTCAGGAACTGAGGAAGGGTAAGAGGAAGCTTAGCCAAGAAGAGTGCTCTATTATTCCCCGGATCTAAACTTACTTTTCAAGGAAGTTGGTTACTAGAGTTAACTGCCAAATATCCCCTGAAGGCAAAATTGCCACAGTTGGAGAACTACTGGTCTGAAGGATATTTCCTTGAGCATATGAAGAAATCTGCACAGTGGAACTTCTCTGAAGACACACATTCATGTGGTTGATCAATATTTGCCCCTATGTTGTTAGTTCTAGTGGAAACTGACAGCCCAATTCCTACTTCTCAGATTCAGTGCAGGACCGCTGTTCTGTGAAACCTTACCTCCTCTCCATCTTTTCAAAATTTTAGTTTATTTTCTTGTTGTTGTTGAGACTATACAAAGCAAAAGCATATACCAACTCAATAGTTTCTATGCATACAATTCAGTGACACTTATTATATTCTTTGAGTTGTACAATCATTCTCACCCTCCTTTTCTAATTTATTCCTCCCCATTAACATAAACTCATCACCTGATAAGGTTCCAATCTAATCCTATGATTTGTTGTTGTCTATTTGATCCCATATATATAGTTATTAAAAGAGCATAATGCTCAAGGCAAACAGTATTTGCTACTTAAGTTAAACTATTGTTAGGCTTTAAGAAGGCCTCAGGGGATATTTTTTGTTTTTGTTTTTGTTTCAGGTTTAAAGATTATCTCAGGATAATAGTTTAGAGGGATTCCTCCAGCCCCCATAGCTTACATTACCTTCCCTTGGTGGGCAACTATACAAATGTTTCCTGCAGTGAAAGCCAGGCCTAAGGACACACCCTCAGTTAGACTTGAATATTTCATACATCTCCATCAGCAATATTGACACACCACTCCTCATATGGTTCTTCCTGTCCTGGCCAAGTGCATCTACTTTCTGTCCTGCCTAGTTTTTCTCTTGGAAGCTGACCTCATCTGCCCTATACTGCAGACTCTAGTGTTCTGCTCCTGAACAAACATGACCAGAGCAAGACTTACAATGACAAAATGCAGACAAGTCTGCCAGACATAAATGAGGCAGACTTTTCTGTGCCCACTCTAGGGGGGCTGATGAGGGTGGCTGGGCCCTTAACAATAGTGTGCTTAGTTATAATCATTACTTGTTTTACAATACTGAGACATTGTAAAGGCTTTCTTCTGTCATTGGTTTCCTTTACAGAGAAACAGGTTCAAATGAGGCCAGTTCTTGAAGGAAAGAAAGAAGGGCTCCCTGAGTGTTTGATCAGGATGGGCTGGCAGGTGGGGAAATGGTGAGCTCTGCAGAAAGAGGCCATGCTAAATGAAACTAGAGTTTTGCAACCAAATGGAATTAGACAGTCTGAACTACCAGACATCAGCTGAGCAGTAGCCAAATACATTAGAAAATTGAGTGTAGTCCTCAGAATTTAGAAGTCAAAGCAGAGATCGTGGAATGCCTCAGCTGTTTTTCAGGTCAGAAACGACCCCAATACAAGATCTAATCATTTGGGGTCTATCTCCAGAAGCATACAATTCTCCATTCTCCACAAATATCCAGTGTACAAGCACCATTATGTGGAATTGAAAGATAATGGAATTTTTCCACAAACTTTTTGAAGCCCCCTCATGTTTCTCTTATAGCCTTCCTCTTAGCCGGCACAAAGTTAGATATGAGGATCTTCAATAACTGTTGATGAATGCTTTTTGATTGAACCATGATGCAAACATAAAATTAAAAAGCCAAACCCACTGCTACCAAATCAACCCTAACTCATGGCAACCCCGTGAATCAGAGTAGAACTGTGCTCCATAGGGTTTTCAATGACTGATTTCTCAGATCATCAAGCCATTCTTGGATAGACTCGAATTTCCAACCTTTTGTTAACAGCTGACCATTTAACTGTGCCACCCAGTGGCTGGTGCCAACATTTTTGTTATTAGTTGTTAGGTGGATTCCAGTTGATGAAGACCTCTGTGCAGAGCAGGACTGTTTCAGAGGGCATTTTTTGTTTTGTTTTGGTAACCTTTTGGAAGCAGATAACCAAGCCTGTATTTAGAGATGTCTCTAGATGAATTTGACACACTAACCTTTTGGACAGTAGTCAAGAGCTTACTAGTTTGCACCATCAGAGACTCCAATGCAAACTGAGACTAAATATTTAATAGGCCTAGAGGTGAAGACAGCACTCACCTCAGATTCATGCCTGTGGCTTTTAAGTCCATTGTTCCTTTCTGTATAAATAAAATGAGAATCACGTCTATTCCTATAGTTAGATTTTGGGCTCTCCATTTCAAATTCTGCCACCCTAAATCATTTTACTAGAGGCAATAGCAAGTAATAAAATGAATATATTTCACTCTCTGTTCTTTTGCTTTCCCTAAGGAGAAGCAAAAGCCATGGGTTAAAACAGAATTGGGTAATAGACCACTGAGTGATTAACAGCTGAGTTTCCCCAGGGGACCCACCAATTTACAAAACCAGAACAAAACACCTAGGTTTTTATTTCAAGACTTTTAAGGCAAGCACCAGCACAAGTCTGCTCAGATGAAGCAAGGCCTGCGATGCTCCATGTAAAGGGGACAGCCTTCTCACCCCACCGTGAAGTGTGAGATCTGAGTGTGATTCCAGCTCTGCCACTTCCAAGCCAGGGGAGCTTAGACAAGCCCTTTGGCTGTCTTATCCTTGAAACTGAATTGTCAGTATCCACTATACATGGTAAGAATTACATGAAAAATAGTAAGCAACATTTATGGAGGAGGTTGCTTTAAGCCAGGCATTGTGCTCAGGATTTTAATAATCATCATCCTTAGTGTTTGCTCAGTCTTTACAAAGTATCAGAGTATGTTAAAAAACAGTATACTACCCTTAATGGTAATTTTTATGCTACGCAAAGCACACAACTGTTCATTTGGGCCCCTGTTACTTGCAGGTAAAGTCTAATAATAACTGATAGATTAATTGTATGAATGTGAGTGAATTAAAGCACTGTAAATCCCTGCTTCCTTCTACATAATGGACACAGCAATGAGGACAACACACGTCTCCCTTATTTCTCCACCAAAATTCTAAAAGGCAAGGTATTGTTATCCTGCTTGATAGATGAAAGAACACTCTTGAAGAAGTGATGTGACTTATTCAGGTCATGGTACCAATATGTGACTTGTTCAAGGTCACGGTATCAGTAAACATCAGGGCTGAGATTCAGACCCTGTGCTTAACCTTTACACACAAACATTCGGAAGCACCATCTCTGGCAAGGAATCAGTATATAATGAAAGTTCAGTTTCTTTTTTCCTTTCTTCCACCATGCCTCCCTTCTTTCCATCCTTCTTCCCTCTCTCTCTCTTTTCCTTCCTTCCTTCTTTTCTTCCTTCTGCTCCAACTCTAAAACAGATTGGTTTCTGAACCACAGCCCTTAGAACAGCAACCAAGTATGTTTCAGGCAGTTCAAAATGCCTCCTGTATTGTCCCAGAACTTCTATAAATCTCCCAATTAAATCAAAGGCAGCCAGCACCACCCTAGTGGGGACATTTCTTCCCCATAATAAGAAATAAGCCTCACTCAGGAATAGAATTTAGTGAAAAGAAGCAGGTACATGAGAAGAACTTTGTGCTTCAAGCCTTGATGCCAGTCACAGTATCAAAGACAGTGAGAATGGAAACGTGGTGAGCAGATGGGTCTTGTTGATTCACATCCCAGCTGTCACATCAGAACCCATCAACTCGGCAGTCAGCTGGCTAGGGCTCCCATAGGTGCTCCTGTTGGCTACTTCATTTTCCTTAGAAACACTTACCCCATGCCTGTGAATATGCTAACATCCACTTAGTCAATCAATCAATTTCTCCAACAATGTTCTGAATGCCTGCATGGAACTTGAGAAGTTCAAAAGTATAACACTGCCCCTTCCATAAGGGACTTAAATAAAAACTTCCCCCATAATTGGTAAGGGGTAAAGGAGGGTGTCTGTCAACTCAAACTACATGACTAATACACAATGAGGGAGAGATTGTAACTAAAGGGAAAGTGTGGATGCTAGAGAAGAGGGGCCTTGGATGCTAGTTGTTATGTTGTTGGGTGTTCTATTGACCTAACAACAGTTTAGACTCATAGCAACTCCACACAAATCAGAATGAAACACAGACTGGTCTTGCATCATTCTCATAATTGTTAGTATCTCTGAGCCCATTCTGGCTGTCACTGTGGAGATTCATCTCATTGAGAGTCTTCCTATTTTTCACTGACTCTTCACTTTACAAGCATCATGTCCTTCTCCAGGGACTGGTTCCTTCTGATTACATGTCCAAAATACAAGAGACGAAGTCTCACCATCCTTGTTTATAAGGAACATTCTGGCTGTACTTCTTCCAAGACAGATTTGTTTGTTCTTCTTGCAGTCCATGTTATTTTCAATATTCTTCGCCAACACCATAAACCAAATGCATCCATTTTTCTATGGTCTTCCTTATTCATTATCCAACTGTCACATGTATGATTGAAAATACCAAGGCTTGAGTTGGGTGTACCCTACTTCTTAAAGTGACATCTTTGCTCTTTAACACTTTAAAGAGGTCTACTGTAGCAGATTTGCCAAATGTATATATTTTTGTTTCTTGACTGCTGCTTCCATGAATGTTGGTTATGGATCCAAGCAAAATGAAGTCTTTGACAACTTCAATCTTTTTAATCTTCAATGTTATTTACTGGTCTAGTTGAGAGGATTTTCATTCAGATGCAATCCATACTGAAGGCATTTGATCTTCATCAGTAAGCATTTCAAGCAAGCAAGTTTGTGGCTTCTGCATGATGTTAATGAGTCTTCCTCCAATCCTAATGCCATGTTCTTCATAATCCAGCTTCTTGGATTATTTGCTCAGCATACAGATTGAATAACTATTATGAAAGGCAATCTTTTTTTTTTTTTTTTTAATTTGTCAAAGACTTCATTTTACTTGGATCCACCATCAACACTCAAGGAAGCAGCAGTCAAGAAATCAAACAACATATTGCATTAGGCAAATCTGCTGCACAAGACCTCCTTTAAAGTGTTAAAGAACAAAGATTTCAGTTTGAGGATTTAGGGATACCTAACTCAAGTGACAGTATTTTCAGTAAGCTCATATGCATGTGAAAGTTGGACAGTGAATAAAGAAGACAGTAGAAGAATTGATGTATTTGAGTTATGGTGTTGGAAAGGATACAGTCTTGACACACACCTTTCTTGGTTTTAAACCATTCAGTAGTCCTTTGTCTTGTTCAAAATACTGTCTCTTGGTTCATGTACAGGCTGTTCATGATCACAGCTAAGTGTTTTAGAATTCCCATTGTTTTCAATGTTATCCATAGGTTGTTATGATCCACATATTTGAGTACCTTTGTGTCATCAGTTAAGCACAAGTAAACATCTTTCTGGTATTCTCTGCCTTCAACCAAGATCCATCTGACATCAGCAATGAAATCCCTCATTCTGTGTCCTCTTCTGAAGCTGGCTTGCATTTCTGGCAGATCCCTATAGATGTACTGCTGTTATCATCTTTGAATTGTCTTCATCAAAATTGTACTTGTGCCTGATATTGTTCAATGGTTCCCCATTCCCTTGAACGGCACATATATGGTTCTCTTCCAATCCGTTGGCCAGGTATCTGTCTTCCAAATTTTTTGGCATAGACAGTGCTTTAAGCACTGCATCAGCCAGCACCCACCTATGCCTTCAGTGCAGCTTGAACTTCTCTCTTCAGTGCCATCAGTTCTTGATCAAATGGTGCCTTTTCTATGATGGTTATGGAGGAAGGGGGCAGGGAAAATTATTCACGGACTAAAGGGTAGGCACATGTCAACATGGGTGACAGGGCAGGCAATATACAACAAGAAGGAGGTTAGCAGAGGAAAGATGAGGGTAGCAGGAGACACAGTGAGGAATGCAATAGTTAAAGTGAATAGAGATAAATACTGTTAACTGTTTGTACATAGAGGGGATTGCAACCATGTAATGAAGCAAAGTGTATGAGTTGTTGAAAGTAAAACTGATGATCTGCTCTGTAAACCTTCACTCAATTCATAATAAGAAGGTTTTTTTTAATGATATCTCTTGAAATGGTTGAAATGGTTCTTTTTAATAGGGTGATTGTGTATTCCTTTCATCAAGACTGTTTTTCTTTAGTTCTTTCAGCTTGAGAAATGCTGAGTGAGTTCTTCCCTTTTGGTTTTCTAACTCCAGGTCTTTGCACATTTTGTTACAATATTTCACTTTGTTTTCTCTGTTGTTGTTGAGTGCCATCAAGTTACCAACTCATAGTAACTCTGTATAGGGTTTCCGAGGAGTGACTGGTGAGTTTGAGCCACTACCTTGCAGTTCAAACTGACCTTGCGGTCCAGTGCTTATCTTACACTAGGACTCCTTATCTTCTCTGTTGTTGTTGTTGTTAAGTGCCGTCGAGTCGGTTCCAACCCATAGCGACCCTGTACAGGGTTTCCGAGGCTGTAAATCTTTACGGGAGCAGAACGCTTCATCTTTCTCCTGCGGAGCAGCTGATCGTTTCGAACCGTGGCCTTAAGGTTCGCAGCTCGATTTGTAACCACTACACTACCAGAGCTCCTTTTATCTTCTCTAGGCGCTCTTTAAATTTTTTCTATTCAACTCTTTACTCCATCATTTCTTTTAGTTATTTTAGCTTTTCTGACTTCACAAACAAGGTCCAGAGTCTTTTCTGACATCCACTTTGGTCTTTTCTTTATTTCCTATCTTTTTAGTGACCTTTTGCTTTCTTTATGTATAAAGTTCTAGATATCATCTCACAATTCTTTTTCTCTTTGGTCATTAGTTATCTAATGTATCAAATCTGTTCTTGAGATGGTCTCTAAATTCAGGTAGGTTATATTCAAGGTCATATTTTGGCTTTTGTGAATTTGTTTTAATTTTCTTCAGCTTCAGCCTGAATTGCATATGAGCAATTGATGGTTGATTTAACACTGGGTCCCTAGCTTTATTTTGACTTCTCCATTGTCTTTTTCCACAGATGTAGTCAATTTGATTCCTGTGTATCCCATCTGATGTGGTCCACATGTACAGTCACCATTTATGTTGTTTTAAAAAGGTATTTTCAATTAATAAGATATTGGTCATGCAAAATGCATGCCATCATGTGATCTCCAGCATCATTCCTATCACTAATGCTGTATTTTCCAGCTACTGATACTTCCTTTTGTTTCCAACTTTCACATTCCAATCTCCAGTAATTATTAGTACATATTGATTGCATGTTTGACCAATTTCAGAAGTTGATAGAACCTTTCAATTTTATCATCCTTGACTTTAGTGGTTGGTGCGTAAAATTGAATAATAGTCGTATTTACTCATCTTCTTTGTAGGAGTGTACTTTAAGATAGATCTTGATACGTTCTTTTAGGCAATGAATGCAACACCATTCCTCTATAATGTGTCATTTGCAATATAGTAAGCCATATGATTAAACAGTTCAAAATGGCCAGAACCTGCCCATTTCAGCTCACTAATGCCTTGGATACCAATCTTTATATGCTTCATTTCATATTTGACTAATTCAAAGTTTCCTAGATTCATACTTTATATATTCCACATTCCTGTTATTAATGTATATTAGCAGCTGTTTCTTCTCATTTTGAGTTGTGCCGTATTAGTGAATGAAGGTTCCAAAAGCTTTACTCCTTTTGCATCATCACAGTCAACTCTACTTTGAGTAGGCAACTCTTCCCCAGTTGTATTTTAAGTGCCTTCCAGCACTATATCAATGTTCTGCTGCTATTCATAAGGTTTTCGGTGGCTAATTATTCAGAAGTGTTGCATCTCCTCTTCCTACTCTGTCTGGAAGCGCCACTGAAACCTGTTCACCATGGGTGACCCTGATGATATGCAAAATATGAGTAGTATAGCTCCCAGCATCATAGCAACCCACAGTCAACGCAATATAACAAACTGGCCAACTACTGGCAGCAATGCTAATTAGTAACCAACAAATAACACCAATGAGAGTCTCTGGAATCATTGTGCTTCTACATCAACTAGGTGTCCTGGGAAAGGAGGAACACAGTTATACTGAGACAGGAACCTCTAAATTGAGAGATCTAAGTGGTCCATTATCCATTCCCAGTTTACTTGACCCATCAGCAATATTTGATACTGATGGTCAATTCCTTCACTAGACACACTTTCCTGAAACATTACATTCTCCTGTTTGTACCTCTGTTTCACTATAGTCCCTTGGTCATCTCCTCCTTAACCTCTATTTGTGTAGTGCTTCAGGACTCATTCCTTAGCTCTCCTCTATTCGGCATCTACATTTGCTTCCATGGAAAACTCATCCAGTCCTGGTACAAGTACACAGACAATTCACACACTGGGCTGCTCACTGAAAGAACAGCAGCTCAAACCCACCAGTCACTCCTTGAAAACCATGTACATGTTGCTATGAGTCAGAACTGACTTTACAGCACTTAACAACAACAACAATATCCAGTGAGGGGAACTTGGTAGCTCTGAAGGATAAGTACTGGTATGCTAAATGAAAGGTCAGCAGTTTGAGTCCACCAGTCCCTCTCTGGGAGAAAGATGAGATTTCTGTTCCCACAAAGATGTATAGCTTCATAAACCCTATACAGGGCCACTATGAGTAAGAATCCAATTTGACAACACACAACAACAAAAGCAAATGTACAGTGCAACTTATTTACTTTGCGTCTTCTAACACTAGAATATAATAAGAGCCGAGATCTTTTTCTGTTAGGTTCTGTTATGTCCTCAGTACTTCAAACAGAAACATGTACTTAGTAAGTGCTCAGTATATACTTGTGAAAATAATGAACAAATGAATGTCCTTAATAGAGTTATCATATTTATGTTGTTATTGTTGTTAGGTACCTTCAAATTAGTTACAACTCCCACTAGAAAGGACAAACAGACTAGTCTGGAACAGCTAGAGCAACAGAAGATACTTCTTCAAAGAAAGATCATCAGGAAAAAACCAAAACAAAAATGGCAGTATAATTGGCTACTACAAGAATAAGTAAGTTATTCGCCAGGAAGCCATCAATGCAAGCAATCAAGTCCCTTCATGACAAACCCCCCTCTAAGACTGAAACACAAAAGGAACACATGAGCAGACATGTGAGCTTGCTGGTGACCACAATGGTCTACTGGTGAGTGGAAGAGGGGGAAAGGCAGCAGTGAAGAAATGGGCTGAGTTCAAGCACGTTCCATAGACTCCTGTTGACCTGGATATGAGAGAGAGAAGAGGAAGGACTGGTTGGTCCTTCTTACAGTCCAGAAACCCTAGGACCATCAAGGAAGAAGAGCACAAGCAAAATGTGGAACCTTATCCAAGAAGCAGCAATACCAGAGATGGAGGCAGAGATGAGGACATGGAGAGAGGGAGGAGCTGAGGACTCTAGACTCATGGAAAGAGAAGGACTGAGTGTTGGTGGTCAGAGGCAGGTTTGCAGAATGTGCCCTTTGGTTGTTTACATTATTATATATTCCTGGGTGTTTTTGTATACATCTCCCCTCCCCACCGCATCCCATTCCAAAAACAGAAAAGAAAAACAGGGAATGGAAACAAATACTGTTGAATGATGATGCACAGACGAGATTGTAATCATTGCAATGAAACAATGGTGTAAAGCCAGTGTTCTCCCATGTAAACTATCACTCAGTTCACAATTAAAAAAAAAAAAAAAAAAAAAAGAGTTATGACTCATAGTGACCCCAGGCACAACAGAATATAACACTATCTGGTCCTGTACCATCCTCAAAATTGTATTATACTTGAGCCCATTACTGCTGCCTCTTTGCCAATCTATCTCATTGGGGAGTCTTCCTCTTTTTCACTGAACCTCCGCTTTACCAAATGCAATGTTCTTCTCTACTGACTGGTCCTTCCTGATAATATGTGTAATGTTTAGGGTTCTATGTCAACTTGACTAGGCCAGGACTTCCAGAGGGTTAGCAGTTGGGATGTGCTTATAGCCATGGTGATGAAATCTAACACAGGCAAAGTTAACTCTATGATGAGAGGCTATGAGCAGTCAATCAATTGAAAGGATGCTTCCTTCGGGGTGTGACCTGCTCCTAATATCATGGATATGCAGGAGGGACTCTCTCTCTTTCTCTTACACTGAGGACCTGGGACCCTGCAATTGTAAACCATTTCCTTGATAGTAAATTTCTCTT
>NW_006408867.1:898945-902420 GCF_000296735.1 Chrysochloris asiatica | reverse complement strand
ATATTTTTTATATATGTATTTTACCAGTTTCGCTTCTCTAGAAAACCTAGTCTTAGACAATATGTCTGAAGTATAAGAGAAGCCTCACCAACCAGGCTTCTAAAGAGCATTCCAGCTGTACTTTCAACACAATTTTGTTATTTTTCTCCAATACCATAATTCAAATGTATCAATTCTTCTACAGTCATCTTTATTCACTGTCCAACTTTCACATGCATATGACATGTGCATATAATGTTGTTGTGTGCCATCTAGTCAGCTACCAATAATAGTGACCCTGTATAGGGTTTCCAAGAAGTGGCTGGTGAGTTTGAACCACCGACCTTGCATTTCAAACTGACCTTGAGGTCAAGTATATAGCCTATGTCACCACAATTAGAGGACAGGAAATCATAATTGGAAACATCATTGCCACACAAAATTGATAAGTCTGATTCCTAACTATACCTGTTTATTCTTACCTACATGGTGCAACCAGTTAAGTACTCAACTACTAGCACAAAGGTTGTTGGTTTGAATTCACCCAGAGGCACCTCAGAGAACATGCCTGGAGATCTGCTTCTGAAAGTTACAGCCTTGGAAATGCCATGGAATATTTCTACTCTGCACATGTAGAGGCCCTGTGAGTCAGAATGAACTCAATGGCAATTAACAATGAATACAAGTCTTACCCGTCATAGTTGTATTGCACTCTTTATCTTCCAAAGCACCTTCCAGGCATTGCTTCCACAATTGTGTGAGCAAGTACCTGAGTCCTACAGGGGCCAGGGGATATTAGGAGTGAGATAAGGCAGCATGTGCCCTCTCTCCAAGCAAAGATGGCCATGCCCTAATCCCTAGAATTCATGAATGTGTTATTGGCAAAAGAAACTTTACAGATGTAACTAAGGTTGTTGGTAGTGGTTGTATGAAAAGCAGATCACTTTCTCAAAATGGGAGAAGGAGAGATGAGACAGCAAGGTCAGAGATTCAAAGCATGAGAAGGACTCATCCCACTGTAGTTGGCCATCAAGATGAAGGGCACCAGGAACCAGGAACTTTGGAGGCCACTAGTAGTGAGAACAAGCCCCAGTCAGGAGTTAGCAAGGAAACCAGGACTTCATTCATACAACTTCAAGGAATCATATTCTGACAACAACCTGAAAGAGCCTGGAAGCAGATTCTCTACCAATGCCTCCAGATAAGAGCCCAGGTTGGCCAATGCCTTGATTTTGAACTTGTGAGACCATGAACAGAGAACCCAGCTGAGCACACTTGGACTTCTTCCCAAACTGTGATAAAATAAATGGGTGTTAATTTAAGCTGCTACATTTCTGATAATGCTACAGCAGCAGTAGAAAATGAAGACACCAGGTGATTGCAATGGAATATCAGGATCCTGACACATCTGTGATCAGGAGGCATTCTTCCATCCAGGAATCAGAACCATTCTGAGAGGTATGGCTTCTATTGGTTTCCCAAAGGTGTCAAACTGATGATTTGAACTATTAGTAAACTTTCTTCTGATCCCCCTGTTGTTGTTATATTTTGTTGAGTCAGTTTCTACCCTGTATAGAGTTTCCAAAGAATGACTGGTGAGTTTGAACTGCTGACCTTGTGGTTCAAACGGACCTTTCAGTCCAATACTTAGTCCACAATATCACATCAGAACTAATTCCCTTGGAATCTGAAATTTAAATTACCAAAATAATGGTGGTTGTCCTAGATTATTTCCCATATTGTGGAGGAAATATTTTAGAAATGTTCCCCTCTGCATGGGCTGGGATGGATTTAACTAATAGTTTGATTTTCTATGACACTTCAGAGGAAGTGAGAAATGGCTGTTTCAAAGAACTAGTAAATGCCACCAAAACTAAAGGTCAAACCAAGTTGACATTAAATACAGTATTTCCAGTGGGGCAACATGGGGTGCTTTAAAGAGCAGTTCCCACAAGTCCCTGCAATGTCAATTCTCTGAGCTTGTTTTGAGTGCTAATGGAATCCAGTTAAACTCTTTGTCAGGTGCCTAGCCTTTCCCCCTGTGACTGGTAGTAACCACAATAAGTCAGTTTTCACAGACAAAGCTTTATTGGTGACCACAGTGGAGAACTGCTGCGCTGCATTCATCCCTGAAGACTTTTCAGGAGCCCCAGCCCTGCCACTTTTCAGCAGCCCTGTGATCTGGGCACCTGTTTATACTCACATTTGGCTTTGTAGAAACAATGGAGGGTAGACACAGGGCAGAATCTATGCAGAAATCTCAAGCTTGAACTAAGGGCCTCATAGCCAAAGAACTTCCAGAAGCAGAGGAAAGAAGGCATGTAATATAAGGGGATACATACACACAGAACCAAACAAAATCAAAAGGATAATAACAGAATACTATGAAATGTTGTATTCCTTCCCTCTGTGAACAGGAACCAGACAAGGATGCCCTTGTCACCACTCCTATTGAATATTGTTTTGGAATTCTTAGCCAGAAATATACAGCAAGATATGGAAATTAAAGACATCCAAATTGGCAAAGAAGAAGTAAAACTCTCTCTATTTGCAGACAATCTGATCCTATACATAGAAAATATCAAAGACTCAGTAAAAAAGCTGCTAGACCACATTGGAAGATTCAGCAAAGTGGCAGGGTATAAGATCAACATACAAAAATCAGTTGGGTTCCTCTATAGTACCAATGATAGCACTGAAAAGGACTTTAGGAAAGCAATAGCATTTACAACAGCTGCCCAAAGAATGAAATATCTAGGTATAAATGTAACCAGAGACATAGGACCTATACAAAGAAAACTAAAAAACACTACTACAAGAAACCAAAGAGACTTACAAAAGTGGAAGAATATGCCATGTTCCTGGAGAGGAAGACTTAAAATTGTGAAAATGTCAATACTACCCAAAGCAATTTACACATATAATGCAATCCCAATCCAGATTCCAACAACATTCTTCAAAGAGATGGAAAAAACAATTATAAAAGTTATATGGAAAGGAAAGAGGCTCAGGATAAGCAAACCACTGCTTAAGAAAAAGAACACGTCCCAATTTTAAAATTTATTACATGGCTACAGTGATCAAAACAGCTCAGTACTTGTACAATGAAAGATACATTGATCAATGGAACAGAATCGAGAATCCAGAAATTAACCCAACCACATGCAGCCAACTAATTTTTGACATATTACCTAAATATATAGTACAGGGAGGGGATAGCATTTTCAACAAATGGTGCTAGCAGAACTGGAAAGTGATATGCAAAAGATTGATATAAGACCTTTACCTCATGCCTTATACAAAAACCAATTCAGTATGGATTGAAGACCTAAATGTGAATCCCAGAATTCTGAAGGCCATCAATGAAACAATAGGGACAAATGTGAGGGTTCTAATTCAGGGCATACACAAACTACCAAATACTTTGAAAACTACACAAACAAAAGTAGACAAAATAGATGATTGGGACATACTAAAAATTTTGTACAACAAAAGA
>NW_006408867.1:888946-890915 GCF_000296735.1 Chrysochloris asiatica | reverse complement strand
TATGTATCCTAGAGAAATGAGAGTCGTGATGTGAATAGGTATATGCACACCTATATTCATTACAGCACTATTCACAACAGTAAAAAGATAGAGACAACTTAAATATCTATCAATGGAAGAATGGATAAACAAACTTTGGTACATATATACAATGGAACACTACACAACCTTGGAGAATAACAATGAATGTGCAAAATACCTAGCATGGTTAAACCTGGAGGACATTATGTTGAGTGAAATTAGTCAATTAAAAAGGACAAATATTATATGACACCATTATTACAAAAACTCAAGTTTTTCCCACTAAAAGAAACACTCTTTGATGGTTACCAGAGGTGGGAAGGAAGAGGGAGAAATTAACTAGATAGAAGATTGTTGCTGTTAAGTGTCATCAAGTTGGTTTTAACTCATAGTGACCCTGTATAGGGCTTCCAAGGAGTGGCTGGTAGGTTTCAACTGCCTTGGACCTATCCTACAGGGCCACACCAGGGGACAGAGGGTATGCACATGTTAATTTGACTAAAGCAACAAACAACAAAAGGGAATTTGGCAGAAGAATGATGAAGGTAGGAAAAGACAATAGGAGGAGTGTAAGAATTAAAGGGAACAGAAGTAAATACTATTAAATAAACAAATCTGTAATAAAATAGCATGTATTATTTAATTCAAGGAGCTCTGGTAGCATAGCGGTTACAAATCAGGCTGCTATCCTCAAGATCGGCAGTTCGAAACTTTCAGCTGTTCCACGAGTGAAAGATGAGGCTTTCTGCTTCCGTAAAGATTTACAGCCGCGGAAACCCTGTGCAGGGTCACCATGAGTCGGAACTGACTCCATGGTACTTAACAACAACAACAACAACAAATGTGTAGAAGTCCAGGTGTGGTGTTCTGGGTTAATGCGCTGGACTGCAAAGTTGGTTTGAGCTGCAAGGTTGGTGGTTCATCCTCACCAGCTGCTCCTCAGAAACTCTATACAGGGTTTCTATGGGTCGAATCTGACTTGAAGGCACTTAACAACAACATGGGTAGATACCATGTTGAACTGGTGTGGGAAAGAAAGTGGGAGCATATCCACAAAAATATAAAGATTTGACAGAGGGTATTTATACAAACATATCCGTGAACATGGTGGAGCATACTGGAGGCAAAAATATGAAAACTTCTCAGATACTACCACAACTTGAAGTAATGAGTTGGGCCTGGAGGCTCCAGACCATAGTCTAAGGGGACATCATGGTCAATTGGCATAACACAGTTGACAAAGAAAATGTTCTGCATCCTACTTTGGTGAGTAGTGACTGGGATCTTAAAAGCTCATGGACGGCTATGGTGCATTTATTGGTCTCTCCCTGTCCAGCGCAAAGAACTATGATGAAAATTGAAGATGCTTGGAAACAATCCAATGGACTAATGGACCACCTAAGCATCAGCCCACAAGATACTGACAGCAGAACCAGATGGTTTCAGGCTATTGTTACCAACTGCTCTGAAAGGGATCACATTAGAAGGTCCTGGATAGAATGGGGGAAAATGTGGAACAAAACTCAAAATCAAAAAAAGGCTGACTGATAAGATAGAGACTGGTGGAATCCTGAGACTCTGGTTCTGGGTTATCCTTTCCATCTGGAATTGTGCTGACCCACTGTGGTTCAATTTTCAGCCAAGAATAAGATAGGTATATAGGAGGGACAGGAGTCCTGATGTGGTGCTGTGGTTAATGCACTGAATTGCAAAGTCAGTTTGAACCACAAGGTCAGCAGTTCAAGCTCACCAGCTGCTCCTCAGAAACCCTATACAGGGTTGCTATGAGTCAGAACCCACTGGACAGCACACAACAACAGCAATAGAAGGGACAACAACAGTACTGAAATATGTACACCATAAAATGGTCAACCTTTTGGGCAGCATTTACCTAAGCCAAAATTCAGAAGGGTTGGGAAAGAAGGAGGACTAGAAAGGAAAAACACAG
>NW_006408867.1:883224-888158 GCF_000296735.1 Chrysochloris asiatica | reverse complement strand
TTCTTCTATGCTATTTCTTATTTATTGCCCAACTTTCACATGCATATGAGACAACGGAAAATACTATGGCTTTGGCCAGGTGCACTTTAGTCCTCAAACTGACATTGTTTCTCTGCAACACTTTAAATAGTTCTTTTGCAGCAGATTTGGTTTCGTGACTGCAGCTTCTAAGAGTGTTGATTGTGATGTAGGCAGATTTTAGCCATAGGCAGCAAAAGAACCCTGTAGCAGTTTTTCCTTGTTTGTACCTTCTCCCTTTCTCCCGTGAATCAGTAATTTGAATAAAAGTTAAGAAGATATTTGAACATTTCTAAAATATCTCTTTATGAAAGGGCAGTTCCTTGACAACAAACAAGAAGCAATTTGGCTCCAGTCCCAGCTATTGAAATTACAACCCACTGGAGCATGAAGAATCATAGTGCCCATTGAGGTTGGAAATAGTACACAAGAAATCAGAACGTTTATCATTTCAGCATTATGATATGTACCCACAATCTTGCTTTGTGACGGGTTCCCATATTTTAAAAAAATAATTTGTCTTATCACCTGAAGCCTTCTTGAAGCCCTATAAAATGTCCCTAATTTCTGTCCTTGGGGAGACAGTTGGTGGCAGAGATCTTCCTGCCTCCTTATATCTTTGAATTTGTAATAAAGCTGGTTCTTTTCTCCACCAAAAAGCCTGTCTCAGAGTCTTGTTGTTTTTCATTATCTGTGGCAGGCAGAACTTTGATTTTGTGGACGCAAGTAAAATTAAATTCTTGAAAACTTCAATCTTTTCCTTGTTTGTCATGATGTTGTTTATTGGTCTAGTTGTAATGATTTTTGTTTTCTTTTCATTGAATTATATAATCCATACTGAAGGCCGCATTCTTTGATTTTCATCAGCAAGTCCTCTTCACTTTGAGCAAGCAACGTTGTATCATCTGAATATTGCATGTTAATAATGAGTCTTTCTCCAATACTAATGTCATGTTCGTTTTCATATAGTCCAGTTTCTCAAATTATTTGCTTCATGTACAGATTGAATAATTATGGGGAAGGGATACAACCCTGATGCACACATTTCCTGATTTTAAACCAGGCATTATCCTCTTGTTCTATTCAAATGCCTCTTGGTCTAGATACAGATTCCACATGATTATAATAACGCATTCTGGAATGCCCACTTTTCACAATGTTATCCATAGTTTGTTATGATCCACACAGTCATATGCTTTTGTATAACTAATACAATTTATACAAGTAAACATCTTTCTGGTAATCTCTGCTTCCAGCCATGATCCATCTTTTGTTAGCAATGATATGCTTGTTCCACTTCCTCTTATGAAGCTGGCTTGAATTTCTGGCAGCTGCTTGTATTGCTGCAGCCATTTTTTCATGATCTTCAGCAAAATGGTACTTGTATGTGATATCAATAGCATTGTTAGATCATTTCTGCATTCTGTTGTGTCACCTTTCTTTGGAATGGGCACAAATATGAATCTCTTCCAGTTGGTGGTTAGGTAGCTGCCTTCCAAATTTCTTGGTATAGAATAGTGAGTGCTTCCAGTGCTGCATCAATTTGTTGAACTATTTCAGTTGGTATTTCATCAATTACTGGAACTATATTTGTCCTTAATTCCTTAAGTATCATTTGTTGTTGATAATATGCTACCTCCTGAGGTGGCTGAGTGTTAACCAGTTCTTTTCATTACAGTGATTGTATATTCTTTCCGTCTTCTTTTGATGCTTCCCATGCCATTCAATAATTTGGGCCTAGAATCCTTCATTATTACCATTTGAGATTGAAATTTTTCTTCAGTTCTTTCAGCTTGAGGAATCCTGAGAGTGTTCTCCTTTTTTGGTCTTCTAACTCAAGGTCTTTGCTTATTTCATTGTAATGCTTTACTTTATCTTCTGAAATGATCAGAATTTTCTGTTTAGTTCTTTTACTTCATTTTTTTCCATTGGCTTTAGCTACTCTAAGTTCAAAGGCAAGTTTCAGAGTTTCTTCTGACATCCACTTTGGTCTTTTCCTTCTTTTTAATGACCTTTTGCTTTCTTCTTGTATGGTGTTCTTGATGTCATACCACAACTTTTCTGGTCTTCAATCATTAGTGTTCAATGCATAAAATATGTTCTTCAGATAGTTTCTAAATTCAGATGGGATATATTCAAGGTCATATTTTAACTCTCATGGACTTGTTTAAATTTTTTTTAAGATTCAGCCTGTATTTTGAGTGCCTTCCTCTCTGAGGGGCTCATCTCCTGGTACCATATCAGACAATGTTTCACCCTATTCATAAGCTTTTCAGTGGCTAATCCCCCAGAAGTGGACTGCCTATTCCTTCTTCCTCATCTGTTCTTAATCTGGAAGCTCCACTGAAACCTCCCCATCATGGATGTCCCTGCTGGAGTTTGAAACACCGTGATATAGTTTCAAGCATCACAGCAACATGCAAGACACCATTGATGTGTGGGAACAGACAGACATCCAAACAAGACCAAAAGGGTATCATTCACCCAAAAATACAGTTCAGAAGACAGGAAAGAAGGACAAATGGAAACAGGGTACCCACAAAGGAAATGGGAATAATGCTGTTACACTGAGGAGATTGCATGCAATGTCACAGACCAAAATGTATATAAACTATTGAATAGAAAACTAACTAGCTTTCACCCAAACTACAATTAAAATAAAAATAATAGTACTATCATCATAATTACTCTGGGTTGGTGTCTTGGGGTCTGTGACTCTGGTTAATAGCTCTTAGTGGCTAAAGGAATCCCAGACATGAGACTGTTCCATCTGTGGGCCAACATGACCCACATAATAGAATGATCGGAAGGAAACATGAGGCCTCAGCACTTTTAAGGAAATAACTAGTCCACTATCTAATACACACAGAGTCAGTGTATGCACTAGCCCTGTGCTAGCTCTGACCAGGAACTGGATGAATTAGGAATCAGGAAGTTTGGCAGGAAAAAGATAGAAAGACGAAAGGAATCAATAGAACCTGTGTTAAAACAATGCTTACTATTCAGGAAGGGAGGAAGACAGCTACAGGAGACATTTAACAAGTCAGTCTATAAAGGGAAAGTAACAAAAGAATGTGCAGGGTAGAGAGGAGTTGCTAAGGAAGTTCAAGTTGCAAGGGTGGGGGGCCAAGAGGGTGTTATGAACATAGGTCAAAATTTATTACTATCTAGCTTAAAAAGAAAAAAAACCTCCTGTAGACCATACAAGGATTTTCTCTTAGTAGGGACATTTTGTAGTAAATGAGAATGGTTAGATAATCTGATAGAACAGATACAAAAAAGAATGCTTGGTTAAAGGTCACTAGACTCTTGACTGACAGTCAGCTGGGTAGGTGGGTGTATGATTAGTTTCTCAGAATGAGTTTTTATCCCATTATAGTTTCCAGAAAAGTAGATTAAGCATTTTATCAGAAACGATCATTTCTTCCCAGAAGGAGGTTTCCACATTTTATTTCCCAAGAAATTCTGTCATTGTCTAGGTTTGGGACAATTTTTATTTTACAACGACCACACCTATGCCTTCCATGACCTTGTCTGACTCTATAAGGCACAAAGTTCATACTGATATTGGTGGGACTGGCTACAGAAGCCCTTGAACATTCACTCTGTGAAGATGAAGGAGAAGTCCAGCTAATGTTGATTCTCATGTGTTAAACATATGTGAGGAATGGAGCCAGGTTTACAATTTGAGGGGCACTCTAAAGATTTACACCCTCGGAAACCCTGTACAGGATCGCTATGGGTCGGACCCGACTCGATAGCACTTAACAACAACAACAACAACTAAGTTAAAAACTATAAAATTGTGAATATAAAATTAAGTGTAGAAATGCAAATTTATTTAGGATAAGAAAAGAAATCAAAATCAATTCCTGGATCTTTAGAGATTCAGGTCCCTTTCTTCTGAAACTTCTTTTCCAGAATGGACTCTATAGAAATTCTTTCACCTCCATTCTATTTTCTCTCCCAACATTGAACACTCTACCCGGCTAGATGCTGTCCAGTCAATTCCAGCTCATGGCAACTCATGATATGTCAGAGTAGAAACGTGTTCCTTAGAGTTTTCAATGGCTAATTTTTCTGAAGATCAACAGACTTTACTTTTGAGGAGTTTCTGGGTGGACAAAGGCCACCAACTTTTGGTTAGCAGCTGAGTAAATTAACCATTTGTACCAGGGACTTCTAGAATACTGTATAGCTTTCAACAACTCCTAGCTCCCACAGGGACTCTGAAGCTTAAGCTTCATGACTTTCCCAATGAGTTAGCCTCTGATGTTTCTTGTCTTGCAGGTTCTCCTAGGGCCTCCCAGCACTCACACTTCCTGTTCTGGTCAGTCAGCACCAAGCTGCCCATCCCTGGCTTCACTCACAGACTTAAAATAGCAATTTGTCAGAAAGCCCATGGATTCATCTATGAATAAATTTTTAAAACTTTTGTTGACTAATGTGCCCAGCACTGTGCTGAGGTTAAAATTAGCTTTCTGTTATTTAACACAATAGCTAAGAATATTCTGAGCAAGTGAATTTTCATTCCTTCATCCTGATGTGGCACTGTAGAATCAGCACTGGAGTATGAACCACTGGGTTAGTGGCTCAAACCCACCAATTACTCCTCTGAAGCCCTATACAGGGTTGTTATGAGTCAGAGCAGACTCAACGGCAAGACAACAACAAAATCTATCTTGCAGTATATAAGGAGAGACTTCTATGTGCTAGGCAGCAACCATATGGGTTGCTATTCCCATTTTACCTATGAGAGTTGTTATTCCCATTTTACCTATGAAAAAACTTGGGCTCAATGAAGTTAAGTCACTTGTTGATAGTAGAGTTTGG
The DNA here is from genome assembly GCF_000296735.1 of Chrysochloris asiatica. Classification (NCBI taxonomy): domain Eukaryota; kingdom Metazoa; phylum Chordata; class Mammalia; order Afrosoricida; family Chrysochloridae; genus Chrysochloris; species Chrysochloris asiatica. Next base: position 883,307 of record NW_006408867.1, on the reverse strand, counting down.
GAATTAAACCTAAACCTGTCATCAGAGAGTTTAAGCATTAACCATTAGTAGAATCTTTTCTTTCTAATACACACAGCTGTACA
>NW_006408867.1:879351-883124 GCF_000296735.1 Chrysochloris asiatica | reverse complement strand
CCTTTCCTGCTTCTTTTTTTTTAACTTTTTATTGTGAATTGAGCGAAGGTTTACAGAGCAGATTATCAATTTTACATTCAACAAATCATATACTTTGCTTCATTACATGGTTGCAATCCCCTCCATGTTCCAACAGTTAACATTATTTACCTCTATTCATTTTAACTATTGCACTGTTGCTTGTGTCTCCTGCTACCTTCATCTTTCCTCTGCTAACCTCACTCTTGTAGTATATTGCCTGCCCTGTCACCCATGTTAACAGATGTCTAGCCTCCAGCCCATGAATAACTCCCCCTTCTCCGCATCCCAAAAACCTTTTCTTTCTTTTTATTTATTTATTTTTTAACTTTTTACAACATCTTTCTTGCTTATTACTGTTGTTTTGTGTTGTTAGGTGCCGTCAAGTTGGTACTGATTCATAGCGAGCCTACGCACAACAGAACGAAACAATGCCAGGTCCTGAACCAACTTCAAAATCATTGCTGCACTTGAGCCCATTGCTGCTGCCACTGTGCCAGTCCATCTTTTTGAGGGGGTCTCTCTCTTTTTTTCTGACCTTCAACTTCTTTTAGCTTGATGTCCCTCCTGATAATACATCCAAAGTATGAGAGATTTGCTAGCTATCCTTCCTTCTAAGGAGCTTTCTAGCTGGACTTCTTCCAACACAGATTTGTTTGTTCTTCTAGCAGTCTGTAGTACTTTTAAAACTCTCCCCCAACACTACAATTCAAATGCATCAATTTTTCTATGCTCTTCCTTATTCATTGTCCAATTTTCACATGCATATGACGCAATTAAAAATACCATGGCTTGGTTCAGGCACACCTTAGTCCTCAAATCGACATCTTTGCTGTTGAACACTTTAAGAATGCCTTATGCAGAAGATTTGCTTAATGTAATACATTGTTTGATTTCTTGATTGCTTTCATGTGTGTTGATGGCTAATTCAAGCAAAATGAAGTCTTTGACAACTTCAATCTTTTCTCTATTTATCTTGATGTTATTTATTGGTCCAGTGATGAGGATTTTGTTTTCTTTACAGTGAGATGCAATCCATACCAAAGGCTGTGCTCTTTGATCTTCATTGGTAAGTAATTTAAGTCCTCTTCACTCTCAGCAAGCAAGATTGTGTCACCTGCATATTGCAGGCTGTTATGAGCCTTCCTCTAATCCTCATGCCATGTTCTTCTTCCTATAATCCAGCTCCTCGAATTACTTGTTCAGCATACAGATTGAATAAGTTTGGTAAAAGTATACAACACTGGCGTACACCTTTCCTAATTTTAAACCATTCAGTGTTCCCTTTTTCTGTTTGAGCAACTGCCTCTTGGTCTATGTACAGGTTCCTCATGAGTACAATTAAGTGTTCCAGAATACTCATTCTCCTCAATGTTGTCCATAGTTTGTCATGATCCACAAAATTGAAAGCCTTGTTGATTTTTACTGTCAGTTGCCATCAAGTCAATGCCAACTTATGGAGACTGAAAACCAAGAGGTCTGGAGCATTCTCCAGCCCATGTGCTGTGTTTCTATTGTGTGACTGTGGATAAATCTCACTCCTGGTGGTACATGAGAGCGTGGACTGGTTCATTTCTAAGGCCCAGCCATCACTGACATCCTTTGGCCTTTAATATGGCAAACATAACCACACATAGCTATTCATAGTCCTCTTTGGCATTGTAAGTAGAATCAGGGAAGAAATGTGTAGAGGAAGAAGGAAAGAAAGGGAGAGATTTATGGGAGGGGTTTAAACCTATGCAGAGGCAAGAACAAATTACAGCTGTGAAAAACAGAAACCCTACGCAGGGTCACTATAGGTCAGAATGGACTTGACAGCACTTAACAACAACGATTTTATATACCCACCATTACAATATCATGCACAACACTTTGACTGCCCTGAAAATTCCTTGTGCACTGCTTTAAAGAAAAAGGGAAATTAATACCTAAAATAGTTAGTGATCCTTTTGGAGAATTTTCTTTTCTGCATTTGACTTTTTATAAAAGTTCAATATTCTAATTTCTTTTTTTTTTTAATATTCTGCTCAATACATCTCTATTCCTAAATCTTTCAGATTTTCAATCCTAGCTTAAAGTAGACTTTAGGGTATGTGCAGACACCTAAAATCAGATTGCCAAAGGGGATCGTGTCCCACAAAATTACAAGCGATAGCAGCCCAAGACCTAGTTTTGTTGAGCTAAGAACAAAGAGAAGAGGTTTGTGGCTGAAAGGGCAGGTAAATAGTTGTACATTGAAAGCCTTCTGAGATCATAAACTACTATTCTAATTAGATGTCCTCTTATAGAAATGGACTTACATGCTTATGGGATCGAAAGAGGCAGTATTTATGTAAACTCTTGAAATTAATGAGATTGGGATGAAAACTAAGTAAGTTAATTATTTGTAGATTTCTAACACACAGTTATAACTGTCTCTGGCTAAACTAGACAGTGCTCACAATGGAATTGAGTTAGCTACAGTGCCTCTGAACAATCACCCTCATCTCTGAATCAACCCTCAGTTGCCATCATATACTCCATTCAATCAACTATGAAATCATATATACGATCCTGTGATTCTGGGCTTTGCCCACTTTCAGGAACTCATGGCAGGTTTCCCGAGGTCTCACCCTACAATCCACTGGAGTACTGCTGTCAGATTAAATGGTGTGCCATCAAACTGACTCCCACTCATGGTGACCCCATGTATGTCAGAGGACATCTGTGCTCCAAAGTGTTTTAATTGGCTGATTTTTGGAATTAGACCATCAGATCTTACTACTCTATTTTAGTCTGGAAGCTCCACTGAAACCCATTCGGCATCATAACAACACTCAAATCTTCACTGGCAGCACGGGAAATGCATTGGCCAGGAGTCAAACTAGGGTAGCCAGCATGGAGGTAAGAATTCTACCACTGAGCTACCACTGGCCCCAAACCCCCAGGTTCAAATCAAAACCAAATTTAATGCTGTTTTGTGCATCCCAACTCCTAGCAATCTTTTATGACAGAGCAGGACTGTCCCAGAGGGCTTCTAAGGCCCTAATCATTAATGAAGCAGATTGCCACATCGTTCTCCCATAAAGTGGCTGGTGGATTTAAATTGCCAATCTTTAGATGACAGCTGAGTACTGTAAGAACACTGCTGCCAGGACTGTATGCTTCCAGGTTACTCCTCTTAAAAAATACTGTAAGACTTCTTTTAGTGCTAAAAAAAAAATATACACTAGCCATCCCCTTTTATTAGTTGTAGAGCAAAGAACAAAATTTTAGTCCTTTGATCTCTGATCCCTCACATTTCTATTCCAAAAATCTTTCCCCATTGTTCCCCCGTGAACATCTCTCTAGTCAAATTGCCCAACTTTCTATTGCCCCAAACCACCATGCACATCCCACACCCATACCTTTCAGCCCTCTTCCCTCCTAGAATGCCTTGTGTCATGTTTTTAAACTCCAAACCCTTATCAGTCTTCATGGGGATCTCATCCCTTCTCCAGCACAGGATTCTACTGGACCATCTTAGTTTCCATGGCTCTTCTATCTGACATCTTTATCATATCCTACCTGTCTTATTTCTTGTGTTACTTTTTCTTATAATTTCAATCAAATTGTTCTATCTTCTCTTTGAGCTAATTATAGTTGCTTGAGGTCAGGATGTCAAGTATAGCTGTTTTGAAACCCCTACCACATTTGATTGGCATCAGGATTGAAGGAAGAGTCATAAACAACCTAACTATGCAGACAACACAACCAGACTTGCTGGAAGCAAAGAG
>NW_006408867.1:877049-878246 GCF_000296735.1 Chrysochloris asiatica | reverse complement strand
GAAAGCAAAAAGTCATTAAGAAGACAAGAAAGAAGGAAAAGGTCAAAATGGATGTCAGAAGAGACACTGAAACTTGCTCTCCAGCATAGAGATGCTGAAGCAAATGGAAGAAATGAGGAGGTACAAGAGCTGGAGGGAAAATTCCAAAGGTCAGCAGAAGAAGACAAACTCAAATATTACAATGCATATGCAAAGATCTGGAATCAGAAAACCAAAAAGGAAAAACACGCTCAGTATTTTTCAAGCTGGGGGAACTGAAGAAAAAATTCAAGCCTCAACTTTCATTAATGAAGGATTCTCTGGGCAAATTATTGAATGATGCAGAAAGCATCAAAAGAAGATGGAAGGAATACAGAGTCACTCACTGTACCAAAAGGAAATGGTTGGTGTTCAGCTGTTTCAAGAGATAGCATATGATCAAGAGTCAATGATACTGAAGGAAGAAGTCCAAGGTACGTTGAAGGAATTGGAAAAGAACATGGCACCAGGAATTGATGGAATCAAAAATGAAATTTTTCAAGAAAGTGAGGTGGCACAGGAGGCACTCACTCATCTCTGCCAAGACATTTGGAAGACAACTATCTGGCCAACTGATTGGAAGAGATCCAGATTTGTGCCCATCCCAATGGATTGCGGAAATCATCAGACAATCTCTTTGATATCCCATGAGAGTAAGTTTTACTAAAGGTAATACAGAAATGGCTTCAAGCATACATTGACAGAGAACTTCCAGAGGTTCAAGCCGGATTCAGAAAAGGACTTGGAACGAGGGATATTACTGCTGATGTCTGATGGATCTTGGCTGAAAGAAGAAAATACCAGAAAAATGTTAACCAGTGTTTTATTGACTATGCGAAGGCTTTTGATTGTGTGGATCATGACAAGCTATGGGCAACATTCATGTATGAGTTTTCCTGAACACTTAGTTGTACTCATGAGGAATCTGTACCTAGACCAAGAGACAGTTGTTCGAACAGAGCATTGGAACGCCGAATGGTTTAAAATTTAGAAAGGTGTGCGACAGGGTTGTATTCTTTCACGATACTTATTCAACGTGTATGCTGTGAGCAAATAATCCAAGAAGCTAGCTTAAATGAAGAAAAACACGACATCAGGATTGGAAGAAGACTCATTAACAACCTGCAATATGCAGATGATACAATCTTGCTTGCTGAAAGTGAAGAGGATTTAAAATAC
>NW_006408867.1:875531-876949 GCF_000296735.1 Chrysochloris asiatica | reverse complement strand
ATGGCACCTGACAACAACAACAACAGGCTATTACTAGGAGCATAGTGGCCCTGTAGGGTAAGCACTGGACTTTGAACCACAGGGTCAGTGGTTCAAACCCACTCCAAGGGAGAAAGATTATCAGAGCCATCCCCAAGGAAACTGGAGATGAACTGACATGGCAGTGGGACAGCCTTCTCCAACATACATACAATTGCAACAAACTGTGACCTCACAGCTTCAGATGAATTCAGGCCAGATTTTCCCACAAATAAGTTGAGTATTTTAGAAATATGTATCTGGGACTGTGACAAGTAATCTAAGTATTCTCTCTGCTCCAGGCCCTCTGTTTTCAGATGTATTATCTCATTTAACACCACAGTGTTATTTTCCATACACTAGAGATGAGGAAAAGTGAGACTCAGTAAGTTTTTGAAACCTAACCATGTTGGTAAGTGAGGAGTGAGTGTAGTTTCTCTGAATATTAGAAATGTTTTATCATAAGGGTAAGTCCAAAGTACTGCTAAAAAACCATAGGAACCTTTATTAAACAAAAGTATCACAATATGAAGCTGTTGTTTCTTCACACATTCTCCACGTAGGTCCACGCACTTCTGAATGTGGTGTTTTCATCTCTAGCCTCTCCCCAAACTGTTCTGCTCTCTTTGATTTGCATCACAACTCAATAGCAGTTTTTGCATTCTTGAGGAATTTAAATCATGTTCCTTTTAAAGTTCTTTGAGTTTGAGGAACAAAATGAATTCTGAAGGGGCAGGATCAGGGATGTGGGGTGAATAGAGTAAGGTTTCCCAGTAAAATTTTTCTTAAGACAGTCCATGCTGCTGTCAAAAAAGGAGCAGGTACATTGTCACGCTAGAAAAACATTCCTTAGCATGGCTTGCCTAGCCTTTTCCTTACCAATGTGGCTTTCAATTTTCTTAGAACATCTTCGTATCAAGCCCCCATGATTAGTATGTGTCCTTCAAAAAAATCTATCAACATTGCCCATTTGGAATTCCAAAACACAGTTTGCCATAATCTTCTGAGCTGACCTGCAGGTCTTTCCAGTCTTCTTTACAATACTTGATCTCTTTAAAATGTTTGATCCATATAAACACCACTATTTTATGTGGGTGTCAAGTGTAGCAGCGGTAGTGAGGTTGGCCCAGGATTGGACATTGTTTCCTTCTGCTGTGCATGGGGTCTCTATGAGTCGGTTCCGACTCGATGGCACCTGACAACAACAACAATGTCACAACAGAACAAAAGGAAATAAAAAAGATAATAACAGAGTACTATGCTCTGGTGAGTACTCTAGATGTGTAGTGAGAAGCTCGGTCAGCAACAACACGGAATACCGGGTCAAGAGGACTCATGAGTTGGTGTTGGAACTCTGTAACAAATATAAAGGTATGTTTGGAGGTTCGGAGGGTTTATAG
>NW_006408867.1:862572-872161 GCF_000296735.1 Chrysochloris asiatica | reverse complement strand
AGTGAGGTTGGCCCAGGATCGAACATTGTTTCGTTCTGCTGTGCATGGGGTCGCAATGAGTCGGTTCCGACTCGATGGCACCTGACAACAACAACAACAACAATTTTATGTGGGGCAGCATTCCCACAAACTTGTTCCAAAGCTTCAGTGATCCGGGAAGGTGTCCACTGAGTTTTGTTAGAATTTTGACATTAACCTTAACCTAAAAATCAGTTTTCACCCATGGAATAAAAAAATACTCTTTTTTTATTTTTTTGAAGCTACCCTAAAGAGATTAAAACAAGTATATTGCTGAAAGAACAGGTCAGCAGTCATCCCCTGGCCACAAAGACATGAATGCTAGTAGCGGTAATTTTTGACTTGCTGTCCTTTTGTTCCAAGTTCTTTTGCTTGAAAAACTAGATATATCCACAGTACAGCGTCCTCATTCCCCCAGGGCAATAATCAGCTGGTGATGTGCAGCTGCTTTAGATAGCTACCAATTAGCTACTGTCCCTCCACCCTGCATAGCTGGATTCTGAGGAAATTTGAGAGAACAATTGTACCAATAGGTGTCCAGAACGACTGGCTCTTTTCTATAGTAGAGTGAGTCAGATGGATTGTTTCGTTTTCCATTACAAGTCAAGAACTATTAGTAAGGATAATTCTATAAACTCACATTGTCTACATAGCTACCACCACACAATAAGAACAGATTCAGGAAGAGAGAATTTATGTTATAAAACTTCACTTATAAACAAACTACACAATTCCTTGTACCAGAGACAGAAAAGAAACCTAAAGTGGTAAGTGGAGCTGCAACCCAGCCATGGGGCACAGGATCCAGAGGAAGATGTGGTAATCCCAGTGCCTGCTTCTAAAAAATGAAGTCTCTCCTGTGAAAAGGACAATCAGGACCTAGGTCACAGCTTGAGTTAGGCTCTGTCACTCTTGAACGAAGCTGGGAAATGCTACAATGAATTGCCCTGTGGGGTCATAGCTTACATAAAGCTCTGTGATTTGAGGAACTCAATGAGTCAGTGTAGCAGCAAAACAAGGTTCTACCCACTTGCTGACTCATTGGCCGAACCGTGATGGTCCCAGTATTGCTGTGAAAAGTAGCCTGATCTATCAACCAAGGCCTGGTCTGGACTATGGCAGAGAGAGGTCCTTCTGGGGGAGAAGGGTCAGTGATTGATGGAGGAGATAACGTGGAGACAGCTACAAAACAGCTAATCAGAAAAGGGAAACAGGTGCTGGAGAAAGGGAGAGACAATAAATGAGGGGGAATGAGAAACTTCTGCTTAAGCTCAGCCTGTAAACAAAAATCCAAAACATGTAAGGAAAATGTGTAAGATAAATGTTGATAATTAGAAGATGGATTCATTTCAAAAGATGAATTCTTGTTCAGAAAAAAAAAGAGATGCTAAATAACTTTAGAAAAAGTTATAGTCAAGTATATATTTTTGGAGTTCTGAGTGGTGCTGTAGGATAAGCACTGGACTGTAAGGTCAGTTTGGACTGCTAGGTCGGTGGTTCAAATCCACCAGCCGCTCCTCAGAAATCTTATACAACATCAGTGACACAGGAAGGTGTCCACTCACGACATCACTATGCATTGGAACAGACTCAGAGGCACCTAACAACAACAAGTACATATCTTAAAAAACACTGAAAGAATAGGAATATAATTCACAGCGAAAAGACTAGTTTCCCAGCCATAGAGATAAGGGAAAAAGGAAAAGAGAAAATGTTATCAGTTCAATAAAAAGTAGGAATATAAACAAGAAGGGAAATCAAGGAAAAATATCTTTGACAATGAAAAACTATATCTTCGGTTTCCCCCAATTTCCAAGATGAACTGATAAATTTAAGTTTATCAGTTAGGTGACATTTTCCAAAGTAAAAACACCAGGAGAGTTTACAGTGAACTTTGTACATAAAGAGTGGTTAAGTTTTCCTTTTCCCCACATTGGAAAACCAGCTGTTTGTCAGTTATAACCTGAAGCCCACTGCAAGAAAAACACATGCCTTTGAGCCATCATTTCCAATCCCTGAATTGCTCACAGAGGCCATCTTATCTGCTTATTAAACTATCAGGAAAAGTCCTTAGAATAATAAATATGAGAGCAGTAATAAAATCTGGGCAACCTATTATGCCAAAGCTCATCAAGGGCACTTTGGGCAAAAGGACCTTGAAGCAATCCATTTATTTCCTCTCCTGTAAGGAAAAGCAACAATGACAGCCCTTCCTCTTGCAACCAGCCTGACTTCCTGTTAGACACATTTATAGCTTTAATAAGTGGATTTCAGGCAAATACATTCTCCCTCAACACTGAATTGAAGCAATGATTTGTTAGTTGTTGTTTTTTTTAATTTCCAAATTTTCCAGATCAGCTTGGTTTCCTGGGCCTCAGAAGGAAGCTCATTGGGCTGTGTGCCCTGGGGTTCTGGGAGATGAGGTGCTTGCCAAGTCCACTCTCTGGCAAGCAGAAATGTAAAGCAGATAAGGTAAATTGCATTGTTGTTTTGGTTTGGACCTGAGAGGCAAACATCCAATTTGAGATCAAATAAATGGATTCTGGACCTGAATAAGCTGATTAAATAGGATTCACTGTAATGCAGCCTGAAAATTAGAAGGAAGCATCAGCAAAATTCTGCCTGTACATCTTGAGCTAAAAAATGAGAAGGATTCAAGAAAAGGGACTCATTTATATGATGTATAACATTTTAAAAAATATAATTTATAGGCTTAAGGAATAAGAGATACTTTATACAGAATTTATATTCACAGAACCAATGGATTTCAAAATAATAACAGCTAAGCCCTGGTATGATGCTGTAGGCTACAGTACTGGGCCACAAGGTAAGTTGGAACCACAAGGTCAACGGTTCAAATTCACCAGCTGCTCCTTGGAAATCCTATAAAGGGTCTTTATGAGTCGGGACCGACTTGACAGCATTTAACAACAAGATTTATTGAGTGCTTATTGTGTGCTGGAGACTGTTTAGAGTACTTAACAATATTATCGAACTCACTACACCCTCTCCTCACTTATTAACATAGTTAGATTCCAAAGAACAGGTTGCTATGCAAAACTGATGCTATGTGAAAATGGAGGTTGACTACATCAGATCACAAAATATAGAATAACTGCATCATTTTATAACTGCTAAATTGTATCATTACATAACTGCCAAAGCACTAGGAAGCAGGGACTAGGCAAGTTGACACGTAATCTTAACCATCATAGTTAGTACCTCAAGTATTTTAACTGCCAAATGTGCATCATGAATTTGCAAAATAATCAGATAATAGATTTTTTACTCTTGTGAAAAATGTGAAATGTTGGATAATAAGATAGTCAATAAAGGTGGAGATGATGTTATCTGCAGAAGCAAGCAAAAAACTGCAACAAGAAAACTATGAGGTAGGTAATATTAGCATTCCCATTTTATAGATGAGGAAACTAAAGAACAACTAGTATTACTGGTGCCAACATTCTAGTGCCTAGGGATTCTAATGCTAAAGCTCTTATCCTTAACCATTAACTGACACTGCTGTAAATGAATGAATTTGTCTTGGAATAGAAAGGGTTCTTATTCTTCTTCTTGGGTGCCAATGGGCTGATTCCAGCACAAAGCAACATTATGCACGACAAAACCAAACACTGCCCTGTCCTTTGCCATCCTCACAATCATTGTTAAGCTTGAGTCAATTGCTGCTGCCACTTTTCCAGTTCATCATGCTGGGGGACTTCCTGTCTTTTACTAACTCTCCACTTTACCTAGCACGATGTCCTTCTCCAGGGACAGGGCCCTCATGATAATGTGCCTGAAGCGTGGAAGATGAAGTCTGGCCATCCTGGCTTCCAAGGAGCACTCTGGCTGTACTTCTTCCAATACAGATCTGTTTGTTCTTTTGGCAGTCCATGGAACTTTTAATGTTCTCCTTCAACACCATAACTCTTCTGGTCTTTGGTCTTTAGTGTCTAATGTATCAAATCTGTTCTTCAGATGATTTCTATCTTATTATCCTATCACAGACAGCGTTGTACTTCATGACAGATGTTGATATGTTCTTTTTGATGATGAATGTGTCTCCATTCCTCTTCTATTTGTCATCCCAAGCATAGTAAACCATGTGACTGTCAGATTCAAAATGGCCAATACCAGTCATGTCAGCTCAATAATGACTAGGATATTGAAATTTATGTATTCCATTTCATTTTTAACGATTTCCCATTTTCCTACATTCATACTGCTACATTCCATTTTCTGATTATTAATGGATGTGTACAGCTGTTTCTCTTCATTTTGAGTTGTGCCCCATCAGCAAATGAGGGTCCTAAAGGCTTTACTCCATTCACATCATCACAGTAAACTCTGCTTTGAGGAGGCAGCTCTTCCCAGTCGCATTTTGAATGTCTTCCAACCTGACAGGCTCATCTTCCAGCATTATATCGGACAATATTCTGGTGCTCCTCATCATGTTCAAATATTCAGCATTCTGGTGCTGACAGTGTTCCACTGTTATTCATAAGGTTTCTCAGTGACTAAATATTCAGAAGTAGTCCATCTCTTCTTTCTAGCCTGCCTTCATCTGGAAGCTCAACTGGAACCAGTCCACTGTGGGTGACCTTGCTGGTGTTTAAAATACCCATAGCATAGCTTCCAGAATCACAGCAACACACAAGTCACCACAATATGGCAAACTGACAAATGAAACCTTTATTAAACAAAATATCGAATTGTGAAGCTATTCTTTCTGAGCATGTCCTCAATCTAGGACTATACACTTTTGAAGGTAGTGTTTCCATTTCCCTAACCCTTCCCCCAAAGAATTCTGCACTCTCCTTTTAACAATAGCAGTTTTAGCATCTTCAAGGGACTTAGACTGTGTCCTTTTTAAATGTTCTTTGGGGATCAGAGAACAAAACGAATTCTGAAGGGATAGCATCAGGGCTGTAGGGTGGATGATGTAAGGTTTCCCAAAGAAATCTTCATAGGACAGTCATTGATACTCTCAAAGAATGAGCAGATGCATTTTCATGATAGAAAATATTCCTCAGAACAACTTTTCTGACCTTTTTTCTCACCAATGCAGTTTTCCATTTTTAAAAAACTTCTTTATAATAAACTCTTATGATCATCCTGTGTCCTTCAAGAAAATGCATCAAGATTATTCCTTTGGAATCCCAAAATTCAGTCACTATAACCTTCTAAGCTGACCTTGCTAACAAGAATTGAACTGGTCCAGCAGATCCCGTTGAAAACTAGTGTATGATTGAATTTTAAGCCATCCTAGCGAAAGTAAGCCAAGTGTATTGCTAAGAGAACTTGTCTGCAGCCATCCACTGATAACAGAGATATGTTTAAGCATGCTTGGAATATCCCATGCATGTGTGAACTGGAATCCTCTAATGGACATTTTTTACTTTTCTTCATTCTAGTAGATTGGTAGCTATTTGGCTGAATAAAACTAAGAAAATGTTGGCCTCTAATTATCTGGAGCAAAAAAGAATGAAGGAAAGCAAATTCTCAAAAATGAATCTAGTCTATAGAACAAATAGTCCACAAGGACCACAGCCTCTTCTAATTGGAGAGCAGAGCTAGATGGTGCCCAGCTATATCACTACTGACCACTCTAACTAGGAACACAATAGAATGTTGCAGATAGAGTGAGAGAAAAATGAAGAAAACAATTTAAATTCCTCAAAAAGACCAGACCTACTAGGCCAGAAGAGACCTGAGAAACCCCCAAGAAAACTACCGCAATATATACTTTGAACTTGGAACTAAAGCTATTTCTGGAGGTCACCATTCTGCCAAATAATAGATTGGCTTATAACATCCATGAGTAATGTGCTCTGTTAAATAAACTCTATGAGACCAATGATAAACATTTGCCCAGAAAGAAAGATGAGAAGGCTAGGATGGGAAGGTAAACTAGATCAATGGAAATAGAACAACAGAACAAAAATAATGGCAATGCTGGTGCATTGTGAAAATTGTAAACAATAGCAGAGAATAATTTGTATAAAAATTATCAAAGGACATCATCATGTTTGGTAAAAGGAAGGGTCAATGAGAAAGAGGAAGACACCCAATGAGGTGGACTGACACACTGGCAGCAATAATGGACTAAAATAAAACAAGAATTGTGAGGATGGTGCAGGACCATGCAATGTTTCATTCTGTTTTGCATCAGGCCGCTATGATTCAGAACCAACTCAGGGATACCTGATAACAATAATAATTTTGTTCAGCATCTGCTATTTGACAGACATTTAAAAAATAGAGGAGCTCAAATCTTCATAACAGTCCAGCAAGATGAGTATTTTTACATTTATCACTTGAATAAAATTGTGATGCTGTGCCAACATGGTATCACTTCCAAAATAAACATAAATTCAAACTCAACAACACTGAAAAGTTATGTACATCTTTGGAGATATGGCCGCAAAGAACAGTTATGTTGCAAAACTTACCACTGAAACTCCTTTCTAGCCATCTCAATACCCAGAATCTTCATCAACCCCACGGATACCCTGAATCTGTACCTTCTCCAAACTTCACAGAAAAATGCTTCCCCCCTCCCCGTTCTAGTTCACGCCTTTGGGATCTATATTGTCCTTTGTGGAGTGGCCTCATGCCCTGGAAAACCTAAATTTTTAAAATAGTTTTACATGTTTGAGGTCTCCAGTTTTCCACAATGTCTTCTGATTTGACCAAGCACATCCTATGAATACTGACTGCACTAGCATTTGGACCCAGTGCTGTGATCCACAGCTAATGTTCTTCTATGACATTGTGACTACTTTACTTACACAAAGATGTTTTATTCATGTACTGGTATCTGTTAGTCAGTGGCTGCCTTTGAACCACCTGAGGAAGCAGTCAAAAATGTACATGTCTGATTTTCACACCAATCCCTCTGATTCAGTGTGTCCTAGGGTGAGGCCCACGATTCCACATTTTTAACAAGCTTGCTAGGTGACTCTGTAACATAGTCAGATTGTAAAGCATTATTTTATAACACAAAGACTTTAGAACTGAGCTAGGGCTCATGACCATAGGAAAAAGAGCATTCTCCTGAGACCCATTTTAAAGTTTGACATTCACAACAATATGGTGTTTCATGCACACATGCTGCCCTTTCTTCTGAACCTTTGGAGTTTCAAAAATGTGTTAACAAGCAGTGCTGTGCAACTCAGAATACATTCCCCAAAGAAACAGCGGCTAGAGATGCAGGTAGACCTGGGGTAGCACTTCAGAACCTTGACTTCCTTCTAAAAGTGAACTGTGATACTATATACTAAATTTTCTCACTGGAGCTTCCAGGAACCATTTTTTAAAAAATCAGTCAACCTTGACTTCCCTCTTTGTGGGGCTGGTAGCAGAAAAGACAGGAAAGATGGTGACAAAGACAGCAGTGAGTTCTGACACCTACTGAGGTATACGTTTGAAAAAGAGAATATCCACAAAACCCCCAGAAAGAAGGTTTTAGTGAAGAGGAGATATGAAAAGCAGGGTTTTCATGAGGAGGGCCTCTACAGTAGCTTCTTTCACTGTGCCAGAGACCTGACTGAAAGGATAAAACCATTCACTGGGCTGAAAAGACATCTTGAGGAAGGAAAGTTGGAAGGTGAAGGCCCTAGAGCCCTCAGGGCTCTGGTTCAGGATAGAAGGATGGGACAGCCAGTCCTATACCCAGGACAAGCTGATGATCTGGGAAAGGTCCCTACAGGATTCCCACTCCTGAGTATTCCTCAGAGCTTCTTTGTTTAGGATGGACTTCATCATCTGGAAACTCCATCCTGGATTCCTTCAAGGGCTTTTCCGCTAAAGGAAAAAAAATGAAACAAAACACTGACTTCATCATAAGATGATTGTACCACACAGATCTGAAGACAAAGTGAGGGCCAGTGTGTTTTGGAACTCAGTTGTTTTGCATGATTAGCAGCCGTCCCAGTCAATAAACATTTCTCAAACATCTACTGAACTGTTAGGCCTGGGAACACATGGGAATGAGTGAATCAACTCTTTGGCAGAGCGTTGAGTACCAGAAATCAGAGCACATGATCTGACAAGCACATATGTCCTTATGAGTCTGCTGGAACTGAAAATTTGAATTCAAAACTATCTCAGAAAAGCCAAGACATGTACTTGCTCAAATGGTGGGAAGTACGGCTGGAAAGGTTACCAAACATGATCTGCATAGCCATTGGTACAATGGAAAGGACACTTCCTAAGGGGCCATAACACACTGTGACAACTCAAGGGGGACATGCACAATTGGGACATGCACCTGGTTAACTTTTTTGTTATCTCATGTTCTTCTATTTCTCATACTTCCATGTATGTTCCCTCCCCATTCCTTTTGATTATGTTCCTGGCTTCAGACTTGTTTTGAGTCTTACTAACAAGATGAAGACATTCACTAGGCTGAAGAGACATATTGAGGGAGGGAACTTGAAAGATCAAGTCTTCAGATCTCAGATAGCAAGCCAGGGCTCTGGTTCAGGATGGGAAGATGGGGATGAACCAGCAAGGGCAAATGGTGGGTTGTAGACTCGCTTTGTATAGTGGAATCATTTTATCCAGTGAAACCCTACATGGAACTCTAGTATTTTAAGAATATAAAAGAGATCTTTGGATTAATGCTTCCCTCAGACCCTATCCAACCAAAGAGGCAACTCTGGAACCTAAGAAGCATAGCAACTCTAAAACACAATCAGTTCCAATTCTTGTCTCTGAGACAGACTGTGATTTATTATTCCAGTATCTCTTTCTTTCTTATAATATAATTCTAATTATGGTAGAGATTAGACTAAAAACAAAAAATACATTTCCCAACTTCTCTTATAGCTAAGTAAAGCAGTGCTGTAAGTAAAATCTAGTTAATGAAATATAAGTGAAAGTGTTATGTGTGATTCTCAGAAAGACTCCTCAAAGCTGTGAGCTGTGTCTTTTCTGTCCTTCTATTCTTCCTCTTCCCTACTGCCTGGAGCTCCAGCAGCCATCTTGGATCATTAGGTTACTTTGAAGATGAACTTTTCACTAAAAATATTGGGACAAGAAAAATAGACAAAGTTTGGGTCTGGATGATTTCATGGTGCTACCATGACAATTATGCACTGTCTACATGATAGAATTCTGCAATATCAATGATTTGTTCATTTCAAATACCTTCTTTAGACATCAGAAGAGATGATTATACACATGGACCGCACCAGATGGAATATACAGAAATCAAATTGACTACATCTGTGGAAAAAGTTGATGGAAAAACTCCCTATCATCAGTCAAAACAATACCAGGGGCAGATTGTGGAACAGACCATCAATTCCTCATATGCAAATTCAGACCGAAGCTGAAGGAAATGAAAACAAGTCCACGAGAGCCAAAATATGACCTTGAATATATCCCACCTGAATTTAGATATCATCTGAAGAACAGATTTGCTACATTAAACACTAAAGACTGATCACCAGAAGAGTTGTGGGATGACATCAAGAACATCATTCAGAAAGAAAGCAAAAAGTCATTAAGAAGACAAGAAAGAAGGAAAAGGTCAAAATGGATGTCAGAAGAGACACTGAAACTT
>NW_006408867.1:849535-860957 GCF_000296735.1 Chrysochloris asiatica | reverse complement strand
GGAGGGACCAGTCTCTAAAGAAGGATATCATGTTTGGTAAGGTGAAGGGTCAGAGGAAAAGAGGAAGACCCCCAGAGAGATGGATTGGCAAAATAGCAGCATCAGTGGGCTCAAGCATGGCAACAATTGTGAGGTTGGCCCAGGATCAGGCAGTGCTTTGTTCTGTTGTGCATAGGGTCGCTATGAGTTGGTACCGACTCGATGGCACCTAACAACAACAACATATAAGCTAAGTGTCATAATGGATAATTTTGAGATGAGGATATTGAAACTGAGAAAAGTTAGTGAACAGAGATTTGAGATCACATCTTTCTTCTACAATAAGCTTTATTCTCAAAGGGAATAATACTAGTGAAGCTTAAAATTGTAAATATGCAGAGAGAGATTTGGAGTCCTGGTGTGACACTGTGGGATAAAGCACTGGCCTGCAAGGTCAATTTAAACCATGAGGTCAGCAGTTCAAACTCACCAGCCACTCCTTGGAAACCATATATAGTGTCACTATGAATCAAAACCAACTTGATGGCACTTAACAACAACATAGAGAGAGATTTATTTAAAAGAAATGGCTCCTTCAGTTGTGGAGGCTGGCAAGTCCCAAACTTATGGAACAGATGTCAAGCTGCAGGGGCAGAGGAATCCAAACTCTGTAGGTCAGATGGCAGGCTGCTGGCTTACATCCCAAGAACCAGCAAGGTCGCAGGATGATGAACCAGACACTGGAAATAGAGTGAGTATGAAAGCCAGAGAACTTTGCCATATATATATATGATGTAGGCCACCCCCCCAAGGAAATTCCCTTTCAACTAGTTGACTGCTCAAAGCAAATCTCATCATGGATGATTACATTATTTCATCATAGAGGTAGTTACACTATATCAGATCACAAAATGTGGGATGACTACATCATTATGTAACTGTCAAGTTACATCTTTATAACTGCCAACCTACAAAAAAATTGCCAAGCCACTTAATGTCCTGGCCGAGCCAAGTTGTCACACAACCATCACAAAGGATAAGCAAAATAAGCAGGCCAATAAAAAGGATTTTTAAACTACTTTATACTAAAAATAATTTCATCAGAGTGTAGCTAATCCTAAAATGATTTAACTTATGTCCTTTTTCATGATCTAAACTTGAGATGGGACAGCTCTGGAATCAGAATGACTTGGACTTCGCTACAAATGCTTGCTCTATGTTTTCCTAGCAGCGTGATCGTGAGAAAATGCCTTTAATTTTTCTGAGCTTGAGGCTGCTCTGCACAGTGAAGTGTGGATTAATGAAGGACTGTGTGCAAAGTTTACAGCACAATGCCCGAATGTGGTTGGGAAACTATTGTAATTCTTATGGCACTGAACAGAGAAAAATGAAAGAATCATATAAGAGACAATTCACTTCTTTGCTGGAAATATTTGAAAAGAGCACTCTGGATATCTGGCAAATTAGAAAAAAGTTTATGGTGTTTGTGTGTGCACCAATTATGTAAAGCTGGCAAAACACTTCTAATTAACCTTCACTTTCTCACCTATAAAAAGAGAATAACAACCTCTTTTTCATAAGAAAGTTGGGAGAAAAAAAAATATTACCTTCAGAATGTTTGTTGCTGTCATTATTGTTGCTAAGTGCTGTGGAGTTGGTTCTGACTCATGGTGACCGTGTACAGTGTTTCTGAGACTTTAAATCTTTTTCAGGAGCAAAAAACTTTCTCTTTCTCCAGAAGCTGGTGGGCTTGAACTGCCAACCTTGTGGTTCTCAGTCCAGAGTTTATCCTATTGTTAATTATCTTTACGACAGTTAACCTTGGCTAGCACTTGTTGTTGTTAATTGCCGTCGAGTCAGTTCTGACCCATAGCAACCCTGTATAGAGTTTTCAAAGAGTGGCTGGTGAACTTGAACTGTCGATCTTGAAGTTAAAACCGACTTTGCAGTCCAGTTCATTAACTCACAGTGCCACAACAGGACTCCTGACTAGCCCCTACCACTTCTTAATTTTTCCAAATGAAATTACAAGCAAGTCTACTTTTGAATTATTTTTTAATTTCAATCTATTACAAAGACTTTTTTTCTTCATCTATTAGAAAGTGATTACAGCAGTTTTCATTCAGAAATTCTAAACCTGATTAATAAAGGTGAGAGAAACAGAATTAGGTGATAGAGAAATAAGAATAGCAAGCACACAGCAAGAATGGCAGCTTTTGTAAAAGGAAAAGAGATCATTTCTAAACTCATACAGCCTGTTAGGAGGATAGCAGCAATAAGAGAAAGAGTAAAATAGACAGAATGGAAGAATGAGCAGGTGACAGGAGTGCAGTGAAGTTAAGTGGGTGGCAGTGATGCATTTGACAACGGCTTCCATAAAAGTGTGCTCCAAATTAAATTGGCCTGTTTTTGACTGTTCTCCTCTAAATGGAATGCTGGCAGGGTAAAAAACACTGCATAATCAGGGAGAAATGGGAACTACGTCTGGTTGGAAGCAAAGGGTCCACTGGGGCGTGTCCGAGGCCAGTGTGGGAACTGGCCTCATTTAACAAACTCTTTAATGACCTAGAAGAAGGCGGAAACAGTCACTGATAATGAAATTTGCAAAGATATGTTGGCAATGCCCTGGACTTGGCCATAATGTCATAAGCATCACTGGGATGGAGAGAGATTTTCCACTAGGTAGTTAATTGGATTAAATCAATGACTTCCTAGGATAAGAACACTTGCTTGTTTCCAACTCTTTTCTCCAGAGCAGAAAGCAAATTCTGAATTATAATGCAGTTCATAAACCATACTTAATAGAAGCTGGTGGAAGAAGAATACTTTCCCAGAGCATAATTCTACTTTTGTCCTTTACCTCCAGATAGAAGACAATGGAATCTCAACAAAAAGTGATCAAAGAAAGGAGAGGGTGAGATAGGGAGGGGAGATACAGTGATAACAACAGATTGTTGTCACTTCACTCCCTTCTTAAATCCTTTCAGTGGTTTCCAAGGACTCCTAAGAGAGGTCTAAAAGCTTTGGCAAGGCCCGATCTAGTCTCTGCCTATCCAGTTATCCTCATCTTGCACTGGTGCCCTTCTCATTCATGTAATAGTCATTTGACTCTTTTTCCTGCCCAACCTCTACTTCTAGCAATATCACCTCAGTTTTCCTAGGGAGATCACCCCTTTCCACACTGAGTTCCCATCCCACAGTAGTTAATTCAGAGATGTGCAAGGAACTTGGGCTGTGTAGATTGCATTCCATCTCAGGACTTTTAGCCTGATTTTCACTAAGGAGCAGATTTTCTTCTGAGGAGGTGGGCTAACCTCAGTCTACAGGGTTCTTCAAGTGAAGATTCCGTTGGCATTGTTGTGAGCAGATCAGCTCTTTAGTTTGCAGGACCATCCTGCATTCTTGCAAGCATTTAACATCTTTGCTTCTTGGTACTACATTTCTATTGTTATTGCTAGCTGATGCAATAGTTGCTAAGTGCCATCCAGCCGGTTCCAACACATAGAAACCCTGTATAGGGTTTCCAAGAAGCAACTGGTGAACTTGAACCACTGACCTTGCACTTCAAATCAACTTGCAGTCCAGTGCTTATTCTACAGCACCACACCAGGACTCCAATTGATGTAGAGGTGGCTTTAACTAGGGACCACCCAATCATTTAATGGGCGTTCTGTAACAAGCTTTTGTAGGTTGTTAATGACTAGGTGAGTAGTTCGAATCCACCAGCCACTACACAGGGCTGTAAAGATTTACAGTCTCGGAAACCCTGCATAGCCTTCTATGAATCGGAATCCACTCAACGGCATCTTCGTGATTATTGGTATGTTTGAGTTCTTTGTTGTGACTATTGGTTCAATCCATTTCATTGAGGGTTTCCCTCATTTTCGCTGAACCAAAACCATGTAGTCCTTTTAGATTGACTTGTCTTTCCTGATGATGTGTCCAAAGTCAGGAAGCTGAGGTTTCACCATCATTGCTCTAAGGAGCATTCTGGTTGTATTCTCCTAAGACGGATTTATTCATTCTTCTGACAGTCCATTGTGTATTCAGTATTTTCCACCAACATCTCATTTCAAATGCATCAATTCTTGTTTTCTCATGCATATGAAGAGGTTAAAAAGACCATGACTTTTTAGATTCATTCACACTACCCTGAATCACTGCTACAACAAAATGCCTGCACAAACCTACACCTGAATATCACTTATGGTTGACAACTGCAAGACACCTTTTAACTATGATAAGACCAGCTTTTTGACAACTGCAAGACAAGCTTTTTGCCATGAGAAGGAAATCAGAGAATAAGGCATTTTGTCTGGATGCTAGCTACTCATCCTTCAAGTCTTCAGTTTCCATGTCACTTCTTCAAAGAGGTCTTCTCTTATCACCCCAATCTCAACTAGGTCTCTGTCTTAACACCCTCTACTTATTACTATGTGCATTACTGACTCAATTTGCAAATACATATTTAGTTGTGTGCTTGTTCATTTCAGATCTGTTTTCTTCTACTAGACTGTAAGTTTCATGAAGAAAAAGACTATCTATTTTGGTTTCCAATGACTGGCATTCAATAAATGTTTGTATAAAAGGGAAAAAGGAAGGTTGCTTAGAAACTAGTAACACTTAGTGACTAGGATCGCAAGCCAACCTGCAAAAGCTTGTTTAATATAAGAACTTAAATGTCATCTCCTACACTGTTTCCGTGGGAGAAGGAAGTATGTGGTAAGGGGAGCAAGGGTTGACCATGAGGCCCTATTAGCCCACCTACTCTCCTTAAAGCCAGACTGGGAATTCCCCTGAGCTTCCATGGGTGCTAAATCCCACTATGGAGCACAAGTCCTAGAAGGTAGGTGGAGGATGGGACTCTGGTAGTGATACTCAGCCTCGACAATAGCATTAGAAGCTCCATCAATGGGGGAATATGTTAGAGCTGGGAAATATTTTCCACTTTGGGAATCAGAGACCCATCTTCTCAAATACTGCCTTGTTAGGAATATGTGTTGCTTTATGGTGATCCAGCATAATTTCTCTTTACATAACACACTCCTTTTTTCTCAGAGGAATTACTCTCCCCAACTATGGGTAGCCTTGGTGGGATACTAAATCCAGATGGTTAATTCCCACGTTAGAAGCCAAGGATCTGATCCATCCTCTCATGGCTGCCCTACAACAACATGGCTAAGGTTAAGGCCTGGATAGTCTCTCCCAGGACTAGGAATTTTAAATGAGTAAGATTCATTTCTGAGTCTCTCTCAATATCATTCCAATAAAACCACTTTTGTCTCAGTTAACCAGGCTCAGGGGCTTTGTTTTCAACCCAAGTGCCGAGATGGATTGCTTGAGGCAAAAATAATTCTTTAGAGTTTCATACTCATATTCATTTATTGGAGTCCTGATATGGCATTGTGGGTTAATGTTCTGGACTGCAAAGTTGGTTTGAATGGCAAGGTTGGCTGTTCAAGCTCACCAGCCTCTCCTCGGAAACCCTATATGGGTTTGCAATGGGTCAGAACTGACTTGACGGCACTTAACAACAACAATAAAAATTCATTTATTGTGTATATAATTAAAATTCATTGTGCCCCATTTATTTGGCCAGGTACTGGGTGTATACAAAAACAAATAGAATTCAAGCCTAGGTCTAAGAGAGAACATATCCTACTTGGGGAAGAAGGGAAACAAATCAGCAATCAGAACTGAGGTGGTGGAATCCACAGCAGAAAGTTCTGGGAAGATGGTCATAAAGTGGTGATGGCGGTTGCATGCCATGCATGGAGTCAGTTCCAACTCATAGCATCCCATAGAGGACTTCTGAAGCTATAACTCTTTATGGGAGTGGAAAGCCACATTTTTCTCCTGCACAGCAGCTGGTAAATTTGAATGGCTAACTTTGTGGTTAACAGCCCAACTCTTAACCTACTATGTTACCAGGGCTCCTTGGGAGTCATAAAGTTGTTATGTGCCATCGAGTCGGTACCAACTCATAGGGAGTTACAATAAGAGTTGAGATTCCGGGAAGGAAGTTGCCTGGGTTTCCTGGCCTTCAGAAACAAGAAGGGTAAGAGCAGTAAGCTAAGCCCTCTCTGATCCAGAATCTGGAATAGGATGATAAAACAAAGGAGCATAGAGGCTTTCCCCAGGCATTGGGCCTGATTCCACACACGCTAGGCCACAGTGACAAAGACATCTTTGCTCTTCCTCATTATTGAAATAAGTTTAGGGCTGAAACAACCAGTGCTGGACCTCAGGGAGCTGACATGTCTCTTTTGGCTGCAGGAGAGAGAAACAGCTATCAGAAGAAAAATAACACACAAATACCTAGAGAAATAGCACTGTGTGAGGAAAGGGCCCATATTTTGAGTATCAAAACAACATGAGTGCTTCAGAAGACTCAGGTGTAGTCTACAGACAGAAACATAGTTTTCAAGAGCTATAAAAAGAAAGAAAATTTTAAAAATCCCCACTGAAAAAGTCAGAAGCAAAATCAAAATAAATGATGATAATTGAGACCCAAATTAGTGACCATGATGTGAGTAAAAACATCTCTAAAGAAGATGTTCAAATAACCAATAAGCACACAGAATGATATTCAAAATCATTAGTCATCAGAGACTTGCAAATCAAAACCACAATGAAATATTGTATCACATTTACTAGCATGATTGTCACAAAGAAAAGAAAATAACAAACGTTAACAAGGTTGTAGAGAAGTTGGAATCTCCATACATTGCTGGTGGGAATGCAAAATAGTGTAGCTGCCTAGAAAAATAGTTTAACAGTACCTCAAAATGCTAAACACAGAGTTCCTATTTGATCTGCAATTCCACTCCTAAGTACATGCCCAAGAGAAATGAAAACATTTGTCCATGCATAATCTTGTACACAAATGCTTGTAGGACCATTATTCGTAATAGTCAGAATATACAAACACCAATACCCATCAACTAATGTATGGATAAACAAAATTTGGAATACATTAGGATGTTGTTGTTAAGTGATTTCAAGTCAATTTTGACTAACAGTGACCTTGTATAGGGTTTCTGAGAAGTGGCAGGTGGGTTGGAACTGTCAACCTTGTAGTTAGCAGTCCAGTGCTTAGCCTAACTGAAAAGAATGAAGTATTATTTTGTACAACCTGGATGAACTTTGAGAGCATTTTGCAAAGCAAGAAGTGAGTCAGAAGAGAACACATTGTGCAAATCCATTTACATGACATGTCTAGAATAGACAAATCCGTAAAGACAGAAAGTACATGTAGATTAGTGATTGCTTGGGCCTGGAAAGGGTAGAAGGGGATGGGAATGGGGGATGATGGCTAATGGGTATGTGATTTATTTTTAGAGTAAGGAAGATACTCTAAAATTAGATTATAGTAGTATGAATATTCTAAAAGCTACTGAACTATACATTTTATGTGAATTGTATCTCAGCAATGATGTTAAAATTTAAACTAAATTATATTACATTTCTCAGTTATATTTGTTGTTGCTATTAAGTGGCATTGAGTCAATTCTGACCCATAGCGATCCTGTATAGAGTTTCCAAGCCACATTAAACAAAAATATTGGGGAGATTCTAAGTAATCAGTAACTGGGTTACAATAGAAACTTCAATAGGGAAGGGGGGAAAACAAGAAGAGAAGAAACAGTGGTGAGCAATGGTTTTTGTAATAATGTGAGAATAATGAGATCTAAAATAATCATGCTGTCTAACTCTATGAAATATATCTATTTCTTATTTATATGTATTAAAAACAAGAAAATCATTGCCTAGGTCAAAAATACTTAAAAACCAGCAAGTCACAAAATCCAGAAGTTGACGTGGTTGTTGTTGTTAAGTGCAGTCGAGTTGGTTCCAACTCACAAAGGTCCTGTATAGCGTGTCCAAGGATGTACATCTTCACAGGAGAAAGTGCAATCTTTCTCCCAAGGAGCTGCTGATGGGCTCAAACTACTGACCTTGTGGTTTACAGTCCAGTGCTTATCCTACAGAGCCATCACACTCCCAGAAGTTGAGGTTTGTTGCTGTTGTTAAGTGCTATTGAGTTGATTCTGACTCATAGTGACCCTGTGCAGGGGTGGGGAACCTTTTTTCTGTCAAAATTTATAACATTATTCATGAGCCATAAAAATTAACAACTTAAAAATTAGCCTGTTCCTCCCTCCAAGACTGAAACTCAAAGGGAACACACGAGCAGGCATGTAAGCTTGCTGGCGACCACCCTGGTCTACTGGTGAGTGGAAGAGGGGGAAAGGCAGCAATGACGATATGAGCTGTGTTCAACCACTTCCCATTAACTCCTGTCAACGTGGACATGAAACAGAGAAGAGGAAGGGCTGGTTGGTTCGAAATGTGGTGAGACCTGTTCACTCCTGAGCCCATGGACAAGGACATAGCCACAGAGGGCTAGAGCTGAGAGTGGAGCGCCCAGCTGATATGAAGTGAGGGGAGAGGCACAAAAACACCTAAACTTGTAGATAGTACTCATTTGACCTAGCTTCAATGGCTTGATGTGATCAGAACTCAATTAGAAGATGGAAAAAAGTTGATAAAGGAAACAAGGGTAAATGGCTACAATTTGATGAATTTGGCCTATACTCATGGATGTAGCAGCTCAAATTACCAACTGAGAGGGAAGGAGTTGTCACATCAGGGATTAAACCTATCCCCTCTGTACACAGGGTTGATAGGGATGGGCAACTTAGATATTGGCTACTTAAATGTGGGTCACTATAAAGGCACTAAGTGACTGGCTTACAAGTTTTCAAGAGGAAGTTTAGTTTAAGAGTGTACAGGGGAAGGTAGAATCCCCATGGAACCGTTTTTACCTTGTCTAGATGGGTCTGGTAAAAGGAGATGGGGATAAGATTCTTATGTCCTTATGATTCAATAGTGAGTAATTATTATCATGACTGCGATTGTCACAACTGTAAACATAAAGGGTAGAGTAGTTAATCTTACATTCCTTGGAAACCCTATACAGGGTCACTATGAGTTGGAAATGTGGAGTCCTGGTGTGGTGTTATGGGCTAATACGTCAAACTGCAAAGTCATTTGAACTGCAAGGTCGGTGATTCAAGCTCACCAGCTGCTCCTTGGAAACCATATATAGTGTCATTATGGGTCAGAATCGACTGGATGGCACTTAACAACACACCAACATGAGTTGAAACTGACTCAAGGGCCCTTAACAATGACAATGTGATGGCCAGAACTGCAGTTAACTTGGCAGAGCCAGACCAAATGATTTTGTGGGCCTTATACTGCCCAAGGAGTCCTGGTATGGTGCTGTGGATTAATGCGCCAGTCTGCAAAGCCATTTGAACTGCAATGTCAGTGGTTCAAGCTCACCAGCCGCTCCTGGGAAACCCTATACAGGGTCGCTATGGGTCAGGATCTACTCGAGACGACACTTAACAACAAAATACTGCCCAAGGGCTGGATGTTCCCCAACCCTACTGTATAGGGTTCCAGAGGGGTGGCTGGTATAAGTTTGAACTGCCAAACTTCAAACCAATCTTTTTGGTCCAGTGCTTATCCTACAGCCCCACACCAGGTAGAAGATGGAAAATACTTTCCAGAAGTCTCTTTTTCTTAGGGTGGAATGTAACCGGGGTCAACAGATTGCTTGGGAATTGAGGGGTGGGTAGGGATAGGAATAAATGTTCACCTTGATGAAGGAAACAGTTGGTATATTGTTTCCAGATAATACAAATATATATATATCTTTTCTAATGATTAGACTTTGGTTATGGGTTTTTTGAAAAAATACCACGGAGGTGAAATGCCCTTGGGGTAGCATTTGATGCATGATATCCATACAACACTGATGATGTTAACCTTCCTTACTCAGTTAAGTTAGGTTTTGCAGGCAATCCACTGTAAAGTTACTACTTTTCTATTTCCCCACCCAATTATTTGGAAGTCAGTCACTAATTCTAGCCCACCCCAACAGGAGTGTTTGTTGTTGTTAAGTGCCATTGAGTCGGCTCCGACCCATAGCGAACCTGTATAGGGTTTAGGGTTTCCGACAAGCAGCTGGTGAGCTTGAACCACCGACCTTGCAGTTCAAATGGCTTTGCAGACTGGTGCATTAACCCACAGCGCGACACCAGCAGCTGGCAGAAAGTAAGCATTACTTACTAAAGAGGGAAGTATCTATGTGTATTATTTGGAATACCTTTTGTAATAAAAATTTGTCTCTTTTCCCCAAAACAAAACACGTTTTTAAAAGGTATAAATATATGATAAATAAAGTCAAATGTTACCAGTCATTACAAAAAAGCCAAATGACCTGGTGTGTGTTGGGAGAAGATACGAAGTCCAGCCACATGCTGTTTACTATAAACATGTTTAAAACAAAGTGAAGATTTTAATTAATTGTTTAATTAAACAATAAATTAATTTTTTTAATGAGCACCAGATTAGGTTTGGAAAAACAAGACCCAATATCAGACCGATCATAATTAAAATTTAAAACTGTTAAACAGGAAAAGAAGGAACAGAACATCATGTATTGAGACAACACCTAAGGCATAATTTATGAAGACAATATGAGTCATAACCCTGTGTGCTAGAAGCAATTCTAGAAGTTAAGTATTTAAGAAAAAACTATTAAAAATGCCAAGATAACTTAATAAATATTCAAATACAATGAAACTTCATTGATTTTTTTTTTCACATTTAGTAGATTTTAAAAAGGGCATTAAGGAAATAAGTAATCAACTCAGTAGAATTGAAATGATAGATAAATGTAGAATAAAATCTACTAAATAAAGTTTATCAATTTTTTTTTCTTTTGGCCTTGAAATAGTTACAAAAATCAATTATGTACTCAGCCACTCTTTAGATCTTATTTTCTAAAAATTTAAAGTAAATTTAATGGATTTAATCGACTGCATTCTTCATCCAAAAGCCAATAAATAAGAAATGAACAATAAAAAAAAGATCATCAAAAGAAAATTTGAAAATTAAAAAACTTTCCTCGCTTATCATTAGGTCAAATAGAAAATACAAAATAAATCATAAACCATAAAGAAAGAAAACAATAAAAAAGACAGTACTTTATATACTTCATACTTAAACCTACAGACACTGAAGAAAAATGTACTCAAAGGGAAAAAAATGCATAAACTCAAATGTATTCATAAATTTCTAAAGATGGAAATTAGCACTCTAGTTAATAAATTTTAAGGTGAACAATAAAATATATTATACAGTGGTGGTTTCTGAGGCTCCTGAGAAGTGACTGGTATGTTAGAACTACTGACCTTGTGGTTAGTAGCCCAATTCGTAATTCACTACCCTTCTAAGGCCCCTTAGACAGTTGTTGGTAAATGCCTCTGAGGCAATTCTGACTCATAGTGACCCCCATATAGGGTTTCTGAGGAGTGGCTGGTAGGTTTGAACCACCAACCTTGTGGTTCACAGTCTGATGCTTATC
>NW_006408867.1:845360-849410 GCF_000296735.1 Chrysochloris asiatica | reverse complement strand
TTTTTAAATAAATCTGAAGTGTGTTCTTTGAAAAGAAAAATATAACAGATACATTTCTTACAAGCTGAAGTAAGAAAAAAAGAGATATCAAATGTAGATCAAATTTACTAAAAAGACATAACAGTGAAATCATAGGAAAATAAAGAAATTGTGAGTGGATATAAATGCAATAGTAGTCTTTTGCTGTTGTTATGTGCTGTCAAGTCGGTTCCTACTCATTGTTAAGTGCTGACTTCTGACTCATAGAGACCCTGTATAGGGTTTCCAAGGAACGGCTGATGACGGTGAGCTGCTAGCCTTGTGATTAGCAGTTCAGTGCTTATCCTACAGCGCCACACCTGGACTCCAAAATAAAAACTGGTTTCTGAGGCTGTAAATCTTTACAGGGGCAGAAAGTCTTACCTTTCTTCTCCAACTGTTGACCTTTTGTTTAGCAGTCCAACACACACCCCACTGTGTCATCAGTGCTCCAACATTATTCCAGACAAAAATAAGTTACCAAAGTCCATCCAAGAATAAATGGAAAGTTTCAATGTTGACTTATAATAAAATAGTTCTAATCTTTAGAAGAATTAGAAGAAAAGTAATAGTATACCATTTCAAAAGTCATCGTATGACCACATCAATAAATACTAGAAAGGCATTTGAAATAATTCTGCATATATTCCTTAAAACAAAAGTAATAATAATAGGAATATTAGAATTACATTAGGCAAAATAAATACTATGTATTCTAAGCCAAAAACAAAAATGATCCTAAATGATAAAACACAAAAAACATTTTAAATGACTAGGAATGTTCACTCTCAGTATTAATATTCTTCAATATTATGTTGGAAGTTTTAGTTAGGACAAAATAATAGGAGAGAAACATTAGAGGGGGGAAAGATAAAACTGTGCCTTTTTTATTCATTCCTATACAGTCAGTCTTGTATAAAATAAAACAAAACTGAAGTGAATAAAGCTATAAAAAGATAATTTGGAAAGGTGACTAGAGACAAGATAAATATATAAGCCCAATAGATTTTTCTCTATTCTAGGAATAAATACCTAGAAAATTAAATAGGTGGAACCATTTCACTTATAATGGTTCCAAAAATTATAAAATAATTTGGGTTAAGAATAAATTGGGTAACAAAAGTACAAGAGCAAAGTGTAGAAAATTATAAAATCTTCCCTGTTGTATGTCATCGAGTCAGTTCTGAGTCATAGTGACATTGAAAGTGGCTGGTGGGTTGGAACTACCAAACTTGCAGTTAGCAGTCCATTTGGTTGTTCTTGTTAAGTGCTGTGAAGTCAGTTCTGACTCATAGTGAACCTGGATAGTTTTCTGAGGAGCATCTGGTGGGTTTGAATCACCAAGCTTGTGGTTAGTAGTCCACTGCTGATCCTACAGCACCATCCCAGGACTCTCTTAGCAGTGGACAATCTCAAATGCCCTTCACAATTTACCGCAGTAGTAATGTCAAGGTCGTGTTCTTCCTGAATCCCTCCAGGCTCCATACCATGATTCTGGATAAGAACCACAAGGCCCTCAGTTTGAGCCCACCAGCTGCTCCACCGGAGAAAGATGAGACTTTCTACTCCTGCAAAGATTGAAAGTCTCAGAAACCCTGTGTTGTTATTGTTATGCTTCATTAAGTTGGTTTTGATTCATAACAACCTTGTACAGGGTTTCCAAGGAGCGGTTGGTGAGTTTGAACCACCTACCTTAGAGTTCAAATTGATCTTGAGGTCCAATGCTTATTCTACAACACCACACCAGAACTCTCAGAAACCATATACAGGGTTGCTATTAGTTCGAACTACCTTGATGGCATTTAACAACAACAGTGATGGAACATGGTCAGGTTGGGATCTTCCTTGCCCATGTGGGACTCTTCCAACAGATAATCCTTGCTGTGAGACTACCAATAGGCATGGCTGAGATTGTCTCTGAGCTTCATTATAGTCTGAAATCCTTCCTACCCAATCCTCCATTATTCCCTCTGTTGCCACATGCGTCCTACTTACTGCTGCCCATATTTCTTTTTCTTATTTATTTGAAGCTTTCTATTGTGAACTGAGTGAAGGTTTACAGAGCAAACAAATCATCAGTCTTATATTCAACAATTCATACATATTCTGCTTCATCTTCTTGATTTCAATCACCACAATGCAACACCTCTTATCCTACTTCCTTCCTGTGTTTTTTGTTTGCTTTCTTCCTTCTTTACTAACCCTTCTGAACTTTGTCCTCGGGTGAATACTGTCGTTTTGATCTCAAATCATTGATTATTCTAATGTCTGCATACCTCACTTGTATTATTGCCCCCCCTTAAAGACAAGTCTATTTGGTTGAAAATCGAGCCAAGGAGGTGAGAAAAGTTCCATACCTAAAGAGTAGGTAATTTCTGTCATAGACATTATCCCAATAAATCCCTTACACTTCAACTTCCATTGTGGTCCCTGCTTTTTTTGACAACCCAAAATTATATAGATGGTCATAGAAGACCGCTCTGATAAGATAACATATACTTGATCAGGGACTTAAATTAAGTGAAATTGATATCAGAGGATATCAAGAGGAAAAAATATACAAAGAGAGGGCATACCAAATCAAAGACTCAGGCACACTGTGAATGGGTTAGATTATCATTCCCAGATCTTCACTCTGCAATGTAACTGCGAATTACCTTTTAAAATAATAGAGTATATGTCCTTTGGCATTGGCGATGTGACTTGCTAAGAGATCTGATGTTGCGCTGTAGGATAAGCACTGCTAACCACAAGGTCTGTGGTTCAAACTCACCAGTCACTCCTTGGAAACCCTATACTGAGTCACTGTGATTTGTAACCAACTCAATGGCACTTAACAACAACAACATGTGACTTGCTTGTCACATGAATTAAATGCTAGTAGGGATAACTTGCATAGAGGATTGCAATGTGCATTAGTCGCTTAGTTGGACTCTCTTGTTCTTTTGCAATCCACCATGAAAGGAGTATTCCTGGGTAGTCACTGGTCCTAGAATTTGAATACACATGGTGGTGGTGGTGGTGGTTGTGTGCTGTCGAGTCAGTTCTGACTCAGAGCAATACCTCATAATATTTCCAAAGTTGTAAATCTTTATGGAAGTGGGAAGCCTCATCCTTCATCCATGGAGTGACTGCTGGATTCAAGCTGCTGACCTTGCAGTTCGCAGCCCAACATACATCCTAATATGCCACCAGACCTCCTTGAATACACATGGAGCAGACCTAAAACCAACTTTAAGTCTGAAACCCAGCCTAACCCAGGTGTGCTTGGCTCAACCATGAGTGAGAAAAATAAATTATTATTGAATAAGATCGGAAGGTAATTTGTAATACAATTATTTTACAGGAATATAGTTGAGACATGGTCACATAATGGCAAGGAGACAAATGTGGCCTTTGTGTTCTAAAAGAAGAAATAGTAGAGGAAAATAAGATAGAGCGGTAACAAATAAGCTAGGGATTTAAGGCTTTTATAAGTACTGTGACTTTGACTCTGGAATGAGATGGGAACCCGTTGAAGGCTTTGAAGAAAAGAGTGACAATATGCCTAAAAGTATAAAAGAATCACAATGGCTATATAGAAATCGTCTATAGAAGGGGAAAGGGTACTATAACCAAAGTCAATAGATACATAATAAATCTGGAGGAAGATATTTTTAATTCAGTAAATGGACAGAGAATTAATATCCATAACACATGTTGTTGTTACTGTTGCCAAGTGCCAGCCATCGAGTCAGTTCCAACTCATAACAAACCTGTATAGGTTTACTGGTGAACTTGAACCACCAACCTTGCAGTTCAAACCAACCTTGCAGTCTGGCACATTAACCTGCAGCACCACACCAAGATTCAATTCATAATATATAAGGGGCTCTTATAAAATCTGTAACTAGACCAAGAAGCAGTTGTTCGAACAGAACATGGGAACACTGAAGGTTTTAAAATTGGGAAAGGTGTGAGACAGGGTTGTATTCTTTCACCATACTTATTAAACCTGTATGCTGAGCAAATAATACGAGAAGCTGGGTTCTA
>NW_006408867.1:831742-844295 GCF_000296735.1 Chrysochloris asiatica | reverse complement strand
GACAACAGTCATGGAAAAGGTAATACGCAAAATATCAAATCCAAATAGCCCAAAAGGTTAAGGAAAAAATATTGAAGCTCTCTAATTATAAAGAAACTTAAAGTAGTAACAATGAGAAATCACTTTACACCTATCATTGTTGGCAGGGATACAGAGTAAAGTGCTGGCAGGTATACAGAGTAAAGAGTATCCTCATTCATCAATGAAGAAGACACAAACTATTGTAGCCTTTTTAGGGAAGCAATCTGGCAAGATCCATTGAAATTAAACTGGAAAGAAGGGCAATTTCCAAAATGATGGCAGACCCAGGAAAATGAAAGATGGGTAAAACTTAAGTGGCTAAGCATTTGGTTGCTAACCACAAGTAAATGATTCAAACCCAGCAGCTGCTCCATGAAAGAAAAATATGGCAGCAAAGAGTGTTGTTGTTTTTGTTAAGTGCCATCCAGTCTGTTCTAACTCATAGTGACCCTGTATTGGATTTCCAAGGAGCAGCTGGTGGGCTTGAACTGCTGACCTTGCGGTTTGCAGTCCAGTGCTTATCCTACAGCACTACACCAGGACTCTATAAAGATTGTTGTTGTTGTTGTTAAGTGCCATAAAGATTAGCACCTTGGAAACCCCATGGGGCAGTTTTGCTGTGTCTTGTAAGGTTACTATGAATCAGAATTGACTTGGTGACAACAGGAGATTTTTTTGGAGATGGGGGTGGTAAAATTATATTAAAAATTTTTTTGAAATCTTTGGAGATTGTCCTAAAGGCATAAAGCAATTACAAAGGAAACATTTATTCAAGAAAATCTATTAAATCTTAGTAATAACAGTGAGAGTCTAAGGCACTTGATCTATGACCTGCTTCATCTCTACCTTTGCACACAGCTCCTGATGATGTAAGTACCTCTCCAGGCAGGTATAGCCAAGAAGATAAGATTTCTTCTTCCCTCATTTCCCAGTCAACTACTACAGTATCTTCCCAGGAGGGCAGACTATCAGTATTTCTCATCATGCTATATGCATACACAAATCTCTGTTTCAGAGACTAAATTCTAGACAAGTATGACCAAGAGGGAGTTCTGGTGTGGCACTGTGGGTTAATGCGCTGGACTGCAAAGTCAGTTTGAACAACAAGGTCGACGGTTCAAGATCACCAGCTGCTCTTTGGAAACCATATACAAGGTCACCATGAGTCAGAACCTACTAGACGGCTCTTAACAACAACAACATGGCTAAGAGGCCAGGAACTTTCTTTCTTGACTCAGTCCTCACTTACATGGTTGAGGCTGTGCCCCAGACTTGGCAGACTGAAAATAACGAGGTCCAGTCAAAGACTTTAAAGCATACATTATAAATACATTCAAACAACTCAAGGAAATTGTACTTTAAAAAGAAAATAAAAGTATAATGGCAGAATCTCATCAATTATGAATACAATAAACAAAACTATTTTAAAAGGGCCAAATGGAAATTTTGAAGTTGAAAAGAGCAATAACTGAAATGAAAGCATTCACTATTGTTATCAGTAGTCATGGAGTTGACTCTGCTCATGGCAGCCCCACGTGTGCAGAGTAGAACTGCTCCATTGGGTTTTCCAGGCAGATCTCCTTTTAGAAGCAGATTACCAAGCTGTTGTCTCATAGTGGAGCAGTCAACCATTTGCATCATACAGGGTCTTGTAAACATTCACTTTTTGTTTTTGTTAAGTGTTGCCATCAACTTGGTTCCTACTCAGAGCTACCCTATATAGTATTTCCAAGGAGTGGCAGATGGATTTGAACCACCAACCTTGCAGTTAGCAGTCTAGTGCTTATCCTATACCGCAGAACTCCTAAACATTCATTGTTGTTGTTGGTAGGTGCCGTCAAGTCGGTTCCAACTCATAGCAACCCTATACACAACAGAGTGAAACTTGCCCAGTCCTACACGATCCTCATTATTGTTGCTATGTTTGAGGCCATTGTTGCTGCCACTGTGCCAATCCATCTCTGCTCACTTCTCCCTTGTAAGATAAAAGGTGTTGCAGGCCATTCTCTGGAAGAACTCTCTTACATTGGATCAGGGTTACCTACCCTTAATCCTCTTACTGGTTTATAACATCAGATCACATCATGGGGAATCTTCACATAAATGTACCATTATATCATTAGTTAGCTGCCAAACCACTGAGAATCATGACCCAACCAAGTTAACACATGTTTGGGGGAGATAATTCATCTATCACACACACACACACACACACACACACACACACATATATGATATGTTATTGTTAAGTGCCATCAAATCAGTTCCCACCCAAAGTGACCTGTGTAGGGTTTCCAAGGAGTGGCTGGTGAGCTTGAACTCCTGACCCTGAGGTTCAAACTAACTTTGCAGCCCAGTAAATTAACCCACAGCACCACACCATGACTTCATTTATGATATATGCAATATATATTTGATTTTGCATACATTATAAGTAGGTGGCTTTAAAGAACAGAGATCGGGAACTTAAAAGTTCACATCAAGATTTTAACTGTGTCGGTTTTTCCTTTGGTCTGTCCTTCAGTTTCTAGTGCTGGTCAGTAATTCTTTGACCTCATCAACATAACAAAAGAAAACGTCACTTACCAAATAGGATCACCAGGACTTCAATACATGGTTTTGGAAGATATAAGTCAATCTGTGACATAAATGAAACTAGAAAATAATTTAAGATAAATTAAAATGAATGATAAATATACCAAAACTTTGGGGTGTAGCAAAAGTAGCACTTAGAGAAAAATTATATTCTTAAAAAATAAAAAGACTACCAATCAATAACCTAATTTCCTGCTTAGACACTATAAAAAAAGAGCAAAATAAACCAAACTTAAGCAGAAACCAGAAAATAATAAAGATTAGAGTGGATATTAATAAGAGAGTGGGAAAAAATATTTAAAAATCAACAAAGCCAAAAGTTGTTTCATTAAAAAGGTCTACAAAATGAACAATCTTTTGGTTAACCTGACTAAGAAATGTAGAGGAAAGACTCAAATTACTAAAATCAGAAACAAATTACTACTTTATAGAAATAGAAAGTATTATAAAGGAGCACATTGAAAAATGAATGTCAGCAAAGTAAATAATGTAAATGAAATGGACAAATTCCTAGAAAGACACAAACTAGTGTAACTTACTCATGAAGAAATAAAATACCTTAATAGATGTAAAATAAGTAAAAT
This sequence comes from Chrysochloris asiatica, assembly GCF_000296735.1. Classification (NCBI taxonomy): domain Eukaryota; kingdom Metazoa; phylum Chordata; class Mammalia; order Afrosoricida; family Chrysochloridae; genus Chrysochloris; species Chrysochloris asiatica. The sequence continues at coordinate 841,095 of NW_006408867.1, read as the reverse complement.
GATTGGTTTAATGTTTAAAAATGCTTCCCACAAAGATAATTTCAGGCATGGAGGGCTCCATTAATAAATTCTACCAATATATATATATATTTTTTTAATCTCAGTAAAAATTTTTCACAAACTCTTCAAGGCAACCCAAGAAAAATAACATTTCCCAAGTTACTCAATGAAGTAAGTACTGCCCTGATACGAAAATCATGCCAAAGAAGTAAGAAAGGAGGACATAAAGCTATAGATCAATACTCCCTACAAATATGTTGTTATTGCTATTGTGAGCCATGAAGTCTGTTCCCATGGTGACCCTACATAGGGTTTCCGAGAGCAGCTAGCAATCCAGTGCTTATCCTGCAGTGCCCCACAAGGGTCCCTTTATTAATAGAGATGCAAAATTTCTCAACAAAATTTTAGTAAATCAAATCCAACAGTATACAAAAGGATTGTAAGCCATGACCAAGTGGGATTTATCTCATGAATTAAAAGGTAGCTTAATACACAAAAAACAGTTCATGTAACTCTCCACATTAATAGAATAAAGAGGGGAAAGCCACATAGTCATCCCAGTGGAAAAAAAGCATCTGACAGTAGGCAACATTCTTCAATGATAGAAATACTTCACAAAATAGGAATGTAAGGAAAAATCATCAATCTGGTAACGAGCATCTATGCTAATGGAAGCAGCAGTCAAGATGTCAAATGGCAAATTGCATTAGACAAATCTGCAGCAAAAGATATCTTTAAAGTGTTCCAGAGCAAAGATATCATTTAGGACTAAGGTGCACCTGACCCAAGCCATGGTATTTTCAATCGCTTCACGTGCATTTGAAAGTTGGACAATTAATAAGGAAGAACATAGAAGAATTGATGCATTTGAGTTATGATGTTGGAGAAGAATATTGAAAGTACCATGAACTTCTTGAAGAACAAACAGGTCTGTCTTGAAAGAAGTACAGCCAGAATGTCCCTTCAAAGTAAGAATAGTAAGACTTCAGATCTCTCATACCCTGGAGAAGGACACTGTGCTTGGAAAAGCAGGGGGTCAGCGAGAAAGAGGAAGATCCCCAGCAAGATGGAGTGACACTGTGGCAGCAACAATGCGCACAAACATGACAGCATATGTGACTCTGGTGCAGGACGAGGCATTGTTTCATTCTGATGTGCATAGTTTTGCTGTGAGTCTTAACTGACTGGATAGCACCTAATAACAAAAATGATAAACCTGCAACTGGTGGAACAATGGTTAAGCCCTGGGCTGCAACCCAAAAAGTCACAGTTCAAACCCATCACTGACTCTGTAAGAGAAACAACTTGGTGATCTGCTTCCATAAAGATTATGGTGGTGGTAGCTGTATGCCGTGGAATCGGTTCCGACTCATAGCAACCCTGTACAGGGTTTCCAAGACTGTAAATCTTTACAAGAGCAGAATGCCTCATCTTTCTCCAGAGGAACAGCTGGTAGTTTCGAAATGCTGACCTTGCGATTCACAGCCCGATTCATAACCACTACATTACCAGAGCTCCTTATAGTGGAGGAAAATCTATGGGACAGCTCTACTCTATAATATAGGGTCTCTATGAGGTGGAATCAACTTCATGGCATACAACAACAGCATCGTATTTGGTGGAGAAAAACTAAAAGTTTTCCCCGTAAGATTAGGACCAAGACAAGGATTTGGCTCACCACTTTTATTCAACATTAGACTGGAGATTCTAGCTAGGAAAATTAGGCAAGAAAATGAAACAAAAAGCTACATGCTTGAAAATGAAGAAGTAAAACTGTCTTTTTTGTAAAAGATGATATTATACTTTAAGATGATTTTGTAAATTGAAAAATCTAAGGAACTCACTATAAAACTAATAAATGATTTCATCACGGTTATGAAGTAAGAGTTCAATATATAAAAATCAATTGCATTTATTTGATGAATTTGACCTATACGTATGTAAGTAGTAGCTCAAAATACCAACAGAGAGGGAAGGAGTCTTCACATCAAGTATCAATCCTATCCCCTCTGTATACAGGGTAGATAGGGATGGGCAACTTAGGCATTGACTACCTAAAATGAGGGGGTGATAAAGGCATGAAGTGACTGGCTTACAAGTTTTCAAGAGGGAGTTTAGCTTAAGAGTATGCAAGGGAAGATAGAGTCCCCACTGAATAGTTTTCATCTTGTCTAGACGGGTCTGGTGAATAGAGATGGGGATAAGATTCTTATGATTTAATAATGAGTATTTTTTATCATGACTAACTGTAACAGTCACAACTGTAAAAGTAGAAGTTTTGTAACAAAAATGGGTGAGTAGTTAATCTTACAGTCTAGAAACAGAGGACCCTAGGACCATCAAAAGAGGAGAACACAAGTGGAATGCAGGACCCTATCCAGAGAAACAGTGACATCAGAGATGGAGACATGGAGAGATAGAGTACCTGAGAACTCTGGAGTCATGGAAAGAGAGGGACTGAGGGCTGGCAGCCAGGAGGCAGGCCTGCAGAATGTGCCCTTTGGTGGTTTAAATTATTATATATTCCTGAGTGGTTTTTTGTACACCCCTATATTTCACCCCCCCACAAAAAAAAAAAACAGAGAATGGAAGCAGGAAAAAAAAAAATCAATTGTATTTCTACCCATTAGCAATAACAATGATAAAAATTAAGAAAATAATTAATTTACAGTAACATCAAAAAAATAAAGTACTTAGGTATAAATTTTTAAAAGAAGTGAAGAAATATACTCTCAAACTGTTTAATATTGTTGAATGAAATTAAGAAAGATATAAATGAATTAAAATTCATTCCACGGTTATCATCAATCACAAGACTTAATAATTTTTAAAATGGAAATACTCTATATGTTTGATGCAATTCCTATAAACATTCAAGCTAACTTCCTTGTAAAAATTTTAAGTTTTTCCACAAATTTAAATGGAAATTCAATGGACCAAGAATAATCTTGACAAAGAAAAACAAAATTGAAGGACTCACACTTACTTCTGATTTCAAAACTTACTATAAAGCTGCAATATTCAAAACAGTGTGGCACTGACATAAAAATGGGTATATGGAGCATTAGAAGAGAATTGAGTGTCCAGAAATAAACTTTCAAATTAAATATCAGTTGAATTTTAACAATGGTGCAAAAACTGTTAAGTGAGGAATGAAGAATCTTTTCAACAATTGGTACTAGATTCCAAGCTTCATGAGGCATAACTTCTTTGTTTGTTTTTTCACCATCATATTCTCACTGCCTATCACGTTGCCTGGGACACATCTAAGCATATCAGAGCTTTGTTAAATAAATGAATTTAGTGTTTTCAAGCCATGGGATTAGGGACTGACAATCAAATTTATATTTTAAAATAGATCTATTGTTTTTGTTGTTAAGTACCATGGAGTCAGTTCGGACTCATAGTGACCCTGCACAGGGTTTCCTAGGCTGTTAATCTTTATAGGAGCAGAACGTCTCACCTTTCTACAGTGGAACCGCTGGTAGTTTCGAACTGAGTTCTGGTGTGGCACTGTTGAATAAGCACTAGACTGCTAATCACAAGGTCAGTGGTTCAAATCCACCAGCTGCTCCTTGGAAACGTTATACACAGGGTTGTTATGAGTCAAAACCAACTCAATGGCACTTAACAACAACAACAACACAGACAAGGATTGGGAATGCTTAGAATGTAGAATGTCTTAAGATCAAGATACAAGGACACTAGTTTGGAGACCTGTACAATGAGGACTTGAACAAAGGGACAACAGTGGTGTCAAAGAGTTGGGGGAAAATTCAAAATATGTTTTGAAGGGAGGACTTGGAAAATGTAATAACCTACTGGTAACAAATCCAGTTATCAGGGACCTTTTTCTGTCATGTTCAGGAAGCAAAAAGCCATCTTCCCCAGGAGCTCCAGAATCTTCTCTAGCTCTCTAGGTCTCTGAATTCTATAGGTAGATGATCTTCCTACTGGGGAGTTCTGCGTCTCTGAAAGAGTGTGGTGCAGGTACATTGAGGATGGTCCATGCTCAGACCCTGGCACTCCTGCTAAACCTGAACTGCTTCCTTATTCCCTAGAGCCACAGTTCATGAGCTAATTATGAATTGGTGCTTTGTTTTTTCTATTGATAATAGTTTCAAGCCAATTAAGATGGGGAGGGATTTCAAGTAGGATCACTTCTTCATTGATTTGCTTTACACTAAGCCTTGGTGCTTTATTAAGAATAATCCATTACTCCTATCTACAGAGGCCAAGTTTCCTGAGGTGACCTGGCCAACGAGAAGAGAAAAGGCAGGCTTCTGTTGTAATCAGCATGGAGCGATATAAAGCACAGTGCACCTAGCACCAACTTTGAGTCAGAGGATGTTTTGGCTTTGAAGCCCAAGGCTGGGTCTATGCGGTGCCATTGAGACCTGCCTCAGTAATAGATTTGGTAGTTTCATTTGTCATGAGGGCACAGTGCCCACAATGGTTCAGACTGTCTGTGTTTGTTCCAATTTGGTTGTTAAAATTGCCAAAATGATGACAAACACAAGTGACAAAAACATTTTTGTGCCCAATTGCATCAATCACTTGACCGCTGAACTCTATTGGAGTTGGAAAGTTTAAATCAAGCCCAAGTGAACAGTCCACAAGACAAAAAGATGTTTGATCAGCAGGCTCCTCATGAAGAGTTATCTTCTTGTCCTGTTGCCATGCTGTGTTTAACAGGGGTACTCTGGCTACACTATCCTGCTACTCCCCTTTCCTCTCTCTCTGTTTCATCTCACCTTCCCTGAGATACATTCTTCTTCCCTTCCTAGATGAATATGTATTGAAGTATTTCTCTCTAGATAAACTAGTCTGCATTTTCCTCCCAAGATAAATCTCATTTCATTATGTGCTGTCCATTTTTCTAATCTGTTAAATCCATTTATATTATCACTCCACCTTGCCTGAATGCTTGGCCTAATTCTCATTTCAGTGTTGCCATGCCAAGTGGTCACAGAGAAATCCAGTAGCACACTTATTTCCATTATGGGAAAAAGATGGGGAGAAGAAAAGAAAAAAGTGAATGAAAAGAAAACTATCTATCTCTTCATTTACTGAACAGGCTGTGGTTTTGAATGAAATTCGAAGCAAATAGTCAGCCATATAGATAATAATAATAAATAACAAATGGCACAATTTGGAGTGTTTTATGCATTACATTTTTTAATTCCTTACAACCACCCTAAGAAGTGTAAGTACCATCTCTATTTCAAATCAGAAAGCTGAGGCATGAAGAGTTTGTGTAATATGCCCAAGGTAAGTCTAGATTCTGTATGGATTTGGCACTGTAGGAACAGCACTGGACTGTGAACCACAGGGTCGGCTGTTCAAAACTACCAACTGCTCATCATAAACTCTATAAAGTGTCGCTGTAAGTTGGAACCGACTTGACAGCACTTAGCAATATGTAACAATATACATAGAGAAAGTGTGTGTGTGTCCTGGGAGTGTGGTGAATTATGAGTTAGGCTCCTAACTTATAAATTATAAATCCTAAATTTTGTTGTTGTTGCTATTACATGCCATCAAGTCAGTTCCTACTCACACTTACCCTGTGCACAACAGAATGAAATAACTGCCTGTTCTGGTATCATCTGCCCAATTGTTATGTTTGAGTCCATTGTTGCTACTATTGTGCCAATCCATTTCATTGAAGATCATCCTCTTTTTTATTGACTCCACTTTTCTAAGCATGATATCCTTCTTCAGGGACTGGTCCTTCCAGACAACATGTCCAAAGTACAAGAGACAAAGTTTCACCAACCTTTCTTCTAAGGAACATTCTGGCTGTACTTCTTCCTAAACAGATTTATGTGTTCTTCTAGCAGTTCATGGTACTTTCAGTATTCTCCAAGACCATAATTCAAATGCATTCATTCTTCTATGATCTTCCATATTCATTGTCCAACTTTTACATGAATATGAAGCTACTGAAAATACCATGCTTGGGTATTCAAACTGACATCATTGTTCTATAACACTTAAAGAGGTCTTTGGCAGCACATTTACCTAATGCAATACATCTTTGTTTCTTAACTGCTGCTTCCATTTGGTGTTGATTGTGGGTCCTAGCAAAATGAAGCCTTGGACAACTTCTATTTTTTTCTCCATTTATCATGATGCTATTAACCAAGATTTTTGTTTTCTTTACATTGAAGTTGAATCCACACTGAAGGCTGTGGTCCTTGATATTCATCAGTATTTCAAGTCCTCTTCACTTTCAGCAAGCAAGGTTATATCATCTGCATACTGTAGTTTGTTAAAGAGTATTCCTCCAATCCTGATGCCATGTTCTTCATTATATACTCTAGTTTCTCAGATTATTTGCTTAATGTACAGAATGAGTAACTATGGAGAAAAGATGTAACCCTGGTGCACCTTTCCTGATTTTAAACAATTCAGCGTCCCCTTCTTCTCTTGGTCTATGTACAGTTTCTTCATGAGCATAATTTAGTGTTCTGGAAAATCTATTCTTCACAATGTTACCTATAATTTGTTATGATTTACACAGTCAAATACCTCTGCATAATCATAAAGCACAAGTAAACATCTTTCTGGTATCCTCTGCTTTCAGTCAAGATGCGTCTGGCATCAGTAATGATATCCTTTGTTTCACATCCTCTTCTGAATCTGGCTTGAATTTCTGACAGTACTCTGTCAATGTACTGCTCTAATTGTCTTTGAATTATTGTCAGAAAAGTTGTACTGGCATGTGATATTAATGATGCTGATTATTATCATTGCTGTATGATTTCTGCATTCCATTGGGTTACCTTTCTTTGAAATGGGCATGAATATGGATCTCTTCGAATCACTTAACCAGGAAGCTATCTTCCAAATTTCTTGGCATAGACAAGTGAGTCCCTCCAATGCTGCACCAGTTTCAGTGCAGCTTGTACTCCTTCCTTCAATACCATTAGTACTTGATCATATGCTACCTCTTGAAATGACTGACATCAATCACTTCTTTTTGGTATGGTGATTCTGTGTATTTCTTCCCTATTCTTTTGATATTTCCACTGTCATTAAATATTTTGTACATAGAATCCTTCAATATTGCAAGTCAAAACTTAAATTTTACCTTCAATTCTTTCTGTTTAAGAAATACTGAGTGTGTTCTTTCCTTTCACTTTTCTGTCTCCAGCTTTTTGCACATTTCATTATAATACTTCACTTTATCATTTTGAGCTTCCCTTTGTAATTTTCCAAAAAGAATTACAGCATCAGATGCAAGGTCACTATGAATTAGAAGCAACTCCATGGCACATAACCACCACCACCACATACTCAAGGTCATATTTTGGCTCTCATGGATTTATTTTTATTTTCTTCATCTTTAGCCTGAACTTGCATATGAGAAACTTGCATATGTGTCTGTCACACAGTCTTCCCTTGGCCTTGTTTTGACTGATGATATTGAGCTTCTCCAGACATAGTCAGTTGATTCCTGTGTATCCCATAAGGTGAGGTCCGTGTGTGTACTGGTGTGATACTGTAGAATAAAGCACTGGACCACAAGATCGATTTGAACCACAAGTTTGGCAGTTCAAACTCACTAGCCATTCCTCAGAAACCCTATTCAGGCTGCTCTGAGTCGGAACCAACTAAACAACAACATGTGAGTGCTAGCAATTTATGTTGTTGAAAAAATTATATTTACAATGAATGTCATTGGTCTTGCAAATTTCTATCATGTGATCTCCTGCACTATTTCTATCACGAAAGCTATATTTTCCGATTATCAATCTTTCCTTTTTGTTCCCAACTTTTTTATTCCAATCACCAATAATTATCAAAGCCTTTTGATTGTATGTTTGATGAATTTCAGATGGAATAAGTTGGTAGAATTCTTCAATTACATCATTTCTGGCTCTAGTGGTTGGTATGTAAATTTGAATAATAGTAGTATTAACTGGTCTTCCTGTAGGCAGATGGACATTATCCTATCACTGACATCATTGTAATCCAAGGTAGATCTTGAAATGTTCTTTTTGATGATAAATGTGATGCTATTCTTTTTCAGTTTGTCATTCTTAGCATAGCAAACTGTATGATTGTTGGATACAAAATGGCCAATACCAGTCTATTTCAATTCACTAACACCTAGGATCTATACATTCCATTTCATTTTTGATGACTTCAATTTTCCTAGATTTATAGTATGTATAGTGAGCTCTGGTAGCGTAGTGGCTATGTATGAATCAGGCTGTGAACCTTAAGGCCAGCAGTTCGAAACTACCAGTCGCTCCGCAGGAGAAAAATGAGGCGTTCTGTTCCCGTAAAGATTTACAGCCTCGGAAACCCTGTACAGGGTTGCTATGGGTCAGAACTGACTCAACGGCACTTAACAAAACATAGTATGTATATTCCACATTCTGAATATTAATGTATATTGGCAGCTGTTTCTTCTCATTTTGAGTTGTGTCCCATTAGCTAATGAATGTTCTGAATGCTTTGCTCCATTCATGTTACTAAGGTCAACTCTACTTTTAGGAGGTAACTCTTCTCCAGTCATATTTTAAGTGACTTCCTACCTGAGGGGCTCTTCTTCAGGCATTATATGCAACAATGTTCTACTGTTCTTCATAATGTTTTCTGTGCCTAACCATTCAGAAGTGGTCTGCCTCCCTTCTTCCTAGTCTGTCTTAGTCTGGAAGCACCACTGAAACCTGTCCACCATGGGAATTTAAAATATTGGTGGCATAGCATCCAGCATCACAGCAACACAAAAGCCACCACAGTACAACAAACAGACTACTCAAATTTTACTTTAAATGACTATATTTCTAAATGATCAGTTTGAACTGCAGGGGTCAGATATGTGTCAAGACTTAGGATCTGCTTGGAAACCCCATCAGATATCATTTTTGGAAGATACACTTTATTTTCAGTGCAGTTTTAGGTTTACATAAAAATTGTACAGAAGGTAGAGCTTCCATATACTCTTTACCGTTTTCATACAGTTTCTCCATTCAATATAAATTTCTCCCATAATTTGAATACTAACCCACTTCCAAGGCATCATTGTAAACTTGTCTCCGTGCTCAAATGATCAAATAGTATATTTGTGTACACATGTTCTTGTTAAGTGCCGTCGAGTCAATTCTGACTCATAGTGACTCTGTATAGGGTTTCCAAGGAGCAGATGGTGGATTTGAACCACCAACCTTGTGGTGAACAGTCTACTGCTGATCCTACAACAATAAATAATATATATAGAAAACAGATTTTTTGGTTATTTTTGAAAAATAAGACAACATTATACATACAGAGATGCTAAAGCAAATGGAAGAAACGAAGGGGTACAAGAGCTGAGAAGAAAATTTCAAAGGTCAGCT
>NW_006408867.1:829191-830477 GCF_000296735.1 Chrysochloris asiatica | reverse complement strand
TGCTGCACAAGACCTTTTTAAAGTGTTGAAGAGCAAAGATGCCAGCTTGAGGACTAAAGTGCTCCTGACCCAAGCCATGGTATTTTCAATAACCTCATGTGCATGCAAAAGCTAGACAGTGAATAAGGAAGAGTGTAGAAGAATTGATGCATTTGAGTTATGGTATTGGAGGAGAATATTGAAAGTATCATGGGCTGCCAAAAGAACCAACAGATCTGTGTTGGAAGAAGTACAGCCAGAGTGCTCCTCAGAGGCCAGGATGGCCACATTTCATCTCTCGTGCTTCAGACATATTGTCAGGAGTGACCAGTCACTGGAGAAGAATATCATGTTTGGTAAGGTTGGAAGGTCAGAGAAAAAGAGGAAGAACCCCAGTGAGATGGATTGGAAAAGTGGCAGCATCAATAGGCTCAAGCTTGGCAACAATTGTGAGGTTGGTCCTGGACCAGGTAGTGTTTCGATCTGTTGTGTATATGGTCACTATGAGTCGGTACTGTCTCGATGGCACCTAACAACAACATACATACATACAGCTAAGCAGTTTGTCTTTCTCATTCATAATACTTCATGGAAATCCCTGCATTTGATCTAATGGCTATACAATATTTCATGGTATAAATGTACTATGTTAATTCAAACATCCTTTAGATGGACATTCACTTTATTTCTATAACCTTCAGTTCTCTTAGTATGGACAAGACTGAGGCAAGGGAAACCCCTTTAATTTCTATGTACTGGACATTTTATTTCTTAGGGATATATTTTATTTAACTTTACACACACACACATACAAGGGTCAGTCAATAAATATGACTATAAAATCATAGAAGCCTTCATTAAACAAAAATATTAAAAAATGAAGCTATTGTTTCTTGTTATATCCTTCATCATCTTCAGGCTGAAGCTGAAGAAAATTAAAACAAGTCCATGAGAGCCAAAATATGACCTTGACCATATCCCACCTGGATTCGGAGATCATCTGAAGAACAAATTTGATGCATTAGACACTAAAAATCAAAGACCAGAAGACTGGTGGTATGACATCAAGAACATCATACAGAGAGAAAGCAAAAGGGCATTAAGAAGACAAGAAAGAAATAAAAGACAAAAATGGATGTCAGAAGAGACTCTGGATGCTGAGCACATGATCTGAGAAGCTGGAATATATGAAAGAAAATGTGGCATCAGGATTGATTAACATCCTGTGATATGCAGATGATACAACCTTGCTTGCTGAAAGTGAAGAGAACTTAAAATACTGATGAAGATCAAAGACCACAGTCTTC
>NW_006408867.1:797300-810808 GCF_000296735.1 Chrysochloris asiatica | reverse complement strand
GAGTACTATCCAATCTGTCTAGGTGGAGCTGATGAAATGAAATACAGATGGGTTACTCGTGATACTGTAGTGATTAATGCTTATCAGGATGGATTATGAGGGTTGGAAGTGCAAAGGTAGACATTGTATAGCAAGGTAGGGAGTGATTATCTCTCCAGTCTAGGAGCAGTCTCTGGGACCACCATCGGAGAAGAGCCGAGAGCGGGACCCTACCCAGAGAAGCCTGAATGAAGACAGAGACAATGACATGGAGGGATGAAGCGGCTGGGGACTTTGGATCCAGAGAACTAGAGGGACTGTGGGTCCAAGACTGGAGGGGTGGGGAGGGGGAAGTGTAGAGGACGGGTTTCTAGGATATCCCCTTTGGTCGGAAGATGATGCAGGGAGAGGATTGGAACCATGGCAATGAGATGATATACGACAGAATGAATGTAGAACTAAAGTTCTCTCATATAAACTATCATATAATTCACAATAAAACATTTTTTAAAAAATGAGCCTGCAATATTTGGTCAAACATTTCATTAACTTCATCAAAGTCAGTGGTTCAAGCTCACCAGCTGCTCCTTGGAAACCCTATACAGGGTTGCTATGGGTCGAAATCGACTCAATGGCACTTAACAACAACAACAAGGTGATAGCTGCAGGTTAATGCACTGGACTGCAAAGCCGCTTTGAATCACAAGGTCAGCGGTTCAAGCTCACCAGCCAGTCCTCAGAAACCCTATACAGGGCCACTATGGGTCAGAACCAACTCGACAGCACTTAACAACAACAATGTGATATCTAGGCACTATAGAATCAGCACTGGACTGTGAACTACAAGGTTGGCAGTTCAAACCCACCAGCTGCTCCTCGGAAACCCTATACAGGGTAGCTATGAGTTAAAACCAACTCAGCAACACCTAACAGCAGCAGCAATGTGATGACAGGGACAGACTAAGTGATTTCACTGGCCTTACACGACCTGTGGGCCAGAGGTTCCCAGCCCCTGCTGTAAATTTACACAGGAGCAGAAAACCTCATCTTGTTCCTGCCAAGCAGCTGATGGGTTTAAACTACTGACCTTGTGGTTAGCAAGCAGTCCAGTGCTAATCCTATAGTGCCACCAGAGCTCCTTAACATAAGAGAGAAGAGACCACTGATTGAATATCTGGATTCAATCATGCCTGAAGACAAGCCTGGGTCTGACCTTTCTATTATACGAAAGGGCTTCAAAAAGTCCATGGAGAAATTCCATTCTCTTTTAATTCCATTTGTCCACAAACTTTTGGAAGCCCCTCATATGAGCCACACTGAATGGAATTTTTATCAGATCTAACCAAGAGTCCAAAATGGCAATGCTAATGATAATACCTTTCTGCCTCAACGTGTCATATGTGTATGGAGATTTTAGAAAAAAGTACGAATCAGAAAAAAAAAAGTCAACCTGCAGAAAATACAATGCAGAAGTTTAGCAATACTGTTGTTGTTAAGTGCTGTTGAGTCAGTTCTAACTCATAGTGAATCTACATAGGGTTTCCAAGGAGGAGCTACTGGGTTTGAACTGCTGATCTTGTGGTTCACAGTCCAGTGAAGATTCTACAGCGCACACCAGGATTCCTAGAAATATATATACATATTTAAATATAGATTTTCCCTTTAGAAAAGATTTCTTGCAGTCTTATTGAAATGATTCTGCCATGCCTAGCTGGTAGGAGAATTCACTGCATGCTCAGTGGTTTGCATATTCATTCATTCATTCTTTCAGTGACTGGGTATTTGCCTGTACTCGGTGCTAGGGATGTGGTAGGTGAACAAGATCACTCTGTTTTCTGTACTAATGAAGATTATTATCTAATAGATTAGCGTGAATCAAGATTCCTGAACCCATAGAGATAGAGGAAATTAGCAGATTTTGGACCAAAGAAATCAATGTGTAATACCCCTAAGGTGTGTTGATGCTATGATTCACATAATATGTTGCAGAAACATTCCTGCTTTAATGTCCATCTGAGTTTATGATGACCCTTAGTTTTTTTTCATTTTCAACCTCCAAAAGGAGAAATTTTCCCAAAGTTTTTTCCAGAAGGAAACTGAGGCAACTCAACAATGAGAAGGTTGTAAAGACTGAAAATTACCATCCCTCCATTAATCCTGTTGCATTAAATAATGTGGCTTTCTTTTGGGATTGCTGGTTTTGCTATAGACATAGGGCACTTTCCTCCAGCGAACTGAAAACACTTTATGTGGTTGAATGCACTTTCTTTTTCCCAGTCTCTGCTGATTGTATCAGAGGCCAGAATCATATTCTCCAATTCACAAAGAAAACTAAGGCAGAAAATTTTAGAGGACGTGTCTAAATTGTCACAGTTAGAAGCAAAACCAATCCTAATCCACAATGATCCTGTGAGAGGCTGCAGTCCCCACAGTCTGCATGATGCCCACATCTGGCTGATGTGCCTACCCAAGTGCTTCCTCCCTGGTTTTCACACTGCTCTGACCCTGTTTGTTGTGGTCAGGTGTCATCAAATCGTTTCTGACACATAGTGACCCTATGCACAGCAGAATGAAATAATGTCTGGTCCTTTGTCATCCTCACAGTTGTTATTATATGTAAGCTTATTGTTGCTACTGTTGTTTCAATCCATCTCCTTGAGTGTCTTCCCTTTTGCGCTGACACTCTACTTTCCCAAGCATGATGTCCTTCTCTAAGGACAGGTGCCTCCTGATAACATGTCCAAACTACAAGAGACGAAGTCTTGACATCCTCACTTCTAAGGGCATTCTGGTTGTACTTTTTTTGAAGACAGATTTGTTTGTATTTCTGGAAGCCCATGGTAGATTCAGTAATCTTCATTAACACCATAATTCAAATGCATCAATTCTTCAGTCCTCCCTGTTCATTGCTCAACTTTTGCATACATATGTTGTTGTTAAGTGCCATCAACTCGGTTCCGTCTCATAGCTACTCTGTACAATGTTTCCTAGGAGCAGCATATGAGTTTGAAACACCAACCCTGCGGTCCAAATAGACCTTGAGGTTGAGTGTCTATCCTACAGCGCCATGCCAGGACTCATGAGGTGACTAAATATACCATGGCTTGGATTAGGTGTACATTAGTCATCCAAGTGACATCTTTTTAGGGTTTTAGTAGCATATTTGCCCAATGCAATAAATACATTGTTAGATTTCTTGGCAGATGATTCCATGAGTGTTGATTGTGGATTCCAGTAAAACAAAATTATTGACAATGTCAATCTTTTCTCCATTTACTATGATGTTGTCTATTGGTCCAGTTGTGAAGACTTGCATTGTCTTTGCACTGAGGTGTATAGGACTGAAGGCTGTAGTCTTTGATCTTCATCAGTAAGTGCTTCAAGTTCTCTTCACTTCCAGTATAGTTTTGTTGTTGTATGAGTCAGTTCTGACTCATAGCAACCCAGTGTATGGTTTTTGAGTAGCCACTGGTGGGTTTGAACTGCTGACCTGTGGTTTGCAGTTCAGTGCTGATCCTACAGTGCCACACTGGAAGTACCAGTGTAGTTTGTTGTTGTTGTTAGTACCATAGAGTAGGTTCCAACTCATAGCAACCCTGTATAGGGTTTCCAAGGAGCAGGTGGTAAGTTTGAACCACCGACCTTGTAGTTCAAACCAACCTTGCAGTCCCATCCCACAGGGACATAGCAGGACCAGTGAAGTTTGGTTGTTGTTGTTAAGTGCTGTCAAATCGGTTCTAACTCATAGTTACCTAGTATAAGGTTTCTGGGGAGCAGTTGGTGAGTTTGAACCACTGATCTTGTGATTCAAACCAACCTTGCAGTCCTGTGCTTATCCCACAATGTCACACCAGAAGGGTAAGCCCTAACTAAAATAACTCTGACGTACCTAGATGATTAACTGAAAGGTTACAAGTTCAGCTGCACTCAAAGTTACCTTGAGAGAAAGTCCTGGTGATTTGTTTCTGGAAGGTCACAGACATTGAAATCCCTATAGAGCACGGTTCTACTCTGACATGCATGGGGTCATCATGAGTTGGAATTGATTCAGTGGCCACTGGCTGGTTTGGTTTTAATGTAACTCTGGGATTTTGCAATTGTTGTTTTCTCCACTGGCACTTCCACTAATCTTTTCGATTGCACATTGCTGCCTGAAGTTTCTTTCTAATGCACAGCTCCAAGCGTATTATTCCCTTGCCCAGAAATCTTTATTGGTTCTTTATCCCCTGCAAAACAGTGTCCAAACTCTTTAGCCAGGCAAGCAGAGTTCTACATGATCTGGCCTTTGCCTGTCACTCCGGCCTTGCCTTCCATGTCTCTCCCTCTCTCCCTTTCTATGTCCAGACCCATTGCTCCAGCCCAACTCACCTTTTCCCAAAAGCTCCTGTACTTTCTATACCTTCACTTCCACTACTCCTGAAACATTTGCCCTTCATCCCACTTTCCCCTGTTGCATTCCTACTCATTTTTCCCAAGCCCTCCTTTTTCATGACGCTCTCTGAGATCTTGCCTAGTTGGAAGTAATCTCTTTATATATTCTTTGTTATATTGGATTTATTCCTGTGCTTTTTCAAATTTTTACACTGATCTACATACCAGTCTGTCTCTTCTGATGACATATAAGTAAGCTCATTAAGACAGGGGACCTGGCTCTTCTTTGTGACGCCCACAGTGTTTGCTGCTTTGATAGACAACTAAATAAGCATTTACTGATTGGATTATGAGTGAATTTTCTCACAGCATGAAAATGACGTTAAGAGCCCAATGCTTCCTCTCACTGTTGAGTCTTTGAATAGACTATTCCCTTTCTGGGATGTACTTCTAGCCTCCCTGCTTTTCCCATTGTCCAGTTCACAACCAGGAACAGATTCCATGCCAGCTTCCAGTAAGCAAGCTGAGCAGGCACCTGCTCATTCTTTAAGAGTAGTAAAGGCTATCCCACAAGAATTTCATTGAGAAATTTTATCCTATCCATCTTGATCATGTCCCTTGACTTCTTATTCTCCAATGAAATGGAATATGATTTGAGTTCCTTGCAGATGCTCTTACTGCCATTTGGACATGGTATAAATTGAAGAGCACAGAATTATTTGGGAAAGGGTAGAGAGATGGAAACACGACCTTCAGAAGTGTGTGTAGACCTTGATGGCAGAGATGCAAAGAAACAATAGCTTTACGTTTTGATATTTTTGTTTAATAAAGGTTTCTATGATTTGTAACAATACTTTTTAACTTATCCTCATATAGTCAATTTTTAAAGGCTGAATTAAAACCCACCAATATATTAAGAGTTGCCTTTAAATACAATAAACATTGTCTATATCTTCCAAATTTTCTATAATAAAGATATGTCAATTTGATTAATATAGATTTTAAAAAACTTCTCTAGAGTGAAGGCCAGACTTTTAAAAATCAAAGTAATGCATATACATAGTTCAAAAGTCGAATTTGGCAAAATGACTTACAATGAAAATCTTTTGGCCCTTGTCTCCACCTTCATTCCTACCCCCTAAGTCAACTCACTGGTGGATCTGAACAATGCAGCATTTATTCAAGTTGTTTCTGGCAGCCATCGCTGACCAAGAGGGAAAAGAGCATTAGAATAAAGCCAGTATCTGGTATGACAGAGAAGAAATATAGTAAAAGGTTGGATCTTTGTTGAGCTTTGAATCATTAGATCAATGTAGGAGCCCTCTGGTTTTTGTTTAATCCAATTGTAGTTGAATTTTCTATTATTTGCAGTCAAAGCATGTTACTATTACATTAATTCTGCTAAACATCTGCCCTCTATTTTTTTTTTTTTTTTTTTTTTTACTTTTTATTGTGAATTGAATGAAGGCTTACAGGGCACATCATTAAATTTACATTCAACAAATCATATATTTTGTTTCATTTCAATGGTTACAATCCCCTCAATATAACATCACTTATCCCACGTCCCTCTGTGATTCTTGTTTCCAACCTTCTTTTGGAACTTTGTCCTTAGGTAAATGTTTCCCTTTTGAGTGGTTAACTGTTTCATGTGAACCCTGTCCTCTTAGGATCTCCCTTCACTGCTTTTCAGCACAAACTTACACTGTCCCCATGTATTTCTCTTTTAGTTTACTTCCTAGTTTTACTGGAATATATTCTAGATAACTTTCTAAAAAATGCATAATGAGAAAAACATTTTTCTACATTTCTTTGCAAGTTTTAAATGTTTTCAGTGCCTCTTATACTTCATTGATGACTTGGGTAGATATGGAATTCTCAGTTGAAAATAACAATACCTCAGGATTTTAAAATTATTGCTTAAATTGCCTTCTGCTAGCTACTGCTTCTAATGGCATATCTGGGTGATCTAACTTACTCTGGGAAAGAGGACTACCACATTTAGCAAATAAGAATAAAGGACATCCTATCTTCTGCCTATAACTGACTGGAATACCTAAAATGGGGCTACAATGTGCCCAGTGAAAGAGGCTTCCTGCAGAACCTCTGCATTACATAAGACCATAGGTGGAATCCTGACCCCATCCAGAATCTTCTGAGGTGGGAAATTTCCACTGGAAAGGACAAGCAAACCAGCCTGGAGCGGCTAGAAGAACAGAAGATACTTCTTGAAAGAAAGGCCAACAGGAAAAATACAAAACAATAACAGCAGTCCTACTGATTACTACAAGAACAAGCAAGGTGCTCACCCAGGAGACATCAAGGCAACTAGTTGGGTCCCCTCAGGGCAAACCCTCTTCCAAGACTAAGACTCAACAGGAATACACAAGCAGATGTGCGCTCTTACTGGTGACCATGTTGGTCACCAATAAGGGGAAGTAAGGGAAAAACAGCAATGAAGTGGCAAGCTAAACCCTACAACATTCAATAGACTCCTTTGAACCCTGTTGGAGACCTAGTTGGCCAGCAGTATGGCAAGACCTGGGGACTCCTGGGCCCAGAGTCAGTGACATAGTCACAGAGGACTAGAGTGGAGAGTGAAGTGTCCAGCTGATAAGAAGAGAGGGCATATGCACAAGAACACCCACACTTGCAGATAATACCCATTTGATCTGGATGGTCAGAACTCAACTAGAAAAAGAAAGAAGAGGGAAAAAAAAAAGAGTAATCTAATATGACTTGATGAACTTGACCTAAACTTATGGATGTCGTATCTCAAAAGAGGGAACAAATCTTTACAGCAAGGATCATTCCCACCTTCTCAATACACAGGGTAGACAAAAATGTGCAACTCAGACATTGGCTACCCAAAATGGGGTGGAGGGTGCCTACAAAGGCAAGAAGTGACTGGGTTACAAGCTTTCAAGAGAAAACCTAGATCCAGAGAGAGTAAAAGAAGATAGAATCTCCACTGAGCAGTATCCATTCTGTCTGGGCAGGACTGATAAAGGGAGATGGGGATAGTACTCATGTGGTACAACAGTGAATAATTACTATCAGGACTGACGGTGAAGGTTGGAAATGTAAAGGTAGATATTTTATAGCAAAAGGAGGGGAGTGGTTGACTTTGCAGTCTAGGAGCAGAGGTTCCTGGGACCAGCAAGGGAGAAGAGCGGAGTGCAGGACCCTACCCAGAGAAACAGTGACGCTAGAGATGGAAGCAGAGATGATGACATGGAGAGATGGAGTGGCTGGGAACTCTAGGCCCAGAGAGGGAGAGTGGCTGTGTGCTGATGAACAGGAGTCAGGCTTGTGGGGTGTACCATTTGGTTGGTTGATGATGTATGGAGGGGATTGTAACCATGGCAATGAAATGACATACGATAGGATGAATGTAAAGCTAATGTTCTCCCTTGTAAACTATCGCATAATTCTCAATAAAACATTAAACAAACAAACAAACAAAAGAATAAAGGCCAAGATGGCCAAACATCGTCTTTCATACTTTGGACATATTGTCAGGAGGGACCAGTCGCTGGAGAAGGATATCATGTTTGGTAAGGTGGAGGGTCAGAGAAAAACAGAAAGACTCCCAATGAGATGGATTAGCCAAGTGGCAGCATCGATGGACTCAAGCATGGCAACAGTAGTGAGGTTGGCCCAGGATCTGGCAGTGTTTAATTCTGCTGTGCATAAGGTCACTATGGGTTGGTACCAACTCAATGGCACCTAACAACAACAATAACCTAAATTTGAATTTAAGATAAGCAGTGAAATATTTGGGGCATACTAATAGTTTTTAAAGTATTCATTGTTTATCTGAACTTCAAATTGAAATGGGAATCCTGTATTTTACCTAGAGCTAGGAAAGTTTTAAGATATTTTGTTTTTCGACAATGCTTTGAAATTTCACAATATTTCTAATGTGGGTGTTTGTGCATGTGTGCTTTTTATTCATTGTATTGGTACTAAATGGGTCCCCAAAAAGAAGTGATAGTTATTGACATGTTTAACCCATGGGTCACTATTAGTTGCAGGTCCAAGCCCTCTGTCAGGTAGGGTGTGAGGAACTGGAGCAAGGGAAAAAAAACACCTAAAAAATTTTGTCAAACATGGAATTTGAAGATCTTTTTAATTATTAATTATTGGAGCATGTCATTGTTGTTTGCTATTAAGTGCCATCAAGATGGGTTCTGACCTACAGTGACCCCATATAGGGTTTCCACGGAGCAGCTGGTGAGCTTGAACCACCAATACTGTGGTTCATATCTAGTTTGCAGTCCAGTGCATTAAGTCAAGCACCACACAAGCATAGGCCTCAGAAAATGACACTGCTGTTGTTTTACCCTGTCAGGTTGATTCTGACTCATAGAGCCCTTACAGAGTAGAACTGCCCCCATGGGTCTCCGAGGATGTAATCTTTTCTTCCCATCACTCATCTGCCAGTTAGTCATACTGTGATGGCTTGTGTGTTGCTGTGATGCTGGAGGCTATGACACTGGTACTTTAAATACCAGCAGGATCACCCATGGTGAACAGGTTTCATCTAAGCTTCCAGACTAAGATAGACTAGGAAGGAGGAGAGGCAGACTACTTCTGAATGTGCAGCCACTAAAAACCTTATGAATAGTAGCAACATTTTATCAGATATAGTGCTGGAAGATGAAAACATCATGACTAGAAAAAGAATATTGCCAGATACAGTGCTAAAAGATGAGCCCCTCAGAATGGAAGGCATTCAAAATACGACTGGGGAAGAGCTTTCTCCTCAAAGTAGAGTTGATCATGATGACTTAAATGGAGGAATGCTTTCAGGATCTTTAATTGCTGATAGGGCACAATTCAAAATGAGAAGAAACAGCTGTAAATATCCATTAATAATCAGAACATGAAATGTAGGAAGTATGAATCTAGAAAAATTGGAAGTTGTCAAAACTGAAATGAGACACATAAAGATCAATTAGTGAGCTGAAATTGACTGGTAATTGGCCATTTTGAATCAATCAATCATATGGATTACTATATGCTGGGAGTGACAAATTCAAGAGGAATGATGTAGCATGAATTGTCAAAAAGAACATTTCAATATCTGCCTTGAAGTACAATGATGTTTGTGATAGGATAATACCCATATACCTTTGGGAAAGACCAGCTAATACCACTATTATTCAAATTTATGCACCAATCACTAAAGTCACAAATGATGAAATTGAATAATTCTACCAACTTCTTCAGTGTAAAATTGATCTAATATGTAATCAAGATGTATTGATAATTACTAGTGATTAGAATGCAAACAAAGAAGAAGGATCAATAGCTGGAAAATATGGTTTTTTGATAGAAATGATTCTAGAGATCACATGATAGAATTTTGTGAGATCAATTACTTATTCATTGCAAACACCTTTTTTAAAAAGGTGATTATACACATGAACCTCACCAGATGGAATACACAAGAATCAAATTGACTACATCTGTGGGAAAAGGTGTTGGAAAACTTGCATGTCATCAGGGGAAGACTGTGGAACAAACTATCCATTGTTCCTAGGCAAGTTCAGGCTGAAACTGAAGAAAATGAAAATAAGTCCACAAAAGCCAAAATATGACATTGAACACATCCCACCTGAATTTAGAAACCACTGCAAGAATAGATTTGATGCATTAAACATAAATAACCAATGACCAGAAGAGCTGTAGTAGATATCAAGAATATCACACAGGAAGAAAGCAAAAGATCATTAAAAAGACAGAAAATAAGGAAAACACCAAAATGGATACAGAAGAGACTGTGAAACTTGCCTTTCAGTGTAGAGATGCTGAAGTGAATGGAAGAAATGAGGAAGTAAAACAGTTGAAAAGAAAAATTTAAAGGGCAAAATGAAAAAACAAAGTAAAGTATTATAGTGAAATGTGGAAAAACTGGGTTTAGAAAATTAAAATGGAAGAACACTCAGCATTTCTTAAGCTAAAAGAACTGAAGAAAAAAATCAAACCTTGACTTGAAGTATTGAAGGATTCGATAGGCAAAATATTAAATGATAACGAAAGCATCAAAAGCAGATGAAAGGTCTACACAGAACCACTGTACCAAAAAGAAATGGCCAATGCTCAACCATTTCAAGAAGTAGCATATATGATCAAGAGCCAATGATACTGAAGGAAGAAGTCCAAGCTGAACTGAAGGCATTGGTGAAAATCAAGGCTCCAGGAACTGATAGAATACAGATTGAAATCTTTCAACAAACTGATGCAGCACTGGAGACACTTACTTTATCTATGCAAGAAATTTAGAAGAAAGCTACCTGACCAACTAGTTGGGAGAGATCCAGATTTGTACCTATTCCAAAGAAAGATGACCCAACAAAATTCAGAAATCACTGAACAATATCATAAATATCACATGAAAGTAAAATTCTGTCAAAAATTCTTTCAGCACTGCATCAATAGGGAACTGCCAGAAACTCAATCTGGATTAAGAAGAGTATGTAGATCTAGGAATATCATTGCTGACATCATATGGATCATGGCTGAAAGCAGAGAATACCAGAAGATGTTTATTTGTGCTTTATTGATTATGCAAAGGCTTTTGACTATGTGGATAATTACAAGTTGGTGTGGCACTGTGGGTTGCAAGGTCACTTTGACTCATGAGGTAGTCAGTTCAAGCTCACCAGCCGTTCCTTGAAAACCCTATACAGGGTCGCTATGGGTCAGAACTGACTCGATAGCACTTAACAACAATATGGATAACACTGCAAAGAATGGGTATTCCAGAGCACTTGATTGTGCTCATGAGGAACCTACACATAGACCAAGAGTCAGTGGTTCAAACAGAACTGACTGAGTGGTTTAAAACCAGGGAAAATATGCACCAGGACTGTATTATTTCACTATACATATTCAAATTATATGTTGAGCAAATAATCTGAGAAGCTGGAGTATATGAAGAAGAACATGGTATCAGGATTGGAGGACGACTCATGAACAACCAATGATCTGCAGATGATAAAACCTTGCTTGCTGAAAGCAAAGATTTAAAATACTTACTGATTAAAATCAAAGACTACAGCCTTCAGTATGGATTGCACTTCTATGTAAAGAAAACAAAAATCCTCACCACTGGACCCCTAAATAACATTATGATAAATGGAGAAAAGATTGATGTTGCCAAAAACTTCATTTTGCTTGGATCCACAATCAACACTCATGAAAGCAGCAGTCAAGAAATCAAATGACCTATTGCACCAGGCAAATCTGCTGCACAAGACCTCTTTAAAGGGTTCAAGAGCAAAGATATCAATTTGAAGACTAATGTGTGCCTGACTCAAGCCATGGTGTTTTTATTTGCCTCATAGGCATGAGAAAGTTGGGTAATGAATACAGAAGACCATAGAAGAACTGATGCATTTGAGTTGTGATGTTGGAGAAGAATATTGAAAGTACCATGGACTGCCAGAAGAACAACAAACAATTCCATGTTGGAAGAAGTACAGCCAGAATGCTCCTTAGAAGCCAGTATGACGAGACTTTGTCTCTTATACTTCAGACATTTTATCAGGAGGGACCAGTCCCTGGAGAAGGACATCATGCTTGATAAGGTGGAGGTTCATCACAAAAGAGGAAGACCCCTAATGAGACAGAAAGGTACAGCAGCAACAGCAATGGGCTCAAGTGTAACAATTCCAAGAAAGGTGCACGATTGGGCAGTGTTTCGTTCTGTTGTGCATAATGTTGCTTTGAGTCAGAACCAACTCTATGGCACCTAACAATAACAATAACAACAACCAGGGAGCCAGTGGTGAGTTTAAACCACTATCCATTCAGTTAGCAGCTGAGTGTTTAATCACTGTACCACCAGGTTATACTCCATACAGGGCTCCGTCATCTAACTAAATTTTGTAGTTTCAGACACTGTGATGCAACCATTATTTCATGCAAGCATTAGTGAACAACCTCAAGAAAAGGCCAAGAGTTCAGGATAAGGAGCCTTGCTTTATAAGAGTGAATATTCTGGACATATCCCAAATTTATCAGGTCATTGTTCTGCAGTA
This sequence comes from Chrysochloris asiatica, assembly GCF_000296735.1. Taxonomy (NCBI): domain Eukaryota; kingdom Metazoa; phylum Chordata; class Mammalia; order Afrosoricida; family Chrysochloridae; genus Chrysochloris; species Chrysochloris asiatica. Next base: position 798,407 of record NW_006408867.1, on the reverse strand, counting down.
TACCCAGCATAGAGATATACTATCTCCAAAGGAGAAGATGGTTTGCCTGTGAGATACATATTTCCTGGGGTTATCTCTAAGTGAACTAACTAAAAAATAAGTGAAGAAGCAGATAGATAAGATGCAGTCATTTTAGAAAGTAGTTGTAAAAGCAGGCGAGGCAAAAGCAGAAGTAAAAGATATTAGTAAATGAGATGTACAGTCAAGAGGGGAGGGTTTTAAAAATAACTTCATCATCATTGAATTATATATGACCTTATAAACCATCTATCCAGCCCCTCATTTTAAAGGTGACAATACTGAGGCTCAGAATACGTAAGAAAAAGACCCACAGTCACAGAACCAGATTAGACTACACCAGTTCCCCTGATGCCCAGTCCAGTGTTTTCTCCACTCCATTGCTATTGCCATTTGGGACCTATTGTACAACAGCCCTATTTAATCATCTTGACAGTCTCTGAGAATGATAAACCTTCTCTGCAATGATCTGACTCAGCTCAGAGTAGCAGCTTCACAAAATGTCCCATTAAAAGGAAGCCAATTCCAGGGAACTTGCAAAAGATTCCCCTGACCAAAAATATGACTGGCAGTTGCCTGTCTATATGCCAGAAATTACACCTGGAAAATGTCTGGTGAGATGCAAATGATCACCTTTAACATCTTGCTTGGATTTTTTTAAAAGGCTCCTAACAAAGGTCTTGATACATTTTGATTGAACAGGAGTAGACTGATTGGTCTGTATTAGGAGCCATCAGGTACAAATGGCAGCAGGTGCCTATTCACCATCATCATTTCATATAAGAACAAAGCAAAAGATTGCTTTGTGTGCTAATCATTTTCCTGTCATCAGGTTTCACTTTGGGTGTCTGATGTCACAGTAAGATATTTTAGCAGACCTAGTTTCCTTGATTACTTGAATAATTCACATTTTGTATCTCAATATGGGATATTTTCAGCAGAATAACATCCTTTTAAATGGTGGATTTGATTTCAGCATCAAGAATTGCTATGACTTGGACATTGGCTACCCAAAATGGGGGGCTACAAAGGCAAGAAGTGACTGGCTTACAAGCTTTCAAAAGGGACACTAGATCCAGAGGGTGTGGA
>NW_006408867.1:787877-792920 GCF_000296735.1 Chrysochloris asiatica | reverse complement strand
AAAAAAAAAAAGGACTCAGTGCTAACTGAAAAGTTGATGGTCTGAACCCACCATGTGCTCCGTGAGAGATGTGGCAGTCTGCTTCTGTAAAGATTTCAGCCTTGGAAATTGTCTGATGCAGTTCTACTCTATTTGATAGGGTCCCTATGAGTTGGCATTGGCTCGATGGCCTTGGGTTCAGTGGAAGTGTTAATACCACTTTAAACAGTCTGTCTAAGGTCATCCATTTAATCAGTAGTCTAAAGTATCAGAACTGAAATGTGAGTCCTTTAATTTCTTGTTCTCTTAGTCCCCTGATATCTCTCCAGTTTATAAATGTTGTTGGTTTTCAATGGGCATAAAAATCTGCAGAATCTTGGGAGTATATAGGTGGTCATTTCTGAACAAACGCATTTGGAAAACTCCTCCTGAGCATGGCAGGAATAAGGAAGCTAGCACTGTATTAAACAAGCATTTTCAATATGCCAGACACTAGAGTAGACACTTTGCCTCCATTATTAGTGATTCAATCCTCACAACAACCGTATGGAGTAGGTAAAGTTATTATCTTTACTTTATAGATAAGTAACTTGCCCAAAATCGCAAAGCTAAGTAAAAGCTAGATCAAACAGTTGATGGTTTTAACCACCAAATTATGCTAGCTCTCACAGTAATGCCAAGTAATACTGATTTATATTAGGTGGAGTTCTGGTACAGTGCTGTAGGATAAGCACTGGGCCCCAAAGTCAATTTGAACCTCAAGGTTAGCAGTTCAAATTCACTAACGGCTCCTTGAAAACCCTATACAAGGTCACCGAGTCAGAACTAACTCAATGGCACTTAACAACAACAAATTAGGTGATGCTGTGGGTTAGGTGTTGTTGGGCTACTAACCCATAGGTTAGCAGATCAAACCCACCAGACACTTCATAGGAGAAAGATAATACTGCTCCCAAAAAGATCTACAGTCTCATAGGGTTGTTATGAGTTGGAAATGACTCGATGACAGTAGATACACTATTTGGGGTTTAATAGTTATTAATATCTTATGTGTCGTAATTCATTTTTTCTAGGAACAAAATTACTGCCCTATTTTAGCCCATTTTACTTTCAGAACAAACCTATGAGACAAGGCAGAGAACACCATCACAATTTTCAAATAGTGACATTGAAGAACGTTTTGTCCCTCTCACTCTGAAACACATACACACATGCACACGCGCGCGCACGTGCGCACATGCGCACATGCGCACAAGCCCATTAGAGAGGAAAGTAACAACATCTGGGCCAGCTCAGTGGCCGAGTTTGCTGCAGAGCTGCTAGGAACCTTAAGGAAAAAGATTCAATACGCTGTTTTTTTAACAAGTAGCACCTGGTGTCCAGGGTAGAGAAAATAAACCCATTCCATCAAAATGCCAGAACCTACAGCTTGGAACTGCTTTATTAGAGGACCAGGTGAGAGAATTCATAAGTAATAACCAAGAAAAATATTTCCAAGTGGAACAAACTTTTTTTAAAAAAGTAGAGAAAGGCAGCAGGTCTTGGCTACTACTTATGCAACAGAACAATGAGAGGAAACTTAACTTTTTACTAGATTTCATACCTACAGTGAGTCTCTTGACTTTATAGCAAGCTTTGGTGAGCTAGAGATTTGCAATTAGCCTTAGGAATAAAAGAGCAAACACAAAGAAGTCTCATCTACTCTTGTTCTGGTGTGGTGCTATGAGTTAATGCACTGAACTGCAAGCTCAGTTTGAGCCACAAGGTCGGCAGTTCAAGCTCACCAGTCACTCCTTGGAAACCCTATACAAGGTTGCTATGAATTGGAACCTACTCCACAGCACATAACTACAACAACTTTTGATATAGTAACAGTTGCTGTTGTTAAGTGCTGTGGAGTCAGTTCTGAAGAGCCCATGTTTAGGATCTTAGGGGTTGGGGGCTGGGAGGCGGGCCGGCAAACAGCAGAGTCAGCAGATGGAGGAGAGGAGAACCAAGAAAGTGCTGCGTGAAGACTAGGGCTAAACAGTGCCAAATACTGGATAGAAATCAGGCCAGGTATTGCAGACACACTGGCTTTCTTTTTGATCCTTGAACACAGCAAATCTATTCCTGGCTTAGGTATTTTGTGCTAGGTGTTTCCTCTGTCTAGAACTCTCTGCCCCAGTATCTTTGCATTACTAGCTCCTTCTCACCATTCAGCTTTTAAGTAAAATGACTGCAGAAAAAATGTTCCCTCAAGCACTTTCGATTCCATTTCTCCATTTTACTTTATATGTGTTTGGTCATTTGTTTACTTGATTATTATCCCTATAGCCTCTGTAGAAGGCAAGCCCATGACCATGTCTGTGTGATTCACTGTCATATCCTTAGTGTTTAAAACAATATGACACCCAGAAGGTACTCTGTAAATAGTTGACAAAGGAGCAAATGAAATAAGATAAAGAATGAGAACTGGAGATTCGATTTGACATTTAGGAGATTATTGGAGACCTTGACTGAACAGTCTGAGCTAGTGCCAGACGCTTAATGTGGAAAAATATGATTCACATTGGTGTGTATGAATTTGTGTCAGCATGACCTATGTAGAAACAGGTATCTAACACACTCACCAGATGGCATTAGCAACACTGCATTTTAAACTCTAGAATAATTAGTGTACTTTCTGAACTGATAAAAAAAAAATAAGGTATTCCCTTATCTGGGTCTTCTGAAAGGCAGCTATCATTTTCCCATTCATTCTAGTGAGAACCCTGAGTTCATCCAGGATCTCAGGTGCAAACTGGCCAAGCAAATCATGGAGCAGGTTGGCTGATCACTTTAAAAGAGTCAGTGAGTAGGAAGTACTCCTCATGAGGTCCCACTTAGAGAATTCTTAGGAAATAGGAGTGTTCTGGCTAGAAAGTTGGGATGCTTCATCCCTCTGACAATGGGGAAGGTGTACAGGTGGTGGGATAAACCGTTAGCCTAGGAGTTGAATCTGGTTAAGTTGGGGGGCCCAGACAGGAGTTTTAAATTTTTGAGTTCATTACCAACATTTCAAATCTCAGGATATTTCTCATAAAAGAGGCTTCAGCATCTCTTTGAAATTCAGAATTCTAGGAGTATTGGCCCTGGAATTCCCATGTGACAATAATCACCTTACACGCAGTAACAGCTACCCACTATAAATGGTTAAACCATAGCCCCCAACACTCCAACTGAGTAATATTCAACCAGATTCACTTATTTACACTAGTTGCATGGCCTCTGAAGGGATTAGAGTTTGAGGTCCTTCTCTATGGAATATAGTGATCAGATGATTCTGGGAACTGGGGGCATGAAAATGCTTAGGAAGATACTGCATACATAAGAAATATCAGTGTCTATTTTCCCAAAAAATGCAAATAAGTGTGTGCTACATTGTTGCAGTGGTGAGTTGTTGTCAAATCAGCTCCAAGTCATGGCAACCCCATGTATGTAGAGTAGAACTGCCCCACTGAGCTTTCAAAGCTGTGACCCTTTGAAAGCAGATCACCAGACTGGTCTTCCAAGGCACTCGACTGTTGTTAAGTGCCGTCAAGTCTATTCCGATCCATAGTGACCCTGTATAGGGTTTCTGAGGAGCAGCTGGTGAGCTTGAACCACTGACTTTGCAGTTCAAACAGCTTTGCAGTCTGGCGCATTAACCCACAGTGCCACACCAGGAGTCCAAACATTTCTCTACCACAAAGGGACATGAACCCTGAATCTTCTGACTGCAAAGATGTAAACCCATTAATTGATAAATAAAAGCTGAAGAGTCCATCATCAATTGACCAGGTTACATTAGCTTGATGTAGTTTGAGAGTATATCATTACATTATGCCAAAAATAAGCAAACAAAAAATAGTAAAACCAGGTCTTCTCAGTTTGAAGATGTGGGTTCTGGTCCTGGATCTGCCTTTAACTGGCCAGGTTCTTTGAACAAGTCACTTGGTCAGCTAATCCAAAGTTTCCTTCTTCTGCAAGGGTCTCTCTTTCTGTGGAAAAAATGTAGACACATGAGAAGTAAGTAATTGAACACTCAGAGAGAGCAAAGTCTAGCAATGCTACCAAGAAAAGATTTCCCCCTCCCCATGATTAAAGCAAGGAAGGCACCAAATGCCTGGGCAGAAATCCGTGGAGAGCCCAGAGTAGACGTGAACTCATTAGCAGGATGGTTAGTAAAACTTGAGAGAGGAAGAGAGTGTGCTGGGGAGGGCATCTACCTGGAGACGGAAAGAATTACAGAGAAAGAATGGGAAAAAAGTGCTTCTAATTAGGTTATTTAGAAACTGAACATCTGAATGCTGAAGCAATAAGAAAATAGCCAGGGGATGCATAAACTGTAACAAGAATATATGCTAACAGAAATAACAGGGTCCCTGAGAAGCGTAGGACAATCTGCCCCATGCAAGCTAATAGGTGTCAGGTGGGAAACAGCGCCTACAATTCAACTCAATATAGCTTGAGTACAGAGGTTTTAAAAAATATACAGAAGGCACGCAGTCAAGTATTCAGAAAAAATATATATGTATTATGTATTCGATATATGCATACATTAAACTTAAGCATGCATCACTATTAAAGCACTTCAATATGAAAAATCTCAAAGGTCTCTCATTATCAAAAGGATTCACTGTAAATCTCTTTTAAACAGAAATATTTTAAAATATATTTCCAGTAACAAATACAAACAAGATAGAGTTCAGAATTCATGCTTAATTTAGTTTTTCACTCTGATGACCTAACACGATACCAAACTCAAACAACCAAACCCACTACTCTCAAGGCAATCCCAACTCATAAGGATGCTACAGCACAGAATAGAGCTGCCCAGAGGAGCTCTGGTACAGTTGTTGTTGTTAAGTGTCGTCGATCGGTTCCGACCCATAGCAACCCTGTACAGGGTTTCCGAGGATGTAAATCTTTACGGGAGTAGAAAGCCTCATCTTTCTCCCGCGGAGCCGCTGGTAGTTTCAAACCACTGACCTTAAGGTTCGCAGCCCGATTCGTAACCACTACGCTACCAGAGCTCTGGTACAGTAGTGGTTATGAATTGGG
>NW_006408867.1:786980-787526 GCF_000296735.1 Chrysochloris asiatica | reverse complement strand
AAAAAAAAAAAAAAAGAATTGCTATGTCTGAACTCAAACTTGGAAATGTATTTCCCACCCACGCAGGTCATTTGCTTTTTAATTTGTGGCCAAAAGTTAAGATGAAGGCTGGAAGGTATCCACTGGTCTTGCCAAGGAAGAGGTTTTTTATCCAGAGCAGATTTAATGACATGATAGAGATCAAGGGCAATTGCTGTGCTTTATTGAGAAATGAATGCAGGTGAAAGAATGTGGAAAATTAATGCAGACAACCTTTTAAAAGACTTTACTATGACGAAAAAGAGAAAACGCTTCATTGAAATGTTTGGTTGGAAAATTGTTTTATTGGTTGGCTCATCAATTGGTTTGTAATGGTGGAAACACTTGAGCATGTCTATCAACTCTGAAGAATGAATAAGGGCATCAGTTTCTTTATCTGCTTATTGTGAAAATATTAAGTAGCCCTGCCTGGTGGCACAGTGGTTAAAAGGACTCAGTGCTACTGCTTAAGAAGAAGAATAAGGTTGGAGGCCTGTCACTTCCCGACTTCAAAATTTACTACATGGC
>NW_006408867.1:773861-778946 GCF_000296735.1 Chrysochloris asiatica | reverse complement strand
TGACAATGATCTTTACGGAAGCAAACATGTCTCACCTTTCTCCCACAGAGCAGCTGATGGGGGGGGAGGGGGTTCAAATTGCTGACCTTTCAGTTAGCAACCAACTCCTTAACCACTGTGACACCCCAAGCAGTGGTAAATAAAGGACAGGGCAGCAGATGACAGGCAAGAGAAGCGAGCTCAGAAAGCTGAGAAATGGAGTGCATCCTTTGGACCTGGGGTCCCTGCACTGTGAAGCTCCTAATCAGGGGGAAGATTGATGCCAAGACCCATGGAGATTTCCAAGGAATCTGGGCCTACAGATGCTAAAAGGAGACAAGGACCTTTCTCCAGAACTGGCACTCTGAATTCAATTCAGTTTCTAGCCCCCCAAATTATGTCAGAATACATTTCTGTTTGATAGAGCCAACCCCTGATGGTATTTCTGTTATAGCAGCACTAGATAACTAACACACACATCTAAGACCTGAAAGTCCTAAGCCCTGCCCAATCACACTGCTCCTAAGAATAGGATGCTACTGCTAGGGAGACCCAGGAATCACAGCAGAGATTGGCATGCCAGTAAGGAGGAAGCACTAAAGATTGTTGGGGACCGCAGTCACTGAGATGCTGAGGCCCTGTGTCATGGATGAAAATCCAACACAAAGGCCCCACTCAGGATTGCTAGCCATGGACCCTGAGGGCCAAGGAAGTGTCCTCCAGACGTCCCGGGTTCATAGGCTTTTACGAACTCACTGGTGGGCTACCTCTGAATAATTTTCTTTGGTCTTATTATTCATTCTGTGCTTCTAACTCCAGTAATTGTAGCTTCTGAGAAAATGGTTTCTTATGTGCCTCTCTTAATGTCTTCACTGTGTTGGCAGTGCGTAGGGTCCTGGGAACAAATCTCTCTGAGGAACAAACTCTGGCCACCTGGCAAGCATGTTCAAACTGTTCTTTATCAAAGTATTCAGTTATGTTTGATATTAACTTAATACATGAGCCCTGGATATGGACAAATATTAAAACAAAAACCTCTTCTAAAGCCGAGGCCGTAAAAGTTCCAAAGGCAGGTTTGCTGGGATTCTGCAAAGAGGCTCTGGAATTCACTCAAAGTAGAGTGGCGAATTCCAGAGTATTGTTCAAGGAATAATAGTGACTACCTCCTCAAATCGTCCCCAGGTGTATTCCATTAACCTAGAGGTCCTTCTTCCTCCTGAAAGCCTAAGCCAGGTAGCTGAAACAGCTTGACTCTCTTCAGACCTTTCAAATCCTTTTCACCTTTTCCCAGTAGAGATTAAGCGCTATAGGTATGTTAATTAGCCTTGAGAAACCTTGAGTCGCTGCCTTAGGACTTGAGCCTAAAAAGTAATTTATAACAATTTGCTTGAATTTTTGGAAAATTAAGAATGTTAGATTATTAAGACAATTTGCTATGTATATTTTAGAATTTGTTCCTGTAAATCATTGTGTCCTGTTTTGAATGATTAATCACATTTCATTTCTGTGCCCTGTCTTAATGATCACCTTCTTCCTTTGTGTAAAATCCCTCCCTGAAATCAAAGACGAATGCAGATGGAACCCTGCATGCATTACTGCCTGCAGGGCCATGATGCTTGCAATCCAGGGTCTGCCTGTCAGTTTTGCATCCACTCTGGTCTTGGGGTGTCTCTTTGTCTCTCTCGTCACATCTTTGTGTATATTCTTTCTCTATCTCTTTCACCGCCAGATCTCCCTACTTCGTGAACCAAACTTCCCTGTCGAGGCAGGTCCCCAGCACAAGATCAGTGCTCTCCTTAGGGGCCAGTGTCTAAGACTAGTGGATTTTAACTTCCCTTAGTAGGTTGAATAATGCCCCCCAAAACTTCATACCCATACAGAATCTGACCTTATTTGGAAATAGGGTCTTAGCAGATATATTAGATGTGAATTTCTAGATGGAATTATCCTGGATTTAGAGCAAACCCTAATCTGTTTACTGGTGTCTTTATAAGAGAAAGGAGAGGGATATTTGGACACAGGGAAGAAGGTCTTGTAAAGATGGAGATGGAGATTGTTGTTATACCACAAGCCAAGGAATGCCAGGAGCCACCAGAAGCTTCAAGGAACAAGGAAAGATTCTTCCTTAGAGACTTCTGAAGAAGCATGGCCCTACTGATACCTTGATTTCAAGCTGCTGGCCTCCAGAACTGTGAGAATAAATGTCTGAATTTTGTTAGTTTAAAGAAAACCTGTCATTTTATTCCACTCAGTTTGTTGTCATTCATTGTATCAATCGTAGGAAAGTAATACACCTCCCATAATACATAAAAAAAAAAAAAAAAGGAGCTCTGGTAGCGTAGTGGCTATGAATAGGGCTGCTAATCTCACAGCACGGTCAGCGATTCAAAACTACCAGCTGATCCGTGGGAGAAAGATGAGGCTTTCTGTTCCTGTAAAGGTTTACAACCTCGGAAACCCTGTACAGGGTCACTATGAGTCGGAACTGACTCCATGGCACTTAACAACAACAACAACAAAACAAAATTATCTTCAAAACTGTTGTTTGTTGTTGCTGTTGTTAAGTGCTGTCAAGTTGGTTCCTCACCTGGGCTATAGCAACAATCACCTTACTGCTGTTCCTGTCTCCAGTATTTGTCTCACTAATCCATTCTCTGTTGTTGTTGATAGGCGCCATCGAGTTGGTTCTGACTCATAGAGACCCTGTACACAACAGAACGAAACACTACCCAGTCCTGTGCCATCCTCATAATTGTTACACTTGAGCCCACTGTTGTGGCCTCTGTGCCAATCCATCTCGTTGGTGGTCTTCCTCTTTTTCGCTGACCCTCCTCTTTACCAAGCATGATGTCCTTCTCTAAAGACTGTTCCTTCCTGATAACATGTCCAAAGTATTAGAGAAGAAGTCTCACCAGTTTGGCTTTTAAGGAGCACTCCGGCTGTACTTCATATACAGACCAGTTTATTCTTCTGGCAGTCCATGATATCTTCAATATTCTTCTCCAACACCAATGAAATGCATCAATTCTTCTACAGCCTGCCTTATTCATTGTCCAACTTTCACATGCAAATGAGACTATTGAAAATATCATGGCTTGGGTTTAGGACACCTTAGTCCTCAAACTGATATCTTTGCTCTTGAACAGTTTTAAGAGGCCTTCTGCAGCAGATTCGCCTAATGCAATTTATCGTTTGATTTATTGGTTGCTGCTTGCATGCGTATTGATTGTGAATCCAAGCAAAATGAAGTCTTTGACAACTTCAATCTTTTCTCCATTTAACACAGGGTTATTTATTGGTCCATTTGTGAAGATTTTGGTTTTCTTTACATTGAGGTGCAATGCATACTGAAGACTGTAGTAGTTTATCTTCATCAGTAAGTATTATAAGTCCTCTTCATTTTCAGCAAGCAAGGTGATATCATTTGCATATCTTAGGTTGCTAATGAGTCGTCCTCCAATCCTGATGCCATGTTCTTCTTCATATAATTTCGCTTCTCGGATTATTTGCTCAGCATACAGATTGAATCAGTATGGTAAAAGAATATAACCTTGACACACACCTTTCCTGACTTTAAACCATTCAGTATCACCTTGTTCTGTTATAACAACTGCCTCTCAGTCTATGTACAAATTCCTCATAAGCACAATTAAATGTTCTGGAATATCCATTCTTTGCAGTGTCATCCATAGTTGTCATGATCCACACAGATGGGAGACTTTGCATAGTCAATAAAGCACAAATTAACATTTTTCTGATATTCTATGCTTTCAACCAAAATCCATCTGACCTCAGCAATGGGCAAAATATTGAATGATGCAAATGAGCAAAATGGAATCCTTCAATATTGAAAATAGTCTTGAATTTTTTCTTCAGTTCTTTCAGCTTGAGAAATGCTGAGCATGCTCTTCCCTTTTGGTTTTCTAATTCCAAGTCTTTGCACATTTCATTATAATACTTACTTTGTCATCTCAAGCTGTCCTTTGCAATTTTCTGTTTAGCTCTTGTACTTCCTCATTTTTTCCATTTGCTTTAGCATTTCTGTCATGGAAAGCAAATTTCAGAGTCTCTTCTAACATCTACTTTGGTCTTTTCTTTTTTTCTTGTCTTTTTGATGACCTTTTGCTTTCTTCCTATACAATGTTCTTGCTATCATCGCAAAGTTCCTTTGTTGTTCAATCATTAGTGTCTAATGCATTAAAGTTGTTCTTGAGATGGTCTCTAAATTCAGGTGGGATGTGTTCAACGTTATTATTTTAGATCTTATGGACTTGTTTTCTTTTTTTTTTCAGCTTCAGCCTGAACTTTCAAATGAGTAATTGATGGCTTGTTCCCGTCTTTCACTGGGCTAATGATATTGAGCTTTTCCACTGTATCTTTCCACAGATATACTCAATTTGATTCTTGTGTATTCCATCTGGTGAGATCCATTTGTATAATCACCTTTTATGTTGTTTAAAAAAAGGTATTTGTGATGAATATTTCATCGATCTTGCAAAAATCTATCATGTGATCTCCAGATTCATTTCTATCTTAAAGGCCATATTACCAACTACAGATCCTTCCTCTTTGTTTCCAACCTTCACATTCCAATCACCAGTATTTATCAAACATTTCTTAACTGCATATTAGATCAATTTCAGACCAAAGAAGTTAGTAGAATACTTCAATTTCTCCATCACTGGTTTTAGTGATTGGTGGGTAAATTTGAATAATAGTGGTATTTACTGATCTTCCTTGTAGATGTATCAATATTATCTTATCACAGACAGCATTGTACTTCAAGATAAATCTTGAAATGTTTTTTGTGGGGTTTTTTTGTTTGTTTTTTTTATGATGAGTGTAATGCCATTCCTTTTCAATTTGTCGTTCCCATAGTAAACCATATGATTGTTTAATTCAAAATGGCCAATCCCTCCCCGTCGTACCTCATTAATGCCTAGTATATCAATATTTAAGGAGCTCTGGTTGCATAGTGGTTATGAATCGGGCTGCGAACTTTAGAGTCAACAGTTCTAAACTACCAGCTGTTCCGCGGGAGAAAGATGAGGCTTTCTGCTCCCGTAAAGATTTACAGCCTCAGAAACCCTGTACAGGGTCGCTATG
>NW_006408867.1:772027-773411 GCF_000296735.1 Chrysochloris asiatica | reverse complement strand
CCTGTATAGGGTTTCCAAGGAGCAGCTGGTGAGCTTGAACCGCCGACCTTGCAGTTCAAATGGCTTTGCAGTCTGGAGCATTAACCCACAGTGCCACACCAGTACTCCACTGCTATTCACGAGGCTTTCAATGGCTAATACTTCAGAAGTCGTCTGTCTGTCCTTCTTGATCTGGAAGCTAAGCTGAAATACAACCACCCTGGGTGACTCCACTGGTATTTAAAATACCTGTGGCATCGTTTTCAGTAGCACAGCAACACGCAAGCCACCACAGTACAAAAAACTGACAAACAAATGGTGGATCTTCAAAGTAGTATAATTTTATTGCTCATCTTTTAAATAAACGCTTGTGTTCCACATAGAACTTTATTTATAAACCAGTAAGTTTATACAAGTTCGGTTTTGTTCAGGCAATTTTGGGTGTAGTTTGTGTTTCCAAAATCTGTAGCTTTATACAGCTCTTCATTTAAGTTGTACATTCAGAATAAATAATGATAACATAGCAATTATGAAGATGAAGAAACACGATTTGAGATACCTCAATTCTGTCACTCTATGTGACCATTTTTACTTGTATTTCAAGTTTTAAAGCAGTAAAACAGAGAGGCTGAAGTGGTCATTTGCAATCTATATGCCTCTCCAGTATACTCTTGAAGCCAAAGTATGAACTGAGTACTTGTGAGTTAAGTCAACAGTAGTTAACTTTGTTGCTGCTGTCTTGTTGTATGCCATCAGGTAGATTCTGACTCATAGCAACACTATAAGATAGAGTCATGTTGCCCCTCCAGTGTTCTAGGCTGTGAGTTTTACAGGAGCAGGTCAGCAGGTCTTTGCTCCCACTGGGCTCAAACTGCCAGCTCTTTGTTTATCAGTCAAGTGCACCAGCCGGGCTAATGTATCATTAAACCTCACCAGTACTTCAGACATATTGTCAGGAGGGACCAGTAGCTGGAGAAGGATATCATGCTTGGTATGGTAGAGGGTCAGAGAAAAAGAAGAAGACCCCAAACGAGATGGATTGACCAGGTGGCAGCATCGATGGACTCAAGTGTGGCAACAGTAGTGAGGTTGGCCCAGGATTGGGCAGTATTTCAGTCTGCTGTGCATAGGGTCACTATGAGTTTGTGCATACTCAATGGCACCTAACAACAGCAACAGTAATGCAGAAATTGTTTTAACTCTTAAATTACAAAAGTTTATTTTGTTATTTCAGGAAATAACATGCTGGCACATGTTGACAATGCAAAACAAACAAATTTTTAGATTTTCGTTTTTGTTTTTTTTAATACTCTATAGAAAAAGTCCACTTATTGGTTGGGTCCCCTCAGCGCAAACTCCCTTCCAAGACTAAGACTCAATGGAAATACACGCTGTGATTGTTGAC
>NW_006408867.1:762695-771277 GCF_000296735.1 Chrysochloris asiatica | reverse complement strand
CCCTAGGACCATCAAGGGAGAAGAGTAGAGAGCGGGACCCTACCCAGAGAAGCAGTGATGCCTGAAACAGAGCCAGAGATGATGACGTGGAGCTATGGAGCAGCTGGAGACTTTAGATCCAGAGAGGGAAAGCTACGGTGTGCTGAAGACCCGGGAGGCACCGGGGAAGGATTGCATGAAGGGGATTGTAACCATGGCAATGAGAGGATATACGATAGAATGAATGTAAAATTAATGTTCTCCCATGTAAACTATCACATAATTCACAATAAAACATTTAAGGAAAAAAAAAAAAAGAAAAAGTTCACTTATTGTCTATATTCAAGATGGGCCATCCCCACTGTCCTGCCTACGGTATGCCATTTAGGGCTGGATTCTAAAAAGCAAAAGCATGTTATTATACACACTAATCTCATTTTCTCTGTCTCATTTTCCCCAGTATGAAAAGCTATAAATTACACACCCACCTGGAACTATTTTCTCTCCTTTAAGATGTAAGTGTAAGCACTTAGTCTGACCCAGATATTCTCCTTAAATGGTAATAAAACCACAAATTACCATTTTTACCACCTATCATGCACTCAAGTTTCATGTTAGGTGCTTTTCATAAATACTCTCATTTAATTTCCACAGCAGTAATTTTACCTCGTTCATTTTATAGATGAGGGAACTGAGCTCAGAGAAGTCAAATAACTCATCAAAGTATACAGTTAATAAGTAATGGTGTGGGACCACATCATCAACATCTCTGTTTTCTTCTTCCTTAGCACGCTACTGGATCATGTGTGCCGTTTCTTTGCATCTAGGTGGGACCATGTGATTACTTCTAGCCAATCAGTGAAGGAAGAATTCATATGCATCCCGCGCCCCCCCTTCCAGTGCTGACCCCTCAAACAAATCCTGCCATATTCTCCATGTTGTTGCTCTTTCATTGTTGCCGGTTAGATACAAAGCATCCAATAGACAACTTAGAGGAGACACGTGATGGAAGCAACTTGGGTCCCTGAATCTCTACATAGCAGGCTGAGCCACTGAGATTATGATGCACTTTTCTACAACCATTACCCCACCCTGGCACAGTTTTCCCATAAGGCAGAGACCATGATTGGTATCATGGATTGAATTCTGTCCCACTAAAATATGTGTTATAATCCTATATTTGTGGCTTTAATGTGACATAATCACATTCCTAATACAATCTAACATTTTGTTAATGAGGCTATACCAGTGTAAAGTGTGTCCTAATCCTAATCCTTTCTGAGTTATAAAAAGAGAAGATAAGACACAGAGACAAACATATAAGGGGCTTCAAACTTTGGGGGCAAACTTCCATTATCTTTTCTTACCATTTTCCCCAAAACTTTTTGAAGCCCCCGCATACACTGGGGAAGACAGATGCCTTGTGAGGATCACCAAGATCCAAGGAATGCCCAGGGCTCTTGACGAGGAAAGAATCCACATAATCAAGACCTTAATTTGTACTTTTAGCCTCCAGAACTGTGAGAAAATAAACTTGCTTTTTAAAGCCATCAATTTGTGTTATTCTGTTATAGTAGCACTAGAAAATTAAGACAACTGTTAGTAGTTACCACCTCCTGACCCAGATCACCCAAATTACACTTGGCTCACCAGCTGCTCCTCAGAAACCCTATACAGGGTCGCTATGAGTTGGAACCAACTAGATGGCACTTAACAACAACAACAATATGTAGAATGTTGTTACTAATATCTCATAGGTGATACTAGACTATAAATTTATAAATTATAGGGAAAATATCTATGTAGCTTTCGTTACATGATAAACTATCCTAAAACCAAGTGACTTGTTAAATAGATACAAGTGTGTGTGTGTGTGTGTGTGTGTGTGTTATTTTAGCTGTTTTGACTCATATTTCTGAGAGTCTATAATTTGAGCTTAACTCAGCTGGGTGAGTCTGCTGGCCTGGACCAGCTGCTACTCATATCAGTTAAGTTGATTCATACAATCTGTGACCAGTTGCAGATTTGGCTGGGAGCTGACTAGTCTAAGATAGCTCAGCCAAGATGGCTCGTCTCTTTACCATGTGGTGTTTCATCCTCCAGCAGGCTAGCTTGAGCAACCACTTGGTGGCAGTTATAGAGTTTGCAGGAGCAGCCAGAAGGCAAGCCCTAATGGTCAAGTACTTTTCAAGCTACTCTCTTTGTCTAAAACAAGACACATGCCATGCCCAGAGTCAGTATGGAAAGGCATTACCAAATGGAATGGATACAATGAGGTGAGAACAACTGGAGCGATTACATCAATCTACTCCAATAGTCAAAGGCACCTGAGGCAGAGCACAAAATAAGTATGCCCCAAACTTTAAAGTTTCCAAGGTCATTCTTACAGCCTCTGACCTCCAACTCACCAGCAATACAATGATAATGGGATCCATAGGACTACCACATCAGTTGGGAATTTTTGGAATTTACTGGAAAACATGCTTGGGAGGAAATGACCAATTCATTGCTCTGATTGGTTTGGCAGAACACTGGAGGCAGAGAGCCATCTCCATCTGACAGAAGGATGGTTCTACAGGATGTGAGAAATCATCTTCCTGCAAAAAGTGAGTCATGATATGAATAGAGTGCCAGGCTTCCCTTGTACTCCTTAGTGTAGCAAGGAAGATGTGACGAAATCTCTGATGAATACACTCTCTTTCCTAAGAGGGGAGATGAAAGGCTGGCAAAGAGAAGAAAACTGCTTCTGGAGCAGCTGCCCTAGTTGTAACCCAATATTCTCCTGCTAAAGTTGCCCTTTTGCCTTGATTTCTATATCCAAGAGCTTGTTGTTATTTCTATTTAAAAAAATGAAAAATGCCTTTTACTTGGCAATATCTTAGTCAAGAAAAGCATGAGTCATTTCACACTCGTTCTCTTTTTCACTTCCTACTACAAGACTGTTGGCCCAAGTTCCAGATGAGGAGACTAAGGCTGAAGCTTGGGCTTGCCCATGGCTCAACCAGAATGGTCAAATGCCAAATTCACACCTAGTCTCCCAACTTTGTCTATACATTCTTCTTTATGTAGTGTTGCCATCTAAAGATCACTGACAAAGTTAGTATCAAGTCAAAGGTTGGAGCAGTGATTCTAAAGGTAGCTACACCCCCATTGTGCAATAGATTGGTTTCTGAAAAAATTAGTTCTTAATTGATTCTTTATTTTAACTGTTCCCAGGGAGTTTCCTTTTTAAGGGAGCCCTGTGGGAGACCCTTTTATATAGAAAAAGATCTTGCTGGATTGTGAAGTATCACCTGCCTCCCTCTACATTCGCTTGCTTTTCAAGCATAATTTGTTTTCTTATGAGATATTTTTGTGAAAATAGGCCTGCCCTCAGTCCTGCACCTCTGCATGGTTACCATCGTGGTTAATGATAGTCATGAAGGACACCCACAAGTAGTGCTACGTTTTAAATACACATGGCATCTGGAGTGATTTGAGCATCCTCAGCTTTAAGTCATCGCTTGGGTACAAAAAGGGAAAAACATCATTTTGTTAAATACCAACATTCAACTATTAATTACTCCCTAACTATTAGTGAGCTCTGTGTTAATTACTATTCTGAATACCTAGGTGTTAGTAAATTAGTAGGTGTTTCATTTCCTTTTCTGGGTCTGCCTTTGGGCTCCTGCATAGAAAGAGATATCACTGGGCAGAAGAGAGAGGCTGCATGTGGCCCACTGGGGAGGAGACAACTGGGCTGGAGTGAGTGGCTAGAATCTTAGGACTTTAACAACAGCCTCTATTTGGGAAGGTAAGGCACCAATTTAAAAAATTTGTTTCAGGGTTCTTTCCTGCAACTACTTTTATAATCAATCAATCAGTTAATTCCACAAGCATCAACTAAGCACCTACTAGGTGTCAGGCCCTTTCCCAGGCTTTGGAGATGTACGGATGAAGAGAACTCTGACCCTGCCCCTCACACCCTCATCATCTAGTGGAAGAGCCATGCATAAATCAATATCCACACCAATGTGGTAAGTGCTATATTAGAAGGATGGGGGAGAAAAATCACTTTGGGAACACAGAAAAAGAAGTGTTATGCTTTGTTGGAAATGGCAGAAACCGTTTCCCAGAGTTGGTGGCATTCTCACTAAATCTTGAAGGATGAGTAGGAGTATGCCAAATGGATGATGTGATAAAGGACATTTCAAGATGAGAGAATACGTGCATGCTAAAATGCAACAGGAGAACCTGATGTCTGGAGACCGGTGGGTGGAGATGAGGGACTAGCAGGAAGTGAATTCTAAAAGGTGTCTGGGGCAAGATTACAGCAAAGTTTGGACATTAGACAGTAAGTAATAGGGAGCCACTGAGGGTTTTATCTTGGGAAGGAGGGTGACCTGATTAAGATGGCCTGCAAATGTGAAGAAGCTGGAGGCAGGGAACTCAACGGGGAGACGAATGCGATAACCAAAGGTCTAATGCAGAGCAGCAGCATGGGGATGAGAGAAGGCCAAAAATTGAAGCAAATGGAAATGAGGTCACATCCTAGGTGCACATGGCCAAGAGGTGAAAGAGGGAGCATCTGAAATGACCGCACATCCCTGACTTGGGTATCCAGATGCACTAGTCAAAAATGAGTGGCTCAGTGTCAGCCCACCCAATAAGCAACAAGGTAAGCACAGGCTTACTTATACTTGGTAATCTGTAGTGAACAATTCCACATTTTTTCACCATATCAAAGACTCTGCTTCTAGGTACCGCTGGCAGCCGTCTCTCTTCCAATCCCATATCATCTTCCTACATAACCAAAAACTGTTTTCAAATGTACAATCCCTGACAGGAATGGAGTACCCAGTAAGCAAGGTAAACACAGGTTTACTTGTGTTTACTCGCTACTCTGTGGGAAGAGTTTCACATGCTTTTGTTTTTTAAAATCAAACAATGACTAGCAAGTCAACAGATTAGTAAGTAACCATGTGTAAGCCTGTGCTTACCTTGCTTATTGGGGCTTCCACCCTGTGAGTTATACAGGCAGCAGACGAGCAGACTAATTTGATTCATTCTCAATATATTTAGAGTGCAGAAACCTTATAGATGCTTCCAGGAATGAGAGTTGCACTTGTTCCTTCAACGGTAGTTTGAAACTTCACTCATTCTGACCCAGTTTCTCTTATGCAGTTAGTTGTACCTTGATTCACAGGGCAACTGAGTTGGATTTGCATCCACATAAATAGGAAGAGCTGGCATTTCCAGGCAACAGTCTAGAGATGGATCAGTCACGCTTTCAGTTGCACATAACAGAACCCACTCCAGCTAGCCTGAGCAGAAAAGAACTTATTAAAAGATATTGTGTAGCTTGGGAAATCTCCGGAGTTAGAAGTTCAGACTTGGAAGCAATAGACTAGGGATGGCAGTTGGACCACACTGTGGATTACTCCAGTGGAGACCCCACTGTAGGGTCACTGAGGGGCATAGCATAGCACATTTTTATATCCCTGATCTTGAACCCTGGAAGTCAAAACTCTTCTTCTCCTATCCCTAACAGCCAAGTGCCTTCCAGTCACCCTCATCAAAAAATGGTTTATAGCTTCTCTTTTCTCACTCTGCTATTTCCCTAATGGAACTCTCCCATTGGTGTATGTGGTTGGCTGAGACCAGGACTATGCACTGGCTGCAAGGAAGGCTGGGAAAGCGAATACCTGACCTTCCCATGGAGAAGTGAGACTCATAATACAGAAAACATAGGAAGGGCTTCAACACATGCTGACCAGGAAATATGACAAATATCTGCTTCTGAGTGCTACTGTTTAAGGAAAATACTAGAACTAAATGATTTCTTCCTCCTGAGCCTTGTGAATCATTGCTTTTATAGACAGCTCAACTTTTCACTTGGTACAAATCTTTCCCTAGGCTGAAAAATGCCCTGAGACAAGGAAGGTATCATTCAGTTTTGTGTGCCACATTACTGATGTTGTGCCCCTAAGAGAAGCTCAGAAAATGCATCCCTAGCAAACTCATGACAACTAGAGAACTTTCTCGATTCATTCATTGCTTGAGTATTGGCTGTACACTTACTGTGTGTCCTGCATGTTGGGTATTGCGGTTGCTTCATCAGTAGTATGACCCACCCTACAGTCAGCAGGCCCTGCTATGTAAACTATATAAGTGATAATATCTATTGTTTACCATGCTGCAAATCTATCATCATTATAAAAGCAATCACAGATTGCCCTGACAAAGAGCCCTTGAGTCACTCAAAGAGGCAAGAACTTCCTTTGGCAGGGCCACCCCAGTTCTACCTTGTTGGTATTGGTTTCTATAGCCTGTGGATTCTGCTTCAATAAATTAAATTAAATAAAGCAGAAGGTAAATGATACTGAGTTCCAAAGAGATACAAAGAAAGAACCTTAGCTTCCTGACCACTCTATTTCAGTTTGTCTTTTCCCAGAGGGTGGTCGTCAGGGATACTCAGCCATCCAGGCCATCAGTTCCCCTGTAGCACAATACTCTTACTCTTTATCCCAGTAGACTTACCCCATCCGGGAAAGCTAAATCAATCACTGTAAGGAAAGAAAGCTACTCATCTTACCTCTGCTACTGCAGAGTTAGCCGTGATCCCTAGGGGCAGGACGGAGGCCCTGGCAGAATGGCTTGACTTCTCAATCTTGAGTTTTAGTGGTGAGGTGTTAGAAAACCCCATGCAGCTCAGACTTGTTTCCTTGGAAACACAGGCAGAAACTGTCTTCTGGGAAGCCAGGCAAATCCACTGGGGCCAGGGGGCCAGGCTCAACACTACCTCCCAATTTCCATAACTTCCAGAAGACTGGAGCAGGTGGTTTCACTAGTACTAAGGTAAAGTCTACTCTAGCTTCCAGTGAACATTGGGGCTTTGTGTCTTGCTCTCCACAAGGCTTTTAGCAGAGACCAGTGTGACCTTCTAATCTGACCAGGGTGGAACTGATTCTACAGATTTTAAACATACTGAGACAAATTTGTTCCCTATCATACTCTAGGTTTCTGTGCTCTTAACTTTTCATGACCATGGCATTATGCTTTTTGATCTGAAGCTTCTTTTAAAAGGTTAGGTCTTTGCAGGATCTCATCGAAACTATTATATGTTCATTTCCACTTCCTACAAATATCAAGTACAAATGACTGGATTTACCTTCCCTCCTTAAACAACTAGACAAGTATATGAAAAAATAGTCTTCAGATATTGTATAAAATTTTGGTAGGAAATAACAAGGTACCTGAGAGAGAGAGAGAGACAGAGACAGAACAAAGTGAGTCTTATGATGGCCTCAGATTACTGCCTGAAAATTTTCCTGGTCACAGGACAGAGAGGAGGTATTCCAGGCAAAGGGTCTCCCCTAAGTTGACTAGATGGAACTGGGATTCTGAGGCCCCCAAGGCTAGAGTTCACAGGGCAAAGTATCAAGAGAAGTTAGAGCTGTAAAGAGAAGAGCTCCAGAGATCTTCAGAGGATTCATCTTGACTCTAGATGAATACCTATTGGTGCATGAGGATGAGAAAACCATGTGAGGCAGGAGAGAGACCCACCAGAAAAGGGGACATAAAATTCTCAAAGCTTACTCATGCCTGAGAATAGCTTATGTCTCCAACAATTAGAGTGGAGAAACCTGCATATGGGGCATTTGGAAAACTATTCAAAAGAGTATTGCCAAATTAGCCCTGAGTTCCACCTAACAAAGCTTAAAAACAAGCCTCAGAATAACTAAACCATTTGATCACATTCCAAAACAAAGTGCAAAAATATTTACAGGAATATCCCTCCCCTCAAAAAAGCATAAAATGCAAAGTATTTGCCATCCAGTGAAAACTCTCATGTATACAAACAAGCACTAAAATATGACCCCAAAGGAAAAAAATCCAATCGACAGAAACAGACTCAGAAATGATACAAGTGAAGAATTATTACACAAGGACATTAGAACAACTATTATATATATATATATATATATATACTCCATATGCGCTAGAAGATAGACGTTATCATGAACATAATAAAGAGACACATGCAAGATGTATTTTGAAAACCCAAATCAAACTTTTAAAAATGGAAAGTGCCTCTGAGATGAAAAACTACATTGGAAGGTGTTAAAATCAATTTAGACAACGCAGTAGAAAACAGAAGTGAACTTGGGAAATAATGATTGAAAAACAAAAAAAGTATAAACAAAACTTTCAGGTAACCTAATATATCTATAATTAGAGGCCCTAGGAGAGAAAATTTAATGCAGATTAGTAAAGAAAAATAAATTTGAAAAGAATAATAGCCTTGTTTCCCCCATAATTTGATGGAAATTATAAGCACAGATGCAAGAAGTTCAACAGAAGAAACATTACAGAAGTATAACAAGGTATATTGTTGTTGTTGTTAAGTGTTGTTAAGTCAGTTCCAACTCACAGGGACCATGTATAGGGTTTCCGAAAGTGGCTGGTTAGTTTGAACTGCCAACCTTGTGGTTCGCAGTCCAGTGCTTATCCAGATAAAAATACACATTATATTTGTACAAATATAATGATGATAGGTCACTCCTCATCAGAAGCCATGCAAGCCAGAGACAGGTGAGCAACCTCTTTAAAAGTCCAGAAAG
>NW_006408867.1:740466-762595 GCF_000296735.1 Chrysochloris asiatica | reverse complement strand
TCAACAGAGAATGGTACATGCATTGGATATGTATATTTCAAAAGCAAAAGCAAAATACTTTTTCAGTCATACAAAAGATGAAAGAATTCACTTGCAACAGTTCAGCATCACAAAAATCTTAAAGGACATCTATCAGGCAGAAAGAAAATTGCACCCAATAGAAATCTGGATCTATACAAAGGAATGAAGAACACCAAAAATTGTAAATGTGTGAGAAAATATCGTTGTTTTCTTAGTCTTACAATATATCTAAAAGGAAATTCACCAGTTAAAGTAAAAACAATAATAATGTATTGTAGGGTTTACAGCACATCTAGAAGTGAAATATAGGAATGTCTCAGACCGGAAAAATGGAAGTATACAATTATAGGTTTTTTGCACTCTACATTATTTAAAGAGACATTGTGGTAAGAGAAGAATGTATAGTATAAGGTTTCCACATGTGTGGTCACGCTGGGATGGATTTCTGCTTGTCTTCCTCTGTGGTGGATTTGGGCACTATAGACCTGCAGTTGCAGCATTTCATTGATGTGGAGACCAAAAGCAGTGCTTTCAGCATCTGGTGAAACTTTGACGGAACTTTGTTGGAAGAAGTGCATGGACAAGCCAGGGCCTAAGTTGGACATAGGGCTGATGTCTGTTTTATGAACTGCATTGACTGCTTCATTGATAGAAGCCAATTTCTCTTGACTCAACAAGAACAGACATAGAAATCCAAGCCAGTATTCTCAGAAAGCCTTTCTAAGTGCTCACAGTACTACCTCATTAGAGAAGGAAGGTAGGTCTCAGAGATGTCATCCGCTTTCCTTTCTTATTAAAAGCTGCTAAAACTTTGGGGTTCTTCTTCCCATCAAGAATAACTATTATAGTGGACTTCGAGAAGATGGTGGACTAGGCAAACACACTACACAGACCCTCTACAACAAATATATGAGAGACCAAACAAAACAGACACAGATGAAAATTCTGGCCCCCTGAACTTCATAAGGAAAGTTAGAGTGTCTGGAGTGCTTGCTGGGAGGAGAGGTCAAGCAGAGACAGAGAACGGGAAACTGACTGATAAATGCTGGACAGATGTGGCTCCACCATCTTGTGAGTCACTTTGGCAGTGGAGTGAGTCCTGGTAGAGCATATTTGTGCAAGCAATGAAGATTGAAAATAGGTAACCAGAGATATCAATGCAAAATAAAGTCAACTACAAAGCAAAAGAGGGAATAGTGTAGATACAGAACTTCCAAATGGCAAGGAAATCAAGTAGGTCTCAAGAGAAAACGGGGGAAAATTAATAAATCACAGGGTAACCTCAAAGAAAAATATACCTGCACATCAAAATAAAAAATGAGGAAAATTAGAAAGACTTAGTAAACATTTGCACAACAGAAATGAAAATGAAAAGAAAACCAACAAACAAAATGAACTCAGCATAGCAAATTATATGGAACAAAGAATCCAGCAGCAACACACACACACAAAAGCACACAGAAAAATGACAGCAATCAGTTCACACCTATTAATGATTACACTGAATGTAAATGGATTAAATGTACCAGTCAAGAGACATTGAGAGCAGAATGAATAAGAAAACAGAGTCCTTCAGTATGCCGTCTACAAGAGACATATCAAAAAGATAGAGCAGCTTAAATGCCCATCAACAGAAGAATGATTAAACAAATTTTGGTACATACACACAATGCTGTACTACAAAATGTTGAGGAATAATAATGAATTTGTGAAATATCCCACAATATGGTTGCACCTGGAGGACATTATGCTGAGTGAAATTAGTCAGTCACCAAAGAACAAATATTGTATGAGACCAATGTTGTAAAAACTTAAAAAGAGGTTTTCTTTTTTTTAAAAAGTTTTTATTGTGAATTGAATGATAGTTTACATAGGAGAGCATCAGCTTTACACTCATCCTATTGTACTTCATTTCATTGCAATGATTACAATCCCCTCCATGCATCATCATTCAATAGCATTTGCTTCCATTCACTATGTTTTTTGTTTTTTGTTTTTTTTGGCTGTACACCAAAGCACTAAGGAATATATAACCATTCAAACAACCAAAGGTATATGCTGCATGCCAGCTGCCAGCCGCCAGCACACAGCCCCTGTCCCTCCTCGAGTCTAGAGTCCCCAGCGGCTCCATCTCCACGTCATCATCTCTGGCATTGCTCCATATCTGGTGCCGCTGCTTCTGTGGATAAGGTCCAGCACTCCGCTCTTCTCCCTTGACAGTCCCAGGGTCCTCCGCTCCTGGACTGCAAGATCAACCACTCCCCTCCTTTTGTTACAAAATATCTACCTTTACATTTGCACCATTCACAATCAGTTCTGATAGCAAGTATTCACTATTGAGCTACAAGAGTCTCATCCCCATCTCTTTTCACCAGTCCCATCTAGACAGTTGAAAACCACTCAGTGGAGATTCTACCTTTCCCCACACCCTCTGAAACTAAGCACCCTCTTAAAAACTTGTAAGCCAGTCACTTTGTGCCTTTGTTGCCGCCTACCCCCATATTGGGTAGCCAATGTCTAAGTTGCCCATCCCTATCAATCTTGTGTACAGAGGGAGTGGGAATGATCCTTGCTGTAAAGATTGGTTTCCTCAAAAAGAGGTTTTCTTGATAAAAGAAACATTCCATGATGGTTATGGATGGGGGAGGGGAGGCAGAAAAATTGCTCATGGGCTAGAGGGTAGACACATATTAACATGGGTGACAGGGCAGGCAAGAGACAACAAGAAGGAGGTAAAAAAGGAAAGATGAAGGTAACAGGAGACAGAGAGAGGACGGCAACAGTTAAAGTGAATAGAGGTAAATACCGTTAACTGTTGGTATATGGAGGGGAATGCCACTGTGCAATGAAACAAAGTATATGATTTTGATGATCTACTCTGTAAACCTTCACTCAATTCATAATAAAGAGTTGGGGGGGGGAGGGGGAAAGGAATGTTTAGTATAAGGCCCACTGCAATGATTACAAAAACTAAAGCAAAGAGATATAACTAATAAGTCAATAAAGCATGTAAAACATAAAAATAATTAATTCAAAACTAGATTTTAAAAAAGTGAATGAAGAACAGATAGAACAAATAACAGCATGATAAAATTAAACTCAAGTTTATCAATAATCACATTAAATGTGAATGCTCTGAACAACACAATTAAAAAACAATAATTGTCAGATCAGCTAAAAAAGCAAGACCTAACTATGTGCTGTACTCAAGAAAACCACATTAAATATAGAGACACAAAGAGGTCAAAAGTAGAGAATGGAAAAAGATATCCATGTTAAATTTAATCGAAAGAACGTTTGAGTGACCATATCAATATCAGAAAAAAGTAGATTTCAGATAGAACAAGTAGACATAAAGTCATTATGGTTATAGAACAGTTGAACCTACTTGACCTAATTGACATTTAGAGAGCATTCCACTCCAGCACAGTAGAAAACACATTCTTTTTAAGTTCACATAGGACATTTACTAAGATAAACCATATCCTTGACTATAAATCATCTTAATAAATTCTCAAGAATTGAAATAATACAAAGTATTTTTGTTTCCAGAACTGAATTAGAAATCAATAAAAACAATGATATCTGGGAAATCCCTAACTGTTTAGAAATTAAACAATGCACTCCTAAAGTAATTAAGAAGAAAAAAATAAAGTAAAAGAAAAAAAAAATCACAAGTGGCATTAGGAAGTATTCTGAACTAAAAGAAAATGAAAATTTAATATATCAGAGTTTGTGAAACTCAGCATAAGTGGTATTCAGAGGGAAATTTGTAGCATTAAATATATATGTTAAAAAATAAGAAAGGTATCATATCATGACCTAAGCTTCCGTATTAGTAATCTAAAAAAAGAAGAGTAAGTTAAACCTAACACAAGAATAAAGGAAGTAATAATGATGAGCTGTGATCATTAAGGTTTTGTGTCAACTTGACTGGGTCAGGATTCTCAGTCACGTGGCAGTTAAGATGTAGTTATCCCTATAATGAGATCTTATACAATGTCACCAACTCTATGATGATGTTGGCTATCAGCAGTCAGTCAACTGAAAGGAAGTTTCCTCAAAGATATGGCCTGCTTACAATATATTAGACACTCAGGCAAAGCTTGCTTGCTCTCTTCTGGGTCTGGATCTTGCATCTGGTTTATATTCCAACCTCCAGTTCTTTAGACCTGAGTCCATGGCCTGCTCTAATACCTGCCAATCCTCAGAGATGTCAGAAGCCTGCTTCTTACCTGCCAGACTTGCCTGCCATCTGTCTGCCATACTGATCTTGGTTCATCAACTCTGCAGCTACATGAGTCAGAATCTTCCAGACTGACATCTGACCCATACACTTGGGACTGGCAGCCTCTACAATTGTGAGGCATTTCCTTTATATAAATCTCTCTTAATATATACATATACAAACTTCACTAGTTTTGTTTCTCTAGAGAACCTAACCTAAGACATGAGTATTAAAAAAATCAATGAAATAGAAAAAAGAAAAACAATAGAGAAGCTCAACAAATTCAAAACCTGGTGCTTTGAGAATATCAATAAACTTCTCAACATATTGATAAAAAAAAAAATCAAAACAAACAGAAAAAGAAGACACAATAAATAATATCAGAAGGAGAAAGCGGATATCGCAATAAATGCTATAGGATTAAAAGAATAATAAGGGACTATTATAAATAACTTTATGTCAATAAATTCAACAACTTAGATGAAATGGTATAATTCCTTAAAAGACATAAACTACAAGAGTGCTCTCAAAAAGAAGTAGATAATTTTAATGACCTTATACCTGTGAAAGAAATTGAATTTGCAACTAAAAATCTTTTCACTCCAGGCCTAGATGACTACACAAAAAATTCTACCAAACATTTAAGGATAACATAATATCAATTCTATCCAAACTCTTCCAGAAAATAGAAGAATATAGTAGGAAGAATTACTATCTCCAAAAATAAAGGTCCATGCCCTAATCTCTGGGACCTGTAAATATGTTACATGGCAAAAGAGATTTTGGAGATGTGATTAAGTAAAACATTTTGCCATGGGAGTGTATCCTGTATTATCTGGGTGGGTTGTATGTATTCATAAGGATTTTTATAAGTGAATTCATGAAGAACCTGTACATAGACCAAAAGGCAGTTGTTCAAACAGAACAAGGGAACACTGAATGATTTAAAATTAGGAAAGGTGTGTGCCAGGGTTGTATTCTTTCACCATACTTATTCAATCTGTGTGCTGAGCAAATAATCCAAGAAGCTGTATTATATGAAGAAAAACATGGCATCAAGATTGGATGCCACGCATTAACAACCGGTGAAACTTGCTTGCTGACACTGAAGAGGACTTAAAATACTATTGATGAAGATCAAAGACCACAGCCTTCGGTATGGGTTGTATCTCAATGTAAAGAAAACAAAAATCCTCACCACTGGACCAATAAGCAACATCCCTATAAAAAAGATTGAAGTTGTCAAAGACTTCATTTTGCACAGATCTACCATCAATACTCACGGAAGCAGCAGTCAAGAAATCAAACGTATTGCATTAGGCAAATCTGCTGCACAAGACCTTTTTAAAGTGTTCAAGAGCAAAGATGTCAATTTGAGGACTAAGGTGCACCTGACCCAAGTCATGGTATTTTCAATATCCTCATGCATGCAAAAGTTGGACAGTGAATAAGGAAGACTGTAAAATAATTGATGCATCTGAGTCATAGTGTTGGAGGAGAACATTGAAAGTGCCATGGGCTGCCAAAAGAACAAACAGATCTGTGTTAGAGGAAGTGCAGCCAGAGTGCTCCTTGGAAACCACAATGGCCAAGCTTCGTCTCTCATACTTTGGACATATTATCAGTAGAGACCAATCACTGAAGAAGGATATTATGTTTGGAAAAGTGGAGGGTTGGAGAAAAAGAGGAAGACCCCCAATGAGATGAACTGGCACAGTGGCGACAAAGATGGGCTCAGGTGTAGCAATGATCGTGAGGTTGACCCAAGACCTGGCAGTGTTTCATTCTGTTGTGGCTAGGGTGGCTATGAGCTGGTACTGACTCGATGACACCTAACAACAATAACACTTCTGGCATTGAAAATGGGGACAGGGGCCATTAGCTGGAAAAAGGAAGGAAATGAATTCTCCTCTAGAATCTCCCAAAGGAGCATAGCCCTGTTACTATGTTGATTTTAGCTCAGTAACAACATTTTTAAAGTTCCTCTGTGCTGCAAATGTTACGTTCTCAACTACTAGCTGACCGAATAATCTTCTCCCAAAAAATCACTCCCTGAAAACCCTATGGAACAATTCGATTCTGTACACATGCTGTCACCATAAATCAGAATCAACTCATGGCAGCAAACACTGCCACCAATCATTTTGGACTTCTATATTGCACTCAAGAACAGTACGACAATACATCTGTGTTGTCTTAGGACACTAAATTTGTAGTAATTTGTTACAGCAGCAAAAGAAAATTAGTACAAGGAATGAAAACCTCCCAACTTATTCTATGAGGTCCATTTTACCCAGATATTTAAACCAGATAATGGCATTGTTGTTATTAAGTGCCTTCAAATTGGTTCTGACTCATAGCAATTCTGTATAGGGTTTCTGAGGAGTGGCTGGTGAATTTGACCACTGGTCTTGCAATTAACAGTCCAGTGTTTATCCTACAGCACCGCACCAGGACACCATATAATGGCATTAGAAGTAAAGAAAATAAAAGAAAGAAAAAGGTCTGAGTTGATTCTGACTTCATGTATTACAGAGCACTACTGAAAGATGAGGCTTTCTACTCCCGTAAGGATTTACACCCTCGGAAACCCTGTACAGGGTCGCTATGGGTCGGAACTGACTCGACGGCACTTAACAACAACAACAACTGAGCTCCATGAAGGAGCTCTGGTAGCGTAGTGGTTACGAATTGGGCTGCGAACCTTAAGGTCAGCAGTTCGAAACTACAAGCCGCTCCGCGGGAGAAAGATGAGGCTTTCTACTCCTGTAAAGATTTACACCCTCGGAAACCCTGTACAGGGTCGCTATGGGTCGGAACTGACTCGACAGCACTTAACAACAACAACAACTGAGCTCCATAGGGTTGATTTAAAGAAGCAAATCTCCACATCTTTATTCTGCAGTGGGTATGTTCAGGCCACCAACTTTTCAGTTAATGCAAATCATTTGCACCACCAAGGGACCAGGCAAAACTACGAAATGTGAATGCAAAAATTTATGCCCAAATTTTAGTTAATCCAACAATATATAAAGAGGATAATACAACATGATCAAGTGGGGTGTAGTCTAGAAAAGCTGTTATATTATGTATGGATTGTTGTTGTTGTTAAGTGCTGGATACTCCCTTGATTTTCCAACCTCTCCCAAATTCCTTTAATGGATCTGGCCTTTAACAAACAATCCTGCATTGTCTTCCTTACCTTGCAAATCTCCTTTAGGTTCCCCTTTCTCGGGTCTCATTGTAATTGATCATTCATTTTTTGTTTTTTCATTTGTTTAATGTCATATTTTGCTTTCTTTCTATTCTACCAGAAAATCATACAATCTCTTTAGACCTCTGCCAAGTTTCTTTCTCAGCTTTGCATTTACTTAGGCCATTATGATATGAGTTGGAACTGACATGACGGCACTTAACAACAACCGCATTATGATAACACATCCAGAAAGATACTGTCCCTCTGTTGATCCTTCACCTCCAACAACTGAGAATAAATAATGACCTTTGTGTCATGTTTTTCAGATTGAAAATTAAGACACAAAGTCTGGAGAACCCAAAGAGAGAGGACCCAAGCCTTAGTGACAGTAATAGTAATATCTGACATTGGTAACAATTTTCACATGCATTATTCATATGGCTTGTTGTTGTTGTTGTGGGCATTGGAGTTGGTTCTGACTCATAGTGACCCTGTACAGGGTTTCTGAGGCTGTAAATCTTTACAGGAGCAGACAGCCTCATCTTTCTCCCATGGAATAGCTGGTAGTTTCAAACTGATGACCTTGTGGTTCACAGCCCGATTCATAACCACTACACTACCAGAGCTCCTTTCCATATGGCAGTCCTCCTCAATCCATAACAGCCATGCAACTATGTAAGCAGGGCAGAGCCAGAGCTATTGGTCCCATTTTGCATGTGACTTGGGTGGCCCATGGATCTTCCACTTCCTTCTCCCTGAGAAACAAGGAATGAATTTGTTCCATTATTCATTCCATGCCCTTAGAAAAGTCATTCACTTTCCCAAAATGTCTGTGGACCGCAGAGCCCTTACGCCTTCATAGTAACCACTGACTGACTCGTGTTTCCCTTCAACTTGTGTTCTCTACTCTGACTCTCACAGTTGTTCCTATACGTTTGTTCTAGAACATGGAACTCAGCCCTATGCTTTAATTTACACACTGTTATGGAGACCTGGTAAGGAGCTCTGGTAGTGTAGTGGTTACGAATCGGGCTGTGAACCGCAAGATCAGCAATTTGAAACTACCAGCTGTTCCGCGGGAGAAAGATGAGGCTTTCTGCTCCTGTAAAGATTTACAGCCTCGGAAACCCTGTACAGGGTCACTATGGGTTGGAATCGACTCCACGGCACTTAACAACAACAACATGGAGTCTTGGTGGTGCTGTAAGATAAGCACTTGACTGCTGACAGCTTTTGAAACTCACCAGCCACTCCTTGAAAACCTTATACAGGGTTGCTAAGAGTTGGAACCTACTTGATGGCACTTAACACCAACAACAGGGATTGAATTGTATCCCTCCAAAATATGTGTTGAATTCCTGGCCCTTGTACCTTGTCCATGTGATCCTGTTTTGAAATAGGACTTTTATTTTGTTATGTTCATTGGATCTAACTAGTGTTGGGTGAATCCTAGACCTGATCACTTCTGAGTTATAAAAAAATAAAAGAATACAGACAAAGACACACCTGGGGAGTGTCACGTGCCATGTGAGGATTGTCTAGAAGCTAAGGAACCAAGGAATGCCACACTGGACTGCAAGGTCGGTTTGAACCACAAGGTCAGCAGTTCAAACTCACCAGCTACTCCTCAGAAACCCTATTCAGGGTGACTATGAGTTGGAAGTAACTCAATGGCATTTAACAACAACAACCAACAAGAAAGTTGGTTGGACTTTCAGCCTCCAGCACTCTGAGAAAATAAATGTATGTTCCTTGAAGCTACCTGCTTACAGCAGAACTAGGTAACTAAGACACAAACACACACACAACTCACATGGGCCTTTGTATGTAAAGAAGACTTTATTCAAGGTTGGAGAACACAGAGCAGACCTTTTACATAGTAATACAAACATTTAAAAGCTATAAATTGAATTTCCTTATTTTAATGGATTTATCTCCCTATCCATTTTGCTATGCCATCTACTGTCTCCTCTGTGGTCTTTGCCCTATTCTACCCCTAGCTCCCAAATTCATATTCCCTGTCATGAGAAAGTCATCTAGCATCTTTTTGTTGGGACTCAAGAGTCCATGTCATCAGATTCTCACCTTCCATCCCAAGCAGTTTATAAAACATAAACAGGAGGAAATCTGGAAAGTGCTATGAAAATAAACGAGTTGTCTTACTAATACAGAGAAGGAAACTGAGGCACAAAGAGTTTGTGTGACCTGCCCAAGGTCATGGTGGTCAGCATCACTGACAATCCTTTGTGAACTGAAAAAGACAAGCATCAAAGACATCACTTTTACAGTAAAGCTCATAGAGCCAGGCTGGGAGCCTATTTTAAGATACAATCAATTGTACTTCAAGCATTTTAGGGAAACAGCATGGCCTTCTCCTTCCATCTCCACAGGGGGTGTGAGAAATGAAACTGTGATTTGTGACCTGTTCCACACTAGTCTCATGCTGGTACAGGATTGTGGGTGTTGTCTCCAATTGCCTCAGGAAGTGTCAACACTAATGTTATTTTGCTTCCACTGTGTGTGATACTTATTGAGGGATACAGATAAAATTAGTTTCTATTCCAGTAAACACAATACCCAATTTAAAGGGAGTCTTAGGTTTTCTCCTTCCCTTTAGTATTGTTTTCTTCCTATACTGCTCATTCACTTTATTATAATGTGATTTGGGCTTGCTCTGTACTCATAAATCAATAGTTTCTAGCAGTAATAAAGGTAATTACTTATTCCAGTGGTAAATGTTCACGAAGATTTCAGTTCTCGCGTTGTGTTTATTTAGTGTGGACAGAAGCTAGTGTTGACTTTTCTGAGTAAACACAAAACACATAAGAACTCTGCACATGATCAGTTCATGAGGATCCCACCACCAGCTCCTCCAAATCTGTTTTAACTCCAAGCACATATCCCCCATACAGTTCCTACCAGGGTGGGAGAACAGAATGGGGCAGGCACGAACAGGGAGATTCAAAAGCAAGTGCTGAGAGAAATGTGTCCAGTGTCTAGTAGGGCTGCTTCAGCTCCAGGGGCTTCAAGATGGAGTTGTGCATGTGTCATGACAGTGGGGCAGAACAGAGTCAAATACACAAGCAGCATCAGGAAATCTTTAAGCAAGGGTTTAGTCACCAAGGTGGAGTTTGGAGATCTTCATCATACTTAGAGGTGAGTTGGGTAGGTAAGAGAGAGACAGGATAACACCACTGAAATACTGGATGTTTTACCAAGACAAGGTCCCAAAGTCATTTATTTATCTAACCAATGTTGTATGAAAAACTACTATATAATGGACATTGTTTTGGAGACTAGAGAAACAGTAATGAAAAAGATATAGTTCCTACTCTCATGAAACTTCTAATCTACCAAGTAAGGCAGATCATAGGTAAATAACTATGTAAATGATTACCTAACTACAAATATGATAGGTACTGTAATGAAGAGGTACAGGGTCCTTTGACAATCATGAGCCGTAATAGGGTCTGAGAGATAGAAAGCATTGTTGAGCTTTAAATGATGAGCTGGTTATGTGAAAGAGCAGAGGCAGAAGGGCAGAGGTTGAAGGTCAGAGCAGAAGAGTGATCCTTTTAGAAGGGCAAAGATCTTGAAGTAGGAAGTAGCCGGATGTGTTCAATGAAATGAAAGAAGGAACAGATGAGACAAAAGATCTTGCAGTCCCTTGTCATACTCGTGGTCATGGTAAGACTGAGAATGGGATCCCAAGAGCAGAAAGAGACACTGAAATGGTTTTAAAGAATAAGTGGCAAGACCAAATTTGAATTTTTAAAAGATCAGGTTGACTGTTGTACAAGGCTTTAAAAAAAAAAAGAAAAGTTGGGGGCAGGAGAGTAAGGTAAATATGAAGAAACCATTTCAGTTCTTAGATGCAATGCATGGGATGGGTCCTAAGGAAGCAAGGGAGATGCCCTGACCAACTCCAGTTTAGCCCCTGAGACTAAAGTGGGCACAGGTCTTCAGAATGAGGCTTTAGTTCAGACTCAGTCCACAACCAGAGTGTCCTGGCACTGCTGAGGCTCAGATGATGAGGTCAAAATCTTTGGCAGCTCAAGATAAAGTAAAACTTGATCACACAGGCCAGGTGATGCTGAGGCGGCAGGGACGAGCTGTTGGGGTGCAGCCTGCAAGGGCATGACCTCTCCCTTCTTATATTACAGTGTCCCTGTCCAAAAAAATCTATTCGAATGCTAACTTTAACAAGACTTGGCTTATGTCATCCCCCTTTTTCCAATCTGAAACAATTACTAAGCCTTTAGTACAGGCTAGGCATTGGGATGCAAACATATAAAAGAATGGTGACCTCCCCAAGCCAGTGAGAAATATTGACACTTAAACAAAGAACTGCAAGACATTTTTGACATTTTCTAATGTGGAGAAATATGCAGAGTAGCACCAGAGCAAAGAAAAAGACAAGTTTCTAAGGCTTCAAAGAGGAGGTGGCTCTTGAAGGCAGAAGGACACTGATCAGAGAGAAAAGACATTACCAGAGAGGGAAGAGCATGAGCAGGACAGTTGTACATTCAACTAATATTTGAGTGCCTACCATATGCCAGGTACTTAGGACACATTCTTGAACAAAAAGGTAATCGTCCCTGGCCTCATGGAGATTATATGCTTGTGGGGTGTGAAAATGAAAAACAGATGGGTTTGAAAATGTTTGAGCAGCCACTAAAAAACCTCATATGGCTAAATGTGAATGAGGAGGGCTAAGAGATAAGACTGCAGGGCAGGAAGGGGCCAGACTATCAAGTCTTTTTCATCACATTAATGAGCAGGAGATCACAGGAGCCCACTTTACTGGATTTTGAAAGAACAAGGGCAGTAGCTTATTCATCTTCATCTCTCCAGCAACTTACACAATGACTGGCAGATGGCTGCTACCCAGTAAGTAGATGAGTAAGCGAATGACTGAGTGAATGAATGGTTTGGGACAGGCCAGAAACAATAGGCAGTGTGTTAGAGAAAGATGACTCTGGGTGCCATACAAATCAAGGATTGAGACACAGAGACCAGCTAGAAGGAATGGAAATGTTCTCAATCAGTGGTTGTCCATACAGGTTTGCTCATTATATCATTCATAAATTATATATTTCAGTACCAGAACACAGATGTATTCTTTAATAAACCATGCATAAAATAGAAACTTTGACAAAAAAAAAAGTAGACATCCTATTATTTTCTTCCTCTGCCCCAGTAGAGACCACTTGGAGACCAGTGCTCTGGTTGATGAGGACTGTACCAAGGCAGTGACAAAGGAAGTGGACAGGAGTAGCAAGTTTGAGGACACGTGGTATCTCTGCCTTCCACACACCAGCCAACCCCCCCAGCCCTGTGGATACACATGAGCATTAAACTGCTATTCTAGCATAGAGTTAGATAACACTTGTCAGCTACCACTATCTGACACACATTGAAGAATACTGGTAAATTACTCTGCATTTGGCCAGATAAGCCAAGGGTGAGGCAAGAAAGGAAAGTCTCTGGGAGAAATATGATCTAGGCCAAAGACAAAACCAAAGTAGCTGTTTTCAGCTGAGGGCATCTACTGACCTAGGTCTACCTGCAAGTGGTAATTCTACCCATGCTCAAGCTGTGCAGCCAATGTACAGCTTATTATAACCTCCAGTCATGAAACTGAAACAGAAAATAGAAAGACTATCTAGCCAAGAAGTTCATCCAAACTAGGCCTTCAAACCAGTTCATTCTTCAAGGCAACCTCATTAAATAGACCTTGTATTTCCCCTATTCTGACTTTATTGACAGGGAAAATAAAGATTAGGAACAATAAAGATATATAAATAGTAAATTGTCTAAACCTAGGTATCTCTGACTCCCAACTGCACCAGCTTTTCACTCTTTCTCACTCTGCCTCATATAGGTGCTGAATCACCAAGCTCTGGTTCCAGCTTCTCCTTTTAGCTTCTTATCGCCCCACACTAAACTTTCTCCTATCCTCAAATATACCATCTTTTCAATTATGTGTCTCAAACATGAATGCTAATGCTGCATGGTCTTCAGACTAGGTTTTAAGTTCAGAGGACCTAGGATCTCATTTACAATGCTCTTTGCAGGCCCCACCTCAAACCTATTAAATCAGAATCTGCATTTTAACAAAATCTGCAGGTGATTTGAGAAACACTGATCTCACCCTACAATACACTTGCCCTCACTCCTCATTTGAGCCCCTACAATGTGCCAGGCACTGTGCTTAGAACTGAGGACACAAAGTCAAATTGAATAGCATGCATAAACTCCAGATGATGATGCTATACTCATGAAAGACTTTTTTTAAAGTGTGATTGCTATGAAAGAGGTAAGACCAGGATGTAGTATCTTATATGTTTCAGTATCTCCATGAACCAATCACAATTCCAGATACCAAGAAAGGGCTCAATGACATTTATGGAAGAAAGAATCAGGAAAGGAAAAAGGGAGAAAGAAGGGAAGGAAGGAACTGCATTAAGCTATAATCTTTAAATGGTAACTGAGACACGTCCATCAGTGACTTCCTCAGCCCAGCAATGGTGGGGCCCTAGAATACAGTGCAGCAGACACTAAGGTGAACACCTGGGTACCACAACATCAGGATCACCGTAGCCCTATACCACCAAGCTCTCATCGAATGTGGTTCTCCTTGAAAGTGACATTAACATTCTTTAAGTTATATTCAAGAAGCTCTGGTAGTGTAGTGGTTACGAATTGGGCTGCTAACCTCAGGGTCAGCAGTTCAAAACCACTAGCTGTTCCGTGGGAGAAAGATGAGGCTTTCTGCTCCCATAAAGATTACAGAAACCCTGTACAAGGTCGCTATGAGTCGGAACCGACTACACGGCACATAACAACAACAAGAAGTTATATTAACCTTGCAACCTTGGATTTCTCCTTGATTCTTCCTTTTTCTTTGATCTTTTCATACATCTATTATAAAATCTCATGACTTGCTTTCTTCATGTATCAAATAATAGGCATCTTGGTATGGTGCTATAGATAAGCACTAGACCACAAGGCTGGTTTGAACTGCAAGGTGGGCAGTTCAAACTCACCAGTCACTCCTTGGAAACACTATGCAGGATTGCTGAGTTGGAACTTACTTGATGGCAATTCGTAACAACAGCAGTTAATAAGTGGCCACTGTATATTCAAAGCAGAAGTTTGGGGTGAAAGAAAAAAATTCTTATGGGGGTTAGAGGGTCATAATGGTTTCAAACACAGGAGCATGTGGTCAGGCAGACAGAGATCTGCATTTTCACCCAGCCGCTTACTAACTGTAACCTTGGGGAAATTCCTGGCCTCTGCAACTGTCCCCTCATTTGTAAAAGAGGATAATGCTATTACCTCACAGACTTATGTAAGGAATCAATGAAACACACAGTGACTTTCATTATAATTGTCATAGAGCAGGGCAGGACTAGAACATATCATTGGAGGAAATGGTTTAAGCAAAGCAAAGGCATGGAAAGGATGGAGACCTGGTAAGGGGATGGTGAGTCATCTGCTTGGGTTGATTACAAGGGTATAAAGGAACAGAGGGATGCAAGGCTAGAATGGCATGTTGGGGTCATGCCATGGAGTGCTTCAATACCAACCTAAGGGATTTGCAAATTTTGATTATAAGATGAAAGCACTGAAGGTTTCAACAACAGAGAAAAACGTGATCAATGTTTACTCTGACACGATGTGTTAGATGAGGGGACAAAAATGGGGAGGATTCCAAGAAGGCTGAGACTCAAGACTGGGAGGGCACTGGTGCCTGCCAGCAGAGACAGAGCAGTTGGGAAGACATACTGGCTTACAGAAATTGAATGAACTAAGATTTAGCTTATTGAGACGGAGGGGCTGGCAATATAGCCAAACAGAAACATCTAGCAGGTAGATGGTGACATGTGGGACTCAAGTTCAGGAGGAATTTAGGAGAGCTGGAGGAAGGACAGACTTGGAAAACATGCATTTAAAATATAGCTAAAGCCACTGTATGGGTAAAGGCCCTGAAGGTTTTCAGAGGGGACAGTAGGAGTAGTAGGAAATACTGTCCAAAGCAAGAGGACTCAGAGAAACTGAGAGGAGAAATATAGGGTTAAAGAAGAAAAGAGAGTCAAACCATATAGAGAAGGATTGAGAAAGGACTTTGAAAGTGGCAGTAAGACACAATGACCTCCAACCTGAAGAACCAAGCCATCCTCCTTCAGAGATAAATAATGGCTATTTAAAGCCATGGACACATTCCGGGCAGAATGTTTTCCTCAAAGCAGCCTGCATCCACTGCCACGGTCTAAGTTGTTTCCAGTTTCTTAGCCTGCCTCGGAAGAGAAATTGGTTACTCTGACCATAATGTGGTGGGAGAGGGAGTTCACAGCCAAAGCAGAGTTGTATTGTTTTGTTTATTACTCCTTTACTCTCAGACCTTGAGGATTCATTTAGCCCCATTGCCTGCCCCCAGACCATCTAAGTTAGATATAAATTGATCTCCATTACTAACAGTTCCAGAGGCAATTCCTCAACAATTTTTGGTAGTCTGTTCTATAGTGTCTGAAAATCCTTGCCAAACTGAACTAGAAAAAAAGTTCACTTGACAAATTGAGGGATGAGTCAACTGATAGGAAAAACCTCGTCAGAGAGCACTCTGCTATGGGGGGAGGACGGAGCACTGGGTCATCTGCAGCTGGGAAGTATATGGTAAGTAGATTGCAGGGGATCCTGGAGAGTATGTCATAGTGCTCCACTCAAGGAACTGAGCCGGCCTGTCACACACGAGAGCATCAAAAGCAGGAAGCACAAAAGAGCATTTGTGCTATGCCCTGAGAATAAACTCCAATGAAGTTATTCACAAGGAATGATTGTCGCCAAGGTCTTGTCACTGGAACGTTCCCATTTATTTGTGCCTAAAACTGATCATCTTGAGATCGTGTGTAGTGGTCAAATACAAAGGGTATCTGTCTGTCGCTTAACATCCAGGAGACACATTGGGGAAAGAGTGGGAAGACAAAGAAATACAGCACAGAATGTATTAGGATAAAACTATACGCTTGCTGTTAGTTAACGGGACAGAACTTATGGGGAATAACGTTTCATCCGATTTTCAAGAATATTTTAGTTCTTCAAACATTTATTAGGCAGCTTATAAGCACTAGGCACTCAGCTTAGCAAAATGAGTATGATGACACATTCCCTTGAGAAACAAACAGCCTAGTGAGGGAGGTAAGCGCAAGCAAACAACAGCATGAAAGGTGCTAATAGAGGCAGGTACATGATGTTAATAGAGCAGGAGAGCCTGGCAAGGCAGAAAAGGAAAAAGAGATTTAGAAAACCAGAGGTGAAACCTTTATACTTCTGGGGACTTCATTGGAGGTACATGTAGCAATCCACTGGTATTAGAGTATTCATGGATGAAATGGTCTCTGGTGAGTGAGTTGGAGAGCCCCTCCATGAGAAAATGTACTAAGGCATGAACCTGACTGGCCTGCTAGGAGGCCAGAGAAGACTTGCTGATCACTTAGCTAATGAAAGGCCCACGCCTGACACCTGGCCTTCACAGTTCAACACACGAGCTTTTCCTCTTCTCACTAATATCTGCACAGTAACTCTCATACTGTGGTTCCATTTTTTTTTTTTCTCTCTTCACAAAGTCAGGGAAATATGGAGTTAGTAAGGTAAAGAAGTATGTACTGAAGTCAGGAGTTTATTCTAGTAGCAAAATGTCTTTAAGTGGCTTTAGAAACTACCTTAGCCCCATACTTACAGGACCATAAAGGGTCTGAAAGGACTCCTTATATTTTTCAGTTATACTGTGCTGCATTTTATGGTAGAAATGATATGCCATGGTGACATTCATGATTTTGGAGCCTCTGAAAGGTCACAGGATAAACCCTCTGAGAATGTCAAGGGTCCAAATCTGTGAGTAATGAGTTCTAGTTTATTGGCACCCTACTATATATAGCAGGGTCTATTTTAAATTTGAAAAAAAAGATTTGTGCTGGAGAAGGATGTCATGCTGGGTAAGGTGGAGGGTCAGAGAAAAAGAGGAAGACCCCTAACGAGATGGATTGGCCAGGTGGCATCATTGATGGACTCAAGTGTGGCAGCGGTAGTGAGGTTGGCCCAGGATCGGATATTGTTTCGTTCTGCTGTGCATGGGGTCGCTATGAGTCGGTTCCAACTCGATGGCACCTGACAACAACAACAACAACATATGATCTTATGACTTGGGAGAAGTTTTTATTACTCTCCCTGTTCCTGAAAGCTTAACACGTACAAAAGAAAGTGTTTATTATTGTTTGCTGTTGAGTCAGTTCCAACTCATAGTGACCCTGTGTAGGGCTGCCAAGTCTATAAGTCT
Source organism: Chrysochloris asiatica (assembly GCF_000296735.1). Classification (NCBI taxonomy): domain Eukaryota; kingdom Metazoa; phylum Chordata; class Mammalia; order Afrosoricida; family Chrysochloridae; genus Chrysochloris; species Chrysochloris asiatica. The sequence goes on along the minus strand of NW_006408867.1, from coordinate 744,811 downwards.
TCACAGAAACAGAAAGCCTCATCTTTCTCCCAAGAAGTGGCAGGTGGATTAGAACTGCTGACCTTGAGTTTAGCAACCCAACATGTAACCCACTATGCCACCAGCACACCTCTGAGAGTCGTTTCAGAGGTGAATGTTATTGTACTTGGAAGACAAAAGAAGGTGTTTATCCACAAAACTGAAGCCTGAAAAGTAACTCGAATTCACAAAAAATAAATAAATTCTCCATCTGAATGTTTTCTTCCTCTACCCATTTCCTGGAACCTAATAACCAAACACAAATAAATCTCATCTATTCTTGATATGGAGTCCTGGTGTGGCACTGTGGGCTAATGCATCAGACTGCAAAGTCATCTGAACTGCAAGGTCCGTGGTTCAAGTTCACCACCTGCTCCTTGGAAACCCTATACAGGGTTGCTATGGGTCGGAATCGACTCGACAGCACTTCATAACAACTCTTGATATGGAGTCCTGCTGTGGCACTGTAGGATAAGCACTCGACATCAAGGTCAGTTTGAACCTCGAGGTAGGCGGTTCAAACTCACCAGTTGCTCCTCAGAAACCATATACAGGGTTGCTATGAGTCAGAGCTGAATCGATGGCATTTAACAACAAGTTAATTATTAAGAAGTCCTGGTGTGATGCTGTAGGATAACCACCAACCATTCCTAAGAAACCCTATACAAGGTACTTATGACTCCATTGCACTTAACAATAGCAGCCAATGAAACTCAAACTTGGCTTCCCTACTCAAAATACCCTCCAGGTGCCTTATAACCTTAATATGACTTAACCCACCACTAAAACCTATTTCCACTCCTCTCTCCTTCTTCTGGCTCTAATCAGAAAACTCAAGAGTTAGCCTAGACTCTCTCCTTATATCTAATCAGTTTCCAAGTACAATAACATTCACTTCCAAAACAACTCTCACAGGTGTGCTGCTGGCATAGTGGGTTACACGTTGGGTTGCTAAACTCAAGGCCAGCAGTTCTAATCCACCTGCCACTTCATGGGAGAAAGATGAGGCTTTCTGTGAAGACTTACAGACTCGGCAGCCCTACACAGTGTCACTATGAGTTGGAACTGACTCAACAGCAAACAACAACAAATGACTCTCAAATTCAGCCAGAGCTCCCAGACCCACGGCAATACCCTAGCTCAGGGCCAAATCAATATTCTGACACCATGCCTCCAAACTGCACATTAATATAGAACCATTTTTCTCAAAATGTAAATCTTGCCTTTATTAGTAACCACTGAAGATCAAAAGCGTTGTTAGATGTCATCAAGTCATAACAATCCCATGTGACAGCATAGAGCTACAAAAGCAAATTGTCAGGTTTTTCTCTCATTAAGCTGCTGGGTAATTTCGAACCACCAACCTTTTGGCTAGCAGCTGAATGCTTCACCCTCGTACCACCTGCAGTCCTTGAAGATGAAAACATGACCCTATTTCTAAGCACATCCTGATAAATTCTGATGCCACAGCCCACATGTTAACATGTTGAGAAATTACTTGACTGTTGGCCAAGGTTATTGGTCCTCCTGAAGACGTCCTATTCTTTCATTTGCCAAACGTTCTTCCTGCACAGCGCTTTCCCCCTTTTCTCCTGGGCAAGCCTCTATTCTTCAGGATCCAATCAAATGTGACTGCTCCAGCAACCGCTGCTTAGTTGCCACTGAGTCAGCTCCAATTTAGAGTCACCGTATACATAACAGAAGAAAATGCTACCTCGTTCTGTGCCTTTGTCATGATGCTTGATTGATGTAAGTTCATTGTTGAAACTATTGTACTTAAAATCTGAGTGCCTTCCAACCTAGGGCGTTGGTTCCCAGCACTACATTTTGTTGTGATCCACAGTTTCCATTGGCTAATTTTCTGAAGTAGATCACTAGGCCATTCTAGTCCATCTTAATCTGAAAGTTCTGAAACTTGTCTACACTGGGTAACTGTGTTGGTATTTTAAATACTAGTAGCATCGTTTCTAGCATTATAGCAGCATGCAAGCCACCAGAGTATAACAAACTGACAGGGGGTGGTGGGTTTTCAGCAGGCATGTGTTAAATCCTATGTGGGCTCCTATAGCATTGTACATGAATTTCTATGAAAACACAGGGTCCCAACTGACTGTAACAACTTATTAGCACAATTATCTAATCATCTGTGTGCTCATCTTCATTTTTGACTCCACACTTCTAGCTTGGTTCCTGGCAGGCAGTCAGTAAGTGTTTGCTAAATTAAAGGGTCCGTGATTGAGGTTGTGGCTACATTATAAAATGAGAGAAGCAAGTCATCAGAGCAAAACCAGCTTTTTTGGGTTAACTATAAAGTAAATCAAGGTGTCAGAAAAGTTGAAACAAGGGTGAAGAGTGCTTTTAGGTCTGTTTTTTAAATTACTCCTCACATCTGTCCTAGGAAAAAACTATCTCTAACCAAAGTTCATTCACCAGAAGGGAAGGGGAGTCATAGTTTAAGAAGCATGATGTTTATGGTGATGGGTACTTACTTGGCAATGGATATTGGTGATGGCTGCACATGATTAATGTAATTAATGTCACTAAAGTGTATGAAAAACAATAATCTACATTAGATACATATTTTTTTCCCCAATAACAACAAAAAGATTACCTCTAGTTAGCCTCCTGCCGCCTGTTAAAATCAGAGTATTTCACACTTAGGCACCAGCTCCCAGAAATGTTCATTATGAAAGTAATACTTAGAAACAAGCTATTGACTTTGAAAGGTCCCTGCAAACAGTTTGCTCTCAGCTACTAAGCTAAAAGTTGGCAGTTCAAACCTACCCATAGGTGCTATCCTAGAAAGGCCTAGCGATGTGCTTCTGTAAACATTACAGCCAAGAAAACCCTATGAATCGGTTCAACTTTGTAACACACGTGGTTGCCATGAGACGGAATCAACTCTACGGCATTACATTTTGACTTTGAAAATATAAACGGTAAGAAGATGCCCAGTCAGATTGTTTGCTAAATATATTTTTGTTTGTTACAGTTGACACAAGACATTGGACATATCATACACAAAATGCCCCCTATCTGTGGTGTCAGTTTCCGCAGAACAATAGCAGTTCTCTGTTCATTTATTCACAGACAACTGCTAAGAAGCAGCCACGATCTGCCAGGCACTGTGCAGCAAGTACTCTGAAGAAGCAGAGTCCCTGGGATTCCAGACTTTCTGTGTAGTAGATGGATCGCTACAGATGAGTATGGCTGGGCATGTACAATTAAGCACATACAATTTAAATCATTCTGGGTTCCAAAAAGTTCTCAGTTCTTACTAGACTTAGCAAGCCACAGGTTTGGTAACCTCTGTTATTATTGTTGTTGTTAAGTGCCGTCGAGTCAGTTCTGTCCCATAGCGACCCTATATAGGGTTTCCAAGGAGCGGCTGGTGAGCTTGAACTGGCGACCTTGCTGTTCAAATGACTTTGCAGTCTGGCATATTAGCCCACAGTGCCACACCACAACTCCTGGTAAACTCTAGAAGGCCGCTAAATATTTTAATTTAGCTAGATGGTCATGCTAGGCAAAAATTCAAAAGGACGCATCGACATTCAAAAGGCAGTGTTTCCAAATTGAAGTTAAGACCACCACTGTTATAATCCTCCATCCGTGGCATTTTGTTGAGAGTTTTCAACTAAGGCAGATATTTGGATAGGGAAAGAACCAAACTCTGGATTTTGGTGATTTAGTGTTAGGACACTAGGTATTCTTTCGACTCTTACCACAGTGTTCAAGTCAATTCCGACTCATAGTGATTCTATATACAATGATTGGGGGGGGGGGGGGGGGGTAACGGAGCTTTCAAAGCAAAACCAGTAAGGGAAAATGTAAATTCAATGCTTTGAGTATCTCTGGTGGAGGCTTCTTGAAGGTAGTAGCATGCTGTTGTTGTTATTAAGTGCCATTGAGTCAATTCCGACCCATAGCGACCCTGCATAGGGTTTCAAAGAAGCAGCTGGTGAGCTTGAACCGCCGACCTTGCAGTTCAAACAGCTTTGCAGTCTGGCGCATTAACCCACAGCACCAACAAGCTACAGTATAAACAGCGGGTCAGTCTCAGATAAAATTGCTCCACCAACTCCCCCACCCCCTGCAAAGGTTGGCAGTTCAAACTAAGCAGCCTCTCCTCGGAAAACCGATACAGGGTCACTATGAGTCGGAACCGATTCTACCTATGGAATTTAACAACAACCCTGTTACTCAACTTATTCCTCTAGTCCTACTGTGCTGCCTGGTTCTCAGCCAGACTCTGGACAGCATCGCGCCCTTCGCACCCACCCCACCGAGGTGCCACCTACTGCGGCCACGCCTAGCTAGACCCCAC
>NW_006408867.1:705005-740033 GCF_000296735.1 Chrysochloris asiatica | reverse complement strand
GAGCCAGACAGACCGGGCGCTGCAGCCGCTGCCGCCACCCTCCCCCGGCTCCATGCCACCGCCACCGCCTCCTCCTCTCCAGCGAGGGGCGGGGGGCTTCGGCCCGGGGTGGGCATCGCTCCTCACAGCGCCGCTCCCCTCCCTACCCTCCGCGCGGGCGCTGGAGCCGGCGGGGGCGCCCGCCGCCTCCTAGGAGCGCACGCTCCGCGTGCCCTGCTGGAGAGAGGGGCGGGCGTGGGTGGAGGCAGGTGGGAGTCAGGGCAGCGGGACCCCGTGTGGCGGCAAGAAGAGGGGGCTTCCCCGAAGGATGCCCGGCAGCGGTTACCAGTTCCTAGGCACAAGCTGAGCTGGACCGGGTGCGGGCAGCGCGTCGCCATGCCGGCGTGACGGGCGCCCCCGGCTGCCCGCGCGGGCCCCTGCGCTGCCCCACGCCGCGCCGCACCGGCGCCAGGCGGCAGGATGGGCTGTATCCAAAGCATCACCTGCAAGGCGCGGATCCGACGCGAGAATATCGTGGTGTACGATGTGTGCGCCACCATTGACCAGTGCCCCACGCGCATCGAGGAGACCTCGCCCATCGTCCTGCGCTACAAGACCCCCTACTTCAAAGCCTCGGCCCGCGTGGTCATGCCCCCCATCCCCCGCCACGAGACCTGGGTGGTGGGCTGGATCCAGGCGTGCAACCAGATGGAGTTCTTCAACACCTACAGCGACCTGGGCATGTAAGCGACCGGCCGCGCGTAGCCGGAGCGGGGTCCCTGGCCCCAGTCTCCGATCCCAACCCTGTACCTTTTCCCCAGCTCCTTACCGCTTTCCCCATCTTCTTTCTAAACCTTCCTCCCGCCGCCCCTTCCACCTCCCTCCTCCCTCTGCTTTTGTTTCAGTGACAGGGCGGGTGTAGGGAGGCTCCTCACTAAGGCATTTTCTTGTGGTTTGCTTCTGACTCCCCATTAACGCCAACCGTTCAATGCGCTAAGAACGCAACAAGAAGGATTCGTGAGGCGCAGATGGGAGTGTTTGACCAGTGTCCTGGGAGTTTCGGGGTGTCGCCTATGCTTTGTGGGGCTTCCCATAAAGAGTTTGGGGTGTCGTGTAGCGAACAAGTGCGTTCAGTGCTCAGGATATGTGAGTTGTGCCGCACGTCCTTTGGAAACACCAGAGCGGACATGGAGAAGGTCCCAGGCGTCCGAGTGGTAGTTGGTTCTGCCCTTGCCCCTGGACTGTTGGCATACTAGTTCTATCTGCCAAAGCCAGGAAGCATGGAGATGCGTCCCTCCAGAACCGCAAATGATAGTACTGCCCTTAACTCTGGGTCCTCTGAATGAGTTCTGAGTGGTGAGGATTGGGAAGGCGCCGGCGCGCCCAGGTTAGGCTAGGTTGATGGCCTTGTTCGAGCAGCCTACTGCTGGTGTGCCTACGGGGCGTTTTGTTTTGGTTTTTTTTTTTTCTCGGTCGAGAAAAGGATAGGTATGTTGTGAGTCTAGGGGCTTTACTAGCGCTCCAAAACTTTCCTAATTGTGGCGCCTGAAGGGATTCCCTGTGCCCACCGCTGAATCCTGTCGGAGAGCTGGGAGCTCTCCAACTCTTTCAGCAGCGCCACTCTGTGCGCTCCTGGCTTGATGGCTAAGATGCCGAACCTGGATCGCCACAGTTTCTCTGCTGTGAGGAGCCCACAGCCTGCCTTGGAACCGCAGGCTGCTGAAGGACGCGTCCAGGACTTTATTTACTAATTTCTTATCACTCCTCGCTTGTTTATTTTTGGTTGTCGTGTTTTAATTTTTTTATTTTTTTCCTCACTCTCTCCCTCCAAAACTACTCGGAACACTTGGCAAACTACATTGGCTAAAAGGTTTGGGGCCAGTATCCCCCTAACACTCCTCTGTAACAATACAGTTCTGAGAACACCAAAATTAGCCTGCCATCTATAGGGAAAACCTTTTCTGGAAATTCAACCTCATTTATTTTATTAATCTAAAACTATTGCGCTCTCAAGGTTCACCTACTTCATATGGATGTGGGGTGGGGAAGTTCCTATTTTAAAAGGTCAAACCACCTTTTTAGCAGCACTTTGCAGGCTTTTTATTGTATTCTGGGAACATGTAAGGTAACACTAGTCATAAGAGCTAAAATGAATTTTGACAGGTCGTTTTGTTTCCTTCTCCTCCCCACCCCCCACGAGTTTGCACTTTTCTCTTTGAGCTGAAAAGCTCATAGCTGGAACAAGCTCATTCCTAGGATGGTGTGTGAGAACCCAGTTTCCCCTGTGCCTTTGGGTGCTGTGTTCTCTCTTTCTGGAATGTTGCTGGATGTGAGAAATTGGGAGTGTATTATTTTTGTGAATCATGCCATTTCAAAACAGACACGCCCTCAAAAGAATGACTATATCTGAACACATGCATCTCTTAAAACTTTTCAGAAATCCATGAGTTCCAGTCAAGGAAAGCCACAGAAAGGGCAAAGACACCTACCGCAGACCCTGTAGCTTCATACTGATGGCAACTTGCAGCTCTGCTGGGGGGCAGTAACTGCTTTCCTGGGCCTGGCCTGAGGCCCCTTGTAAGAAAGAGTAGAAGGATATAAGCTGAAACAGCTTCACTTTTCCCAAGACCACACAAAGCACAGCTGAGTTCTCAACTCTCTTATATATCAGTAAATCAAAGACAGATAAAGGACCCATTCCATAAAAGATAAAATAGTCTCTACTTCAGGAGAAGCAGAGTTGGAATATGAAAAGAGCCTTAGCTCTATGTGAGGATGTGTCTATATTAGAACCAGCTTTGACCATCGTGAATCACTGATGGCTCAGAGAGACACACACTCTCAGGCCCTTTCTCACTGAACTCTTACCTTTGGGATTTGAAAGGAAGCTTTGTTTTTAACTGCCACTTTCAGTATTTTCAAAGTCTAGGTTTTCTTGTTGATGTAGAGGAGCCAAAATGGTTCGTAAAAAATCACAAAGCATGTTATTACAGATCTGTGTCCAGAGTCCACCTGTCTCTTCATGGTTGGAATAATTGCTATGTGTTTAAAGCCACTTTGGAGCCCAGCTTTGATTGAGCCAATTTCCACAAAAATGTTTTGCCCTGAAAACTTGGCCAGGGTAAACTTTTTCATGGAAACTCATATTGCATGAAAATCTCTGCAGTCTATTAGTTATAATGTCTGCATTAGTTAGTACCTTGTGGAAAAAACACTGCAGGCAGAATGTTCACCCCTGTGTAATGTTCCTGCTACATGAAGCATAATATGGCAAGAGGGTTTGGGTTATAAAGTGGCCTTTTCAACAGTTTAAAAGGGACTTGCCAGAGGACATCCATAGCTTATAATGGCAAGAAACTTGCATCTACATTGCTGAAAGAAACATGAGCTTTTGTGGTAAAAATTTCAACTTTCCAAGAAGGGGTGGGTTTTAAGGCATTTGAAAGAGTTAGTGGACATGATGGCTGGAACTTAATTAGAACAAACTCAAGTGACTTGGAACGTCTTCAAATAATTCTTATAGCAACCAGATTGCCAAGTCACTTTCAACTCACAGTGACCCTATGTTGTTGTTGTTGTTGTTAAGTGCCATTGAGTCAGTTCTGACTCATAGCAACTCTGTATAGAGTTTCCAGAGAGATGCTGATGGGTTTGAACCACTGACCTTTAGTTTAGCAGTCCAGTGCTTTTCCTAAAGCACTACACCAGGACTCCTAGTGATCCTGTTGTGTTATTAAGTGCTATCATGTTGGTTCCCACTCATAGTGACCCTGTATAGGGCTTCTGAGGAGCAGCTGGTGCGTTTGAACTGCTGACCTTGTAGTTCACAGTCCAGTGCTGATCCTACAACAGCACAGTGACCCTGTAAGACAGAGTAATTTCCAAGGCTGTAATCTTTTTTCTTAAGGAGCTCTGGTAGCGTAGTGGTTACGAATTGGGCTGCGAACCTTAAGGCCAGCAGTTTGAAACTACCAGCCACTCCGTGGGAGAAAGATGAGGCATTCTGCTCCCGTAAAGATTTACAGCCTCGGAAACCCTGTACACGGCACTTAACAACAACAACAACAATCTTTATGGGGAGTCTTGGTGTGATGCTGTGGGTTAATGCGCCATACTGCAAAGCCGTTTGAACTGCAGGGTTGGCGGTTCAAACTCACCAGCTGCTCCTCGGAAACCTATACAGGGTCGCTCTGGGTCGGCATTGACTCGACAGCACTCAACAATAACAACAGTCTTTATGGAAGCAGACTACCACATCGTTCTCCCATAGAGCCTCTGGTGGGTTCAAACTGCCAACCTTTTGGTTAGCAGCTGAGCCCATAACAGCTGTACCATCAGGACTCCTTGATGTGAAGGCACCAGCAAGGAAAACAAAGGATATAAGACAGTCTCATGTTCTTAGTGTAGTGGTTACAAATCGGGCTGCTAACCTCAAGGTCAGCAGTTTGAAACTACCAGCGGTTCCGTGGGAGAAAGATGAGGCTTTCTGCTCCTGTAAAGATTTACAGCGTTGGAAACCCTGTGTAGGGTCGCTATGGGTCGGAACCGACTCCACGGCACATAACCATCACCACCACCAGGTTCTTTAGTGTAGGAGACGTGGGCACGTGCACACACTGTGCCCAACTAGTGTAGGAGCAATTCTTGAGAAGAGAGCACAGTCCACAAGGCAGAGTTTTCTGGAGGTGGAAGGACTAGGGTGGAACTTTGAAGAATGAATAGGATTCAGCTGGAGGTGGGGGGAGAGGACAAGTAGGTACCATTGAGTCAGTTGCAACTCATGATAGCCCATGAGTAAGGACTCATTCCAACAGAGAAAAAAAAGCAAACCTATAGAAATAAAAAATGTAATAAAAAATAAAAGTAATTAAAAAAAAAAACAAAAAAACATGCGCCTGGAGGGAGGTCCCTGGGCTATACAAATGGTTAGCACTTGGTTTCTAGCCAAAACATTGGTAGGTCACACCCACCCAGTGGTATCAGACAAGAAAGGCTTAGTGAACTGAACTACTTCAGTAAAGACTGTTGTTATTAAGTGCTGTCGAGTTGATTCTGACTCACATCGACCATGTATAGGGTTTCCAAGGAGTGGCTGGTGGATTTGAACCGCTGACCTTGAGGTTCAAAGCAACTTTTCAGTCCAGTGCTTTTCCTATAGCACCTCACCAGGACTCCTAAGAAAACACTACTCTTAATACATGAGGTCACCGTGAATTAGAGTCGACTCACTGGAAACAGGTTTGGTTCTGTTTTTGAAGTAGGCTGGAGTAGAGCAGAGCATTCAAGTATAACAGTAGGAGGTGATATCTGAAAGGGAGGTTGGGACCTGTTGGGAAAGAGCTAGGATAATGTGATCTGTAAAAGAGAAGGATGAGATTAGATCTTCTTAACCAAATAAAGGGTGTCAGGAGCCTCTTCATACCTCTGGGTTTGAAGCAGCTTTTAAATGGAGGTGTAAGACCTTTTTGATGCGGCAAAATTGAATAGTGAAGCAGAACACCGAAGAAGTTTCTTAAGTGAGGTCCAAACAAGAAATGGTGTTCATGGACCAGAGATGATTGAGCTGCAGCAGAGGTCAGGAGGAGAGCTGGCAATTGGCTAAAGGCCCCTTCCCACATCTCTAAGTGCACTGTCTTCTGGAGCTATAAGCAAACTCACTGTGGTTAGCCCAGAGCTGATGACATAAAAGCCACCTCCACTGCCAATTTGGAGAACCCTGGCCCTAGGCAGAATTTTCGGGGGCATGACTCACTCACTCCTTCAGGAGACAACTCCTACCTGTTTCTCTAGTCGTCCTCAGAGTCAAGAGTATTGAGGAGTTGTCTTTATCTACTGTCCTCTGTTGACTGTTCAGTTCAGTACAAGCTGGTTTCTATCCATTCTGAAACGATCTTGCTATGTTCCTTTATGATTTCCTTGTTGCCATATCCAGCAGAGGTACTCACCTTTCTTGAGTTGACAGTTTCCTCTGCCTGGAAGTACTCCTACCTTTTGGCTTTTCTGCTGTTTCTTCAGTGGGTCCTCTTCCTCCGTTGGACCTTGGCTCTCTGAAAGACATCGCAAGCTTAATGTATCCAAACCTGAACTCCACTATAGCCCTGTACACCAAAGTCTATACTTACACGATTCTTTCCCATCTTAGTGAATAGTACCTTCAGTCCCTGAGTTACTCAAGCTGAAATGTTATTGTGTCCTCCTTGATATGTTTCCATGCATCTAAGCGACCATCAGATCCTGTTGACTCTATCTCCAAGATAAATCAGCCACCTCTCTCCATGGCCAGCACTGCCATCTCCGGACATGCCCCTATCAGCCATCACCTGCTCAACATATGCCTTCTAACTGGACTTGCTACCTCTAGTCTTGCCCCCACCTCTAGTCCATTCCTTGCACAGCACCCAGAATGATAGTTTTTAAATGCAAATGCTTTTAAATTACTTTCCTGGTGAAACCTTTTATTGACTTTCTGTGGCAATTGAGATGGTATTGGAAATTTTCTTCTGGCGTTCTCTGAACTTCTCTTTTTAACCTCTTTATGGCCCGTGGGACATAAATTATTCACCAACATTTTCAGTCACTCAGGTTTCTTGGGAAGCTGCTATCCCAGCTATCATACATGCTACCACCTGACTGGAATCTGTGTGAATCTGAAGAGCTAGGTCTCACCCCCACCAGTTAATACCACCAGAGTCCACTTGGGACATATGTGTCTCCCATAATTGTATCAAGATGCATAGTATCTCAAAAACTTTTTTCTGTGATTTCAGCATGCTTTCCATTACTGAAAATACATGGTATCAAGACAAAATTAGCTTTCTTTTAGTTCTTTAGACACAACAAACTTGATTGCAAACTAAAACTTTTTCCATGTGCTAACCTTTCTGTGTGAAGTGCTCTTCTCTCCATCCCCCCACCCCCTTTCCTAGCTAATTCCTACTCCTCATTCAGTTCTCAATTGAAACCATCTCAGAGCTCATCCCTGGTGTTACTGTTTTAATTTGTTTTCTCCTGTTTGCTTTCAAACTACCCTGTACTTTTCCTTTATATTTTTATAATTTTAAAGAGTATAATTGTGCTTACTTAACATCTGACCTGTCTACTCAACTATATGTTCCAGGCAAGCAGTATTGTATCCTTTCTGTTCTCTACAACATGAACAATGCTTGGTCCATAGTGGATTTCAGTAAACATTTAATAAATAAATGAACTATTTTCCTGACCTCAAATAGTCTGCATCCTGTTAGATTTCCTATAAACTTGTCTGACCCCACAACACACTTGAATTCTAGACAGGCCAGCGTCCGCTTAGCACTAACGCATACAGATGATTCTGTGTGTGCTTCTGTGTCATTTTGTCCTGCATTTCTCTGTTAGGTTGTCTGCTACTCAGTACAGAGCAATGCACATCTCCCTGCAGTGTTCTGCACACAGACAGTGGTATTCAGCAAACACTGAAGTCTCCTACGTCACCTGTTGGAAAGTAGCATTCAGTGCGTACCGAAAGACACATGACACAAATCTTGTTATAGCACAATCCCACCTGCATCATTAACTTGTGATCTGAATTCCAAGACTTGAGGGATGACAGCTTTAGCCATTGCTGGTCCACTTTACCCAGTAGACAGTCATTTCGCCCTGAGCTGGAACATCCCATCTTGTTACCAGCTACTCACTGTCTGCATGTCTAGCGTGGCTTTGCGTGTTTATCTCACTTTCATAGACATACTCCCACCTTTGGGCATTTTTGCTTTTGAGGGCCAGTGTAGCCCATCTCTCCTACAGGCCTGAGTCTTCAGGCCACTTGGACCAGCCCCCTACCCACCCAGTCATCACACCCCCAGTCAGAGGATTCTCATCAGAAACATTGGGAATGGAGACGCCCAATCTAGAGCATCAGATGGGAAAGTGAATTCAATTCTCATACAAAAGTCCTGAGTATCCTTGAAAGGGAGAAGGCCTAACCCTTCTGCCTCTAATCTTCTCCATCTCTGCAAAAGAAGAGAAGCAGAGGATTAATGGGTCTTATCAGAAAGCATTAAACTCACTGGAGATGAAGCACAACTTTGGAGTTGCAAGGGTGGGGAGGGACAGAGGAGGAGACATGATTAGGAAAAGGGAGAAGGTAGTTAACATTGCAGTGTGGCTTATGTAACCCACATATGGTTGCAGAGGCACCAGGTGGGACCAGGCAAGTAGAGATAGGAGCTCTGGATGGGTGTTCTTATTGTTAAGTGCTGTTGAGCTGGTTCCGACACATAGTGACCCTATACAGATTTTCCAAGGAGCGGTGTTGAGCTGCAGGTTAGCAGTGACCTTCCACATGGCAGCAGACCCAAAAAACTTGGGGGCCAGGTCTGCAGAGGTTTCATGATCCAGGTCAAGAAAGAAGACTGGCAAGTGATTACGCAGATGTAGAATCTGGTGTGGGCCTCATTTGCATAGACTGATCTTGTGGGTGAACTAGGTACCTAGAGATCAGGTGATTGGTCAGAGGTCTTATCTGGTGAGCTGTGACTGTGAACCCTGACTTCTGACTCTATGTCCTGTCGATAGGTGCAGTTCCAAGACTTGGCCCAGTTTGGCCTGTCACAGAGACAAATCAGCGCTCCATTCATATCAGCTCTGGAAAGCTTAGAGGGCAGTCACTGGCTGGCTGCCTTCCTCAAGTGCCCCAAGTAGATGATAGCATAGCTCCCTTCTCACCAGCCTCCTCATCCTCCTCAGCCACTTTGGTCCACTGATAAGACAAGTATCCCAGTGTAGGAGCACCTACATGTCTTAGGAGTCTTGAGTACCTCCCAGGCCCTGCACTTCTGTGTGTTCACCAGAATGCTCTGTTAACCGTCATTTCCTCCTATTCTCAAGAAGCCCTTACAAGCCAAGTTAGAAATTATAGCCACTTCCGCTGACCTGATTACTGGCTCCACTGTTATCTGGGGTACTTGTATTGGTGGGATAGCACCCCATCAAGGAGGGGTTTTAGGGTGAGTTGCCTGTGTTCTTGCCAATCTAAAACCGTGTGGGGTTTAAGGATGGCTTGGGAGTTGTTGGTTTTAGTAAAGGATGTGAGTGTGCATGTGTTAGGGTATGTTGTTAGCATCCAGGAATGCCTTGTGAGTCTGGGAGATGCTGCTGTGGGAAGGAAAAGGAGGGGAAGGTAAGAAAGGGGCACGTCCAAGGTCTGTGTGCTTGGTGCTTTCCATCTGTGACCTCATTGAAATTTACCTGGTGAGGGCAATTCTCCTTCCTGTTGAGAGCGTCAAGAAGGTTAAGTAACTAGCCTGAGATCTCACAGCCAGCAAGTAGCCAAGCCGGGATACAAGCCCACATCCTCTCAGCACTCAATTCTAATGGTCGGCCTTACCTCCCAGGAAGGAATCACTCCTAACTTGCTCTGCAAATATCGAGCTTGTTCCCCTCTAGCTTTCTAGTTCTTTCCAAAATGGACCTGACTTAATTGCTTTTCTTTGGTTTGCATATCTCCTCATTCCTTTGTGAGTTGAGAAAAGCACGCTGAAGGCACACATGTGAAACTCTTAGAATACCCTCTAGAATGACATTTGTGATTAGCAGTAAAAGTTTTGTGGGAGCAGAGAAGGCAGAAACTGAGTCATTGGAGTAGACAGAGCTCATCCCCTAAGAGCACAGAGACACCATCCTCAGCTCTCAGGAACCAGCTCCATACTGACATCTCTTGGCATTTACCTGTAGGCCACACATCAGCCCTGATGGGCATCACTGTGCCCAACAGATGGTCATCCAGACCCTGCAAGTCTGGTTGTCCCTCAGACTCTCCAGACAGTTACTTTTGGACAGATGATTAGGAGGGGACTGGATGGGAGCTTTCCCTTCTGGTGGTGGAAAGCTCATCGGGCATATCTCTGGCTCCAGGAATTCTATATTGTTCTTTTTGCCAAGTTCCCTCAGACCACCATGTCAGCTGCAAGGACCCTGTTCCCTCCTTAGGTTCTGGGATATAAGCCAATTGGAAATGTGGGTTGTACCAATGGAAGATAGAGCTACTCCAGGGACTTGAGTGCCAACTGTATGGCTTTAGGCAGGTCCCTTCACAATCCAGGGTCTAGTTTCCCAAATGGAATGGGCAGACAATAAGATGTCTTCTTCACAGGTGCTTAGGAGCTAAGTGGGGTGAAGAATGTGAACGTGTCCTTCCAGCTGTGACAAGCTATGCACATGCTGTTATCATAGGGAATGAGAGCGTGACTGTAGGTCAGCCTCAGGGTATAGGGAAGTTGCACTTGTGACCCTATGGCTTCCCCAGTCAGAGAGGCATCTAGACTGTGGAGAAAGGTCCCGGACACATCAATCCACTTCTCTCCCATGGGAGGAGACAGCCAGTGCCAGGGCTATTTCTACTCCTACTTCAGAAATGGGATGATGGAGACCCCTCATTTCATCCAGAAGTCTCCTCCCAAGATCTGATCTAAGTTATGGATTTTGGCAGCTTCCAGGATCTGGAAGCATCTATTATCTGGGCATGATGCCTGCAGCTCAGTCATGTTCTCAGATGAGCAGCACACCTGAACCCCTGGTCCTCCCTTAGTGACAGTCTCAGTCCATCTGAGAGCTCCAATTTGTCCAAACCAAGGACTATGGAGAGGGGAGACTCAAGTGTTCATGCTCAATGAGTGGATAAATGAGACCAACCCATGAAACAATTTGTGTCCAAAACTGTTTTTTATATACTGTATTCCTTTCAAGTCCCTTTAAAATTTCTATCTCTTATCAAAATGTATTACTGGCTACCATGGGTGAGAGGGAGGGAGAAAGAGGAGGGGAGGCATTTTCTAGGAAGCTGTGCATTTCCGTTTGGTGGTGGTGGTGGTGGTGGTGGCTTCCATTGAGTCAGCTCCATTCACAGTGATCCTATGTGGTGATGGGATATTTGGCAACAATTATTATTGTGACAGCTACACAACATGATTGATACAATTGGTATCACTAAATTGTATATGTGGGGGGGGGGTTGAAGTGGCAAATGTACAGCATGTAGGTTTACAATAAAAAAAAAAATATGAAATGTATTTAAAATTTCATCTCTTAACCTCACAGTAATCTTGAAACTTATTTAGGGCAGCAGTGATTCCCATTTTAGATAAGCAAGCTGAGGCCTGAGATTGAATAATCTACTCAAGGTCACCCTGGCAGATAACTAGTAGAATCAGCTCCCTCAACGCTGCCCCGTTGCCTTTCCCATGCCAAGTGCACAGTCAGCCAACCAGGGACAGAGATCATCCTCAGAGCGGTGTGCAAATGTGAACCTCTGGGTTAGCTCACGGGCACATTTGGGAGCATCATTACAGCCTCTGAAGGCAAGAGAGGAACAGCTAAATGTGCTCAACAAAAGCAAAGAGAAACTCTTAGGCTGTCAGATTAATACAAAATAAGTAAGATGGAGTACTATCTAATGTTGCATCAGGAGGGGTCACTATAACAGGCTGCCTTGGAAAACCTCTGGCTGTCTCCCTCTGCTGGGGCCTGACCTTTCCCTGCTGACTCATGGACCTGTATCAGGCTGGGTACTCAGAGGACGTTAGAGGTCTGGCTAATAGGAAGTAATAAATTGGCTTCCTCAGTCAGCAGAGTTGGCAGCATCCTGAAAGTCCAGACAGGCAGGGATCTTGCCTTCTCATTCTTCCTCCTCCTAAGAGCCATGCTGATCACATGGTGGCACTCCATTTTCCAAAATGGCGGCCCCCAGCTGACCTAAAGAACTCAATTCAAGATAAGATTTTTTCAGGTGGCTCCAATACATGACAGTCTGTTTCAAACTTCAAGAAACAATATCTGCATTGTTTTGTTTTGTTTTTAGGTAGGGTATGAGATTTGTACTAAAAGCTAAGCCTCAAACTCCTGTTGAAGCTAAGAAGACTTAGCCTTTGGAGTTGTGGAGCACATCTTTTGCTAGAACACATACACACTTTGAACAATGGGCAGATACCTGTTTATTATTCTGTCTCCCCATCAAGCCATAAGCGAATTATTCAGCTTAATAACAACAGCAATAATACCCACTTCCTGAACACCTAACTGTTGATAAATGTTTTATATGTACTGTCTGTGTAGTAGGTCTGGAGGCCTAGTGTGGTGCTGTGGGTTAATGCACTGCACTGCAAGATTGGTTTGAACCTCAAAGTTGGTGGTTCAAGCACACCAGCTGCTCCTTGGAAACCCTATACAGGGTCATTATGAGTTGAAACTGATTCAAGGGCACTTCACAACAATAACAATGTTGTTGTTGTTGTTGTCAGGTGCCATCGAGTCAGAACCGACTCATAGCGACCCCATGCACAGCAGAACGAAACAATGTCTGATCCTGGGCCAACCTCACTACCACTGCCACACTTGACACCATCAATGATGCCAACTGGCTGATGTATTTTCTCCTTTTTAGAGATGATAATATTGAGCCCCAAAAAATTGGGTAACTTACTACTTATAAGTGGGTAATAAATTATCAACCAGTAAGTGACAGAGCCAGTATTAGAAATCAGATCGAATACCAGTGACTTATGTTATATTGCCTCGTTTTGTTTTTTTTTTCCTTTCTTAAGGTCGAATGAATCAATGAGAAAGTGGATAGACGGATTGATGGATGGATAGATGGTTGGTTGGTTGGGTAGAGGAGTTTTCAGACTGGAACACATGGCTTACTTTTGTTCTTGCTGAGGAAGCCTTGGAAACAAAGGGTTTAATATAAGAGGAGCAATGGCTGGTTTCCTTGACTCCCAGCTGCCTGGTTAGCTCAGCTGGTTAGGACAGAATGCTAATGAGACCAGGGTCTTGGGGTCAGACCCAGGGGACTCTCCCAGGTCTGAGTCAGCTCTCTTTATCCTACCAGCTCCCTCACAAGTGATAGCTACCAGCTACCAGTCACAGCAGGCTCTAGATTAGACAGTAGAGAAAAGAGTCCGAAAAACGTTAGTGGTGCATCTACAGAATCCTCTGTGGCTCCTGGAATGTTAGGACAGCATGGGGAATCAACTAGCCTGACCAGCACATTTTATAGATGGAGACACTGAAACCATAGAGGGGCAGTAATGCAGCTAAGTGAATGGTAGAGTCAGGATTCCAGTGCAGGCCTACTGAACTCCATAGCTAACGGTCTTCACTAGTAGGCCATACCAGGCCCTTATGGAAGACAGAGCTCACTCTTGTTGGTCAAGGTTGTGAGCACACCTAGCCTCTACCACAGTAATCAGTGGTTACTGCCACTTTGTTTTTCATCAACCCCTCCTCACTCTTTGCTGAGGGTCCTGGCTTCCATGCAGAGAAGAAGAAGCAACTACTGTGCAAGAAGAGCCCAGAAAGAAACACAGATTAGCCCAAAGGATGTCTACACACTTACCAGAAGGCAGAGAAACCAGTCTATTCTATCCCCAGTGTCCATGCACAGTGATTAGCAGGGAGGAAAGGAGAGGCCTCCCTAGATACGCCCTTCACAGATGGCAGGAAATGGGATGACTCGGCTGCCCAAGGGAGGAGGGGTGAGCTGAGAAGTGAAGATGCACCCTCAATGTCCAACATCACAGAAACCTTTTCAGCTGCTTGTCCACCCCCATCCACGCAGGTGTTGATGGCGTACGTGGGTCCCCTGGCCCCCTGCCCACAGACAGACAACATAGCCTCATGGCCCCTGGCAGCTCCAGAAAAAAAATGAGATCCAAGCGGTGTCAAAGATGACAGATTGTGAGGGGGCCTGGGGCCCTCCCCTGACAGCAGGGCTCAGCTGGGAGGCCAGTGTGGAGCAGAGCAGATGGGGGAAGTCTGAAAGGGATATCCTAGCAGCCTGGAGACTGTTTCTGTTGTGGCTTCTAGTTAGGTTTCTCTGAATTTTTTTAATATATTTTTTTTGTTAATGTGAGGCATTTTAGGAGAGGACCATGATCTAATTGTGCTGTGTCTGTTAATTCTAGGGGAGGTAAGGGTGGGCGGAACAGGAGAGAGCAGACCAAGCCCACCGCGAAGTCTGCTCTGCCTGTGGGATCTAAGGGGGTTGCTAAGGAAAGACTTTAAATGGGAACGGGATGAGTGTATGCTTGTCTGGCTGACGCCATCTTTGCATCACTCCAGGCTGCCTCTCATGAGGAGGGATCTGGATGCCCAGGGTGATGTCAGATGATCTGCCGGGGCCTCCTTACACTGCCTTGTTCTAACCTGGCCCTCTCTCTCAAAAGTTCTACTGAGAAACTAGCTCCTGGTCTTCCTGGAGGCCTCACTGAAGGATAGGGCACCCTCAGATCTCCTGGTCTTTTTGGGTCCCCAGATTTTTCCCATTTGCCTAGCATGCCTTTTCAAGTCCTAGAACGTTCATGGCTCCCATCACCTGTCTCATCAGCCCCACTGCCTGACTTCTGCCTGTCTTTGTCCCTGTCCACTCTTTGTATTATATCTGTGTCTGTTTTAGTGTCGTGCTGCCTGTTTTCTGACCACTGGTTTTCTCAGGCCAGTTATCTTCCAAGTTGCTAAACTTTAACCAGATCCCCAGTCCCAGACCTACTCCTGGATCCTCTGCACTGCTAATTGGCTCCTTGTCTTGGAATCACTCTGTGCCCATGAACGGAGGAGACAAAACCAGCTAGAGGAGCAGCCTTGTCCTTGACCCTGGGACAGAGTCACCCCCCTTTCTCCCGGAAATCCATGAGCCTTTCTGTCCTCCATGGCCACTCCATCCAAGCCTGAACTGGGCTTCCACTTTCAACTTTTATCTCAAAAGCCAAAGATGGTCTTTACAAGGAAAATTACTTATGGCTTAAAAAGGCAACTAAACTGGAGTTTGAATAGCTGGTAAGGAGACTGAAATACGTTGGGACTAGAGTATTATGGGCCTTCGCGTAGCATGGGGTGTTTGGATTCAAAAGAGGGGTACAGAGAGAAGGAAATGAATTTAAGAAACACTCAACTAAGGCCTCCTTCACAGAAAGTCTGTGGAAAAAAGAGGTACTACTGGAATTTAACAGCATGGTTTTCTGCCCTTGTCATCTTGGTAACTGTATTAGTTTCCTAGGGCTGTTGGAAGAAAGTATGACAAACTGTAAGGCTGAAAACAACAGAAATTCTTTGTCTCCTTGTTGTCAAAGCTAGAAGTCCAAAATCAGCTGTTGGCAGCTCTGGTTCCTTCTGAAATCTCTAAGGGAGAGTCTGTTCCATGCCTCTCCTAGCTTCTGGTGGTGGTTGGCACACCCCTTGGCATTCCTTGGCTTGTGCATGCATCATTCCATTCTCTGCCTCCATCATCACCTGGTCTTCTCTGTGTCTCTTTTATATGGACATCTGTCATGTGGATTAAGCACTGGACTGCTAACCACAAGGTCAGCAGTTCAAACCCTCCAGCTGCTCTTCAGGAAAAAGATGAGGCTTTCTGCTCTCTTAAAGATTTGCAGCCTCAGATACCCTATCCAGGGTTGCTATGAATTGGAACCAATTTGACAACACCAGCTCTGGTAGCGTAGTGGTTACGAGTTGGGCTGCTAACCTCAAGGTCAGCAGTTTGAACCAATGAGCCATGCCACAGGAAAAAGATGAGGCTTTTTGCTCCTGTAAAGATTTACAGCCTCGGAAACCCTATGCAGGGTCACTATGAATTAGAACCTACACCACGGCACACAACCACCACCACCACCTGCAATACCATTCTGGGTTAGGTCCTACCCTACTCCAGTATGACTTCATATTAACTGATAACATCTTCAAAGACCTAATTTCCAAACAAGGTCACCTCCACAGGTATTGTTGTTGTTAGATGCCATTGAGTTGGTACCAACTCATAGCGACCTTATGCACAGCAGAACGAAACACTGCCCAGTCCTGGGCCAACCTCTCTACTGTTGCCACGCATGAGTCCATCGATTCTGCCACTTGGCCAGTACATCTCATTGGGGGGTCTTCCTTTTTTTCTCTGACCCTGCACCTTACCAAACATGATATCCTTCTCCAGCGACTGGTCCCTCCTGACAATATGTCCAAAGTATGAGAGACAAAGTTTGGCCAACCTGGCCTCCAAGGAGCACTCTGGCTGGACTTACTCAAACACAGATCTGTTGGTGATTTTGGTAACCCATGGCACTTTCAGTATTTTCCTCCAACACCATAACTCAAAAGCATCAGTTCTTCTATGGTCTTCCTTATTCACCGTCCAGCTTTCGCATGCATATGAGGTTATTGAAAATACCATAGCTTGGATCAGGTGCACCTTAGTCTTCAAGCTGACATCTTTGCTCTTCAACACTTTAAAAATATAATGTATAGCAGATTTGCCTAATGCAATACATAATTTGATTTCTTGACTGCTGTTTCCATGAGTGTTCATAGTTGATCCAAGAAGAATGAAGTCCTTGATAACGTCAATCTTTTCTACATTGATAAGAATGTTGTTTATTGGTGTAGTGGTGAAGATTTTTGTTTTATTTACATTAAGATGCAATCCATACCAAAGGTTGTGCTCTTTGATCTTCATCAGAAAATATTTTAAATCTTCTTCACTTTCAGTAAGCAAGGTTGCATCATCTGCGTATTGCAGGTTGTTAATGACTCTTCCTCCAATCCTGGTGCCACATTTTTCTTCATATAACCCACCTTCTCGGATTATTGCTCAGAACATAGGTTGTATAAGTATGGTGAAAAAATACAACACTGTCGCACACCTTTCTTAATTTTAAACCATTTAGTGTTCCCATGTTCTGTTTGAACAACTGTCTATTGGTCCATGTACACATTCTTCATGAGCCACACCAGGACTCCGTCATCACATAATAGTATCCATTAAATAAGCATGGGTGTTAAGAGAAGTTGCTAAGATATGGAAAAGATAAAAATTGAAGGAGTGTGACTCAGCCAAGGGGAAGCCATAGTCAACCTAGCAACTGTCCCAACAAGACCTAAGAAAACGTTTGACCTTATGTCCAACCTTGCCCTATCGTGTAAAGCTAGAAAATCCAAGCAAGGTTGACAGCTGCTCTCCCTAACCTACCTCCTGGCGTCTCATCTGCTGAAAAGCTCTCTGTCATAATAATCTCCAGTCTGGTGGCTAAACTTAATGGCCTTAGTTAAAAGGTTCCTAAGATTAAGGGAAGGGAGCAGAGAACATCAAGATTCTTCAGCAAAAGTAGATATCCTCCTGCACTAACCAACATTTTCTATTCTCTCAAAAATGTCCTTGGGAGCGGTGTCTTTGCAGAACATTCTAGACCTGTGCAGTTGCTTAATCACCATCAAAGGACTTTGAGAAATGGAACTGCCACATAATTAGGCCAAGAGTTGGAACTTGGAGGAAGGTTGATTGAATTGGGTCATTGTTCAGATTTAATCTGGTTGCTGTTAGTTACTGTGGAGTCAGCTCCCAGTTGTGGCAATGTTATTTATAATAGAACCAAATATTGCCCGCCTCCTTCACCGTCTTCATGACTGTGGTATATTTTGAGTCCATTGCCCACCATCCCTTTGTCAGTTTGTCTCACTGGGGTGGCGTGTTTCCTGCTATGATTCTGGATACTATGATTCTGGTGTTTCCAATCCCAGCAGGGTCACCATGGTGGACTCACTTCTAAATGAAGACAAACTTGGGAGGAAAGCCTTGCTAGTTGCTGCCAAAGTTAGTCAGTGAAAGCCCTATGTATCACACCAGAATATTGTCCAATTTCATCCTAAAGGGTCCTTTTCTCCTACAGGAACTACCAAAAAGTTGAATGAAGGGGAGAAGTAGCATTTATCTACAAGATAACATTTGTGTGAAAACCCTGCCTGTTGACCTTTAACCTTAGGATCTGCACACAGTTGCTTTTTCATTAAGCAGCTAATTCTCTTTAGCTACATAAATGATTGATTAGTTGGGAGGATCTGGCATTTGACCAGATAAGATCAGAGACATGCTTATGTCCTCATTGTGAGAGGCAAATTCCTACTTGGATACTGAGTGTTTTCTTTAAGAAACCTTCAGCATCTGGTGCTTCCTGAAATGTCTGGTCATCAGAGTTAGGATTTAGGATTACACCCTCACATATATATATGATTTGAATGCCAAGTAACTAAAGCAGATGGACGAAACAAGTAAAAGAGTTGAACAAACTATTTCAAAGGGCAGCTCAATAAGGCAAAGTATTATAATGAAATGTGCAGACTCATCATTCCTCAAGCTAAAAGAACTGAGGAAAAATTCAAGCCTCAAATTGAAATACTGAAGAATTCTATAGGCAAAATATTTAATGCTACAGGAAGTATCAAATAAAGATGGAAGTACACTGAGTCATCAAATGAAAACCAGAAGAATTGGTCAACAGTCAATCAATAGGTAGCAATAATATTGAAGGAATAAGTCCAAGCTGCACTGAAGACACTGCTGAAAAACAAGGCTCCAGAGTTTGATGGAATACCAACTGAGATGTTCCAACAAGTAAATGCAATACCAGAAGTGCTTATTTGTCTATGCCAATAAAATTGGGAGACAGCTACCTAGCCAATCAACTGGAAGAGATCCATATCTGTACCATTCCAAAGAAAGGCAACCAAACAGAATGAGGAAATTTTCAAACAATATTATGAGTACCATGCAAATATGTTGCTGAAGCTAATTCAGTAACAGTTACAGCAGTAATTCAATGGGACTTGCCAGTAAAATTCAAGCTGGATTCAGAAGAGGATATGAAACAAGGAATATCACTATTGATGTCTGATGGATCTTGGTTGAAAGCGCAGAATAAAAAAAAAAAGGGTTACCTGTGTTTTATTGACTATACAAAGGCATTAGGCTGTGCATATCATAACAAGTTATGGATAACAATATAAAGAATGGTAACTCCAGAACACTTCATTGTGCTCATGAAGAATCTGTACAGAGACAAAGCATCAGTTGATCCAACAGAACAAGGGGATATTGCATGTTTTAAAATTAGGAAAGGTGAGTGACAAGGTTGCATCCTTTCACCATACTTAGTCTGTCTGCTGAGTAGATAATCTGAGAAGCTGGACTATATGAAGAAGAAGCTGGACTATATAGGAATGGAGGAAGACTCTTAACAACCTGTGATACATAGATGACACAACCTTGCTTGTTGAAAGTGAAGAGGACATGACTGGTGAAGATCGAATTGCCTTCAGCATTTGTCTACAAATTGCATTCATCTACATAAAGGAAACGAAATTCTTCACAACTAGACAAATAAGCAACTTTATGATAAACAGAGAAAAGATTAACTTGGTCAAGGATTTCATTTTACTTGGATCCACAGTCAATACCTATGGAAGCAGCAGTCAAGAAATCAAACGACGTGTTACACTGGGCAAATCTCCTGCAAAAGAGCTCTTTAAAGTGTTAAAGAGCAAAGGTGTCACTTTGATGACTAAGGTGTGCCTGAAGTAAGCCATGGTGGTTTCATTTGCCTCAGGTGCATGTGAAAGCTGGACAGTGAATTAAAAAGACTGAAGAATAATATATTCATTTGAATTATGGTGGCAAAAAAAGATTGATGATACCACAAACTGTCAGAAGAACAAACAAAACTGTCTTGGAAGGAGTACAGTATGAATGCTGCATAGAAACAAGAATGGGAAGACTTTGTCTCCTATACTTTGGACATGTCGGTGGGGAGGCACAGTCCTTGGAGAAGAACAGCATGCTTGGTATTTTACTTTAGAGGGCCAGTGAAAAGGAGGAAGACCCATAACAAGATGGATCACCACAGTGGCTCCAGTGATGAGTTCAAACATAGCAATGATTTTAAAGATAATGCAAGACCAAGCAATGTTTTGTTCTATTGTACAGAGGTTCACTAAGGATTGGAACCAACTCAACAGCACCTAACAACAACAATATATATGACTTAACCACAAAAAGAAAAAGCAAAGACATTTGAAAATATGTTCATTCAGAAATGTCCCTAGACAAACTAAAGCAGAGCAACCAGGGTGAAAGCAGCCAGTGGGATAGTCAGGTTGTTTTCATTGGAACTGGTTACTGGCTAAGTATAACCAGAATTCAAGAGCACAAGCTAACTTACAGGGTGCTACATACAGACTGCTTCATAGTGACAAGGATGGCAATACTTCAACGCGCTTATAATGGACACATCATTAGAAAAGAGCAGTCATTAAAACAGACATCATGCGTGGTAAAGTAGAGGATCATTGAAAATGAGAGAAACCCTTAATGAGTTGGATTGATAACTAGCCACTACAATGGGCTTAAGTATACCAGCAACCATTAAGCTAGCACAGGACTGTAATGCTATACATAAGGTTGTGTGAGTTGGAACCAACTCAGTAGTAACTAACAACAACAGCATTGGACTCCTGAGCTGTGACAACTCTGCAGTCCCAAGTCTTTAACTTCTGTAATACCATTCCTGCTTGTAACTATTTTGATATACACATGGCCCAGGGTAGTACTGAGGTAGCTCTCCCTGACTCACAGATTCTTGGCAAACATCTACTATCATACTAGTTGAAAATGCTAGTTCTGGATCATACCATCCAACTTCTAAACAATTCTTATTTTGTCCCTGTATACTTTTTTTTTTTTTTTTAGAAAATGTATTTTCACTATGCTGAATGTCCATTTTGTGTTATGCAAGTGTTCTATTTTTTTTTTACCATTTTCTGTCTGCTTGATCTATTAACTATTGAAAAGATCTGCTGAAGTTTCTTTCTCTGATAGTGTGTTCATGACTCTTCTTGTAATTCTCTCAACTTTTTTTTTGCTTTATACATTTCAGGCTGGGCCTGCTGACCTCTGTGGTTTTCAGTTTTCTCTTCGTTTTTGACCCTGGGGAATTTATTTTGCAAGCTCAACCATGCATGTGAGAAGAAATTTATAATGGAGAGTTTTTTTTCCATTTAGTCTGTCACATGATTTGCTTAGTAGACTCTACTGTTCCTCAACCATAGGCAAAACTAAGTTTTTAGTGGCTAATTTTTCTGGTAATGTTTTTCTAGTCTTTTTGAGGCAGGACTCTGATAAGAACAGCTAAGGTTTCTTAGCATGCCATTATTAGGGCTGGAGAGAGGAGCCAAGGCTCTGTGAAGGTTTGGGTTTTAAGGCCAAGGATGAGGGAGTCCAGAAAATACTACCACTGTATAATGGGGCACAGCTGGCTATGTCATCCTGCTACCTCAGCAGACCCCGGTCTCTCTAGCATGTTATGACTCTGATGAATTACTTCAGCCTTTGTCACCCACCTCTGCGCACCCCAGGTCCCTGAGTCTGCCCTTGAGAAGCCAGGATTTTCTGCCGAAGAAGAAGCTGCAGTCCTAAGAAGCCTCAAGGCCCCCCTCCAGCACATCCATCCCTAATAACTCTGCATCAACAGACTTAAAAGTACTGAGCTCCAAGTTTCCCTGCACCTGTTCCCAGACCCTTGCCCCTCAGTCTCATTTTGCATTGGCACTTGCCTTCTGATAGGCAGAGAGCTTGTCTCCCGTCCTCTGTTCCAAATGGCTCTTAGAAGGACCAACAGAGGGAGGGGAAGTGTGTGTATGACAGAGAGAGGTGGGACACAAAGCTATCTGCCATCTGGAAGAAGTAACCAGGGAGATCCCCCACCCCTCTGAAGAAGGTCAGTCCATTGCCACCAAGTCAGTTCTGTGTGTGTGTCAGAGTAGAACTGCACTCCATAGGATTTACAATGACTGTGACCTTTCAGAAGTAGATCGCCAGGCCTTTCTTCCAGGGTGCCTCTGGGTGGATTGGAACCATCTCCCTTTTTAGTTTATAGCCTCACACTTAGGAACAATACCTAACAAACTTCCCCCTGGCAATCAGAAGCTGACTCTCTAGAGGGAATTGGAGTTTGGATATACCAAGATGATTGGAACCACATAAAACTCGGCTCCAGTGAAAATCAGCTAGACTCGAACTTCAGCATTTACTAAAGTGTTTCTGTTAAGCCTCCCATGGTTTCATTGTTCCCCTTGTAACAAGGGGAACAAAGATTATGAATTTAAGTGGTTTGGCAGGTTTGTACAGTTAGGAAATGTCCATACTTCTCATTGGATTCCAAATTGATTGCTCCTTTTAAGTAGCTGGTACTGGAAAAAGAGAGTGTTAGAACTTCAGAAGCTGGAAAAGACCTTGGAGGTCTTTATTTTACAGATGAGGAAACAGAACTAAAAAGGGATAAATAGAATTACTCAAGGTCATACAAATAGCTAAGTGGTAGGCCAGCTGAGATCTTCAAAGGGCAAGGTTTATTTTAAAACATGCCTGTGGTTTTTATGACGATTCAATTCAGTGAATTATTTTTTATGAGCTTATCTTTTCTCTGAGAAGCACACACTGTATTCGAATGACAGTTTTTCAGAAAGGACCCAGCCTGTTAGACAAATGCCTTGGGAGGAATGGGTCTGAGCCCCATGTTAACTGAGCCCTGAAAAGGACACATTGACCAGCTCACAGTGACAGAATGAGTGGTCTCCACCCTCATGTCCACCTACTTCCCATCAGAAATCGGTTGCGTAGGTCCTTCCCCAACTCAGATTTATCTTATCACTGATTTATCACCTAATGAGCACAAGATGAATAAGAGATGTTGTGTTTTACCCGGGTTATGTATCATTTAAAGTTTCCTGTTGCCTCTCCACAGAAAGAGGCACATGTTTGCCCAAACTCAGAGTTTGTAACACTAGAATTTAACACCAGCTTTAAGACTCTTAATCTGTTCTTCTGGCCATCATCATGAGTGCAGAAACTTCACCTAAAAGAGAAAAATGAATCTCAGATTATAAGCAATGCTTCAGAAAGCTGGGAATAGCAGATAATTGGAACTTCGGACAACACAGCTATTGCTAAAAGTGTGTAAAAGACATTTCTAAATTTATTGGCAAGGCAAAATAAACATCCTTGAAAAAATATCAAAGATTTGAGTTTTGTGTTAACCAGCTCTGTAGACCTGTCATAGCCTGCATTGCCTTCATCTGAGGTTTCTACATGGATAGACCACAGTTGGGGATTCATTGTTATTGTTAATGCTAAAGGGTTAGGTTAGCAGGAAGAGTATACCACAGTGAAGAAGAGCATAGGGTGAACCAAAGATGCATTGCCTATAATTCTACTTTAACTAAAAGTGACACGGTATTTAAAAGCATGGATTCTGGAGCCTCAGTATTATTAGGTTCAAATCCTTCCTCTTCCCTTACTAGCTCCGTGACTTCAGGAAGAGCACCTACCATCTCTGTTCCTCTGCTTCCCTGCCTGTAAAAGGGGATCATAATAGTACCTATTTCATCAAATCGCTAGGAAGATTAAATTAGGTAACATTTGTGAACTGCTTAGAACATTGCCTGATTCACTGCGAGCACTATATGCTTTTGTTAAAAATGGATGAACAAACAATGAGCAATGATTTATTGAATACCTGGTATGTGCCAAGATGGTACTAGGATATTTTTTGTACTATGAAGAACAGCTTGTTGGGGTTGTGTCAGAGCCCTGTCTACAGCTGAATCAGCCACCACTGCTTATTAAGCACCTAGGTGCTGGGCGTCCTGCCAGGTACACCCTGGGCTTCATGGTCAGGGAGGACCAGCAGAGGAGCAGGTTTGGTAGACCTGTAAAGACCACTGAGAACCACTGTAAATTGCCCTTTCATCCAACTTTGGTCAAGCAGAATTCTCCCAGCACCCTAAAGGGTTCTAATGTGTTCTAGCCTGTTCTTAGAAAAGGTCTGGTCTGGAACCAAGAGAGGACTTCACTGTGGCTCCCACTCACCACTTCCCAGGTAGGGTTCTTACCCCATCACTGTGCCGGCTTTGCATCTCATGAGCCACGGTGTTCCAATAAGAGAGATCAGCTGCTACTCCACACAACCCTAGACTGTTCTGGTCCTCCTCCACATACAACCAACCTTTCTCCTAGCTTTAAGCATGTTTCCATCCTCTGCAGCATCCTTCCCATTCACTATAGATCTTAGTTAACTTTTTCCTGTCTTAACCACCTCTCCTAACATGGCAAGGTCAGTAGTTCGAATCTACCAGTTGCTCCAGGGGAGAAAGATGAAACTATCTATTTCCATAAAGATTTTCAGCCTTGGAACCCCAATACACGGTTGCTATGAGTCAGAACTGACTCTGTGGCACACAAACACTACCTAACAGGAGGTGCTTTCTGGTCATACCCTCCTAGATCTGATTATTCTTGAACCCCCGCCAGGTGAGAGGCAAACACAGAGCTCAAAGCCCTGGGTTTGGATTATGACTTCAGAATGTCTAGAAACACTGGTGGGTTTTTGTGTATCCTTGGTGGCATGGGCATCAGATCTGCAAAGAGAGATAGTAGGTCATTATCACACAGTAGTAGTAAACTGAACCTGAGCTGTAAATACTAGGCAAGGCAAAGAACCTAAAGCTTCCCAAAGAGAAAAATTAGGATAACCCCGAGTCCTCTTATCCAAAGGGAAATATATGTGAAAACTCAGGAGGCCACTTCTACCCTGAGAGTTTGACATGATGTTCCCTAAGACTTCTGCATGTATGGAGTGCATCTCAATGTAAAGAAAACAAAAATCATCACCACTGGACCAATAAATAACATTCTTTTCAACGGAGAAAAGATTGAAGTTGTCAAGGACTTCATTCTTCTTGGCTCAACCATCAACACTCATGGAAGCAGCAGTCAAGAAATCGAATTACATATTGCATTAGGCAAATCTGCTGCACAAGACCTATTTAAGGTGTTGAAGAGCAAAGATGTCAACTTGAGGACTAAGGTGCGCCTGACCAAGCTATGGTATTTTCAATAACCTCATCTGGACAGTGAATAAGGAAGACCGTAGAATTGATGCTTTTGAGTTATGGTGTTGGAGGAGAATATTGAAAGTGCCATGGGTTGCCAAAAGAACTAACAGATCTGTGCTGGAAGCAGTGCAGCCAGAATGCTCCTTGGAGGCCAGGATGGCCAAACTTCGTCTCTCATACTTCAGACATATTGTCAGGAGGAACCTGTCAATGGAGGATATCATGTTTGGTAAGGTGGAGGGTCAGAGAAGGAGAGGAAGACCCCCAACAAGATGGATTGGCCAAGTGGCAGCATCAGTGGGCTCAAGTATGGCAACAATTGTGAGGTAGGCCTAGGACCGGGTAACCAGTGTTTCGTTCTGTTGTGCATAGGGTCACTATGAGTCGGTACCGACTCAATGGCACCAAACAACAATAACAAGACTCCTGCTACCTCTGGCCACCTCAGATCATCTGGATTTCCTTTATAGACATCCTCAGGACTACCCAACCTCTGATAATTTCACAGCTTTGACCTTGCCTTAGTAGAGATCTGACCTTGGAGTGCTTGCAGTTCACTTAAGACTATGGAAATCTCATAAAACTGGTGAACTAAATTGACTCTCCTCATTTACACAGGACTAAGTTTTGTTCTGTTATGTAGGGTTGCTAAGAATCACAATTGACTCTGGCACCTAAAACATAGAGCCTTTACCTGTTGGAGTCAATAACTCTTAACTCACTGTGCTATTAAATAATTTGCAACCAACTTTGCATAAAGCACTGTGGCAGGCACTGAGGTGGGAGCAGATTATGAAAATCAATAAGCTTAATTCAGAGTAGAAAAGGTGACTCAGTATCCTCTCAATAAACACAATACTTAGTGGCCCCAGATGTCATAAAACCTTGAATGAAGAAGGTACGAATTGACTCTTGAGAAGGAAGCCTTTTCAACAAAACGGCAGTGCCATTAACTCTGAGACATCAATCTATTGAAATAAAGGCCTAAAGCATTCCTCTAAACTTAGGGAAGGAGCTCTGCTCATGCTGTGGTTTTAAAGCCCTTGGCTGACAGTCAAAAGCTCAGTGGGAGAAAGATGTGGCCGTCTGCCTTGGAAACCCTATGGGACAGTTCTACTCTGCCCTGTAGGATTGCTGTGAATCGGAAGTGACATCAATGGGTTTGGCTTTTTATTTGTGTTTTGATTCTCAGGCAAAATTGTGAACCTTCCAAGCCATATTGCCGTGTTAATAATAATTATCCTTCATCTTGGTAACAGAAGTTACAAAATGCTTTCACTGGGAACATTTATTTTGTGTTTCATAATCACCATGAGAAGAAGGCAGAGAAGGTATCATCTCTCTTGCCTTTCAAATAAAGAAGTTTAAGACTCAGAGAAATTATGTGACTTAGTTTAAGACCAGAAGGAGCAGATCTGAGGCTTTAACAAGGTATCTTCTGACTCATCCATTATTTATCCACGATGTCATCTTCCTGACCTTCGGGTTTCTGAATTTGAGTATCAGCCTAGTGTCCAAACAACCAAGAGAGTCACCTTTCATTTGGAAAGCTCTCGATGCCAAATATGTGTCTGTCTTGAGCTTGTCTTTGATGATGTACAGATCCACGGCTGGACTTTTTGCTGACTTTTTCTAAGATAACATTCTGTAGCCTCTCAGAAAGCAGCTGGAAGGGAATTTAGGATAAACCCCTCTCCAGGCAACCCAGAGGCAGATGAATGCCCTGTGCCATGCAGGTCCTTCCACACTCCCCTCTGCTCATCAAAAGCACGGGCAAAGTGCTGATGCCATGAAAGCATCTGGTACTGATCTGCGGGATGCTCTGGAAGGCAGGATGCCAGCCATGCTCTGAAAAGAATTTTGTGCTTCAGACAGGTTGGGCAGGCAAGTGAGACAGGTGGTTTGTTGTTGTTGTTACGTACCTTCGAGTCGATTCCGACCCATAGTGACCCTGTATAGGGTTTCTGAGGTGCAGCTGGTGAGCTTGAACCCCCGATCTTGCAGTTCAAACGGCTTTGCAGTCTGACGCATTAACCCACAGCGCCACAGGTGGTATATCTAAAATGCAAAATCTTGCCTTGGTTCCATCTAACATGTAAAGATGAACTTTATGGGAGCAACCAGACTTCATCCAGAATATCCCCTAATGTCCCTGTTTAGTGATCAGCTTCTGAGATGTGGGGATAGGAATCTGAAGCAAGGATAGGGATTCTTGTAGTCCTTGGCTTCCTGTGTCTGACCCAGAGGCATCCAGGTGGTACATCCTTCACTGACTAGAATGGACTCACCCTAACCTAAGGGCATTTTAGCAAATCCTCTCACCTGTCTTATTTGGCAGAGTTTGAGATTCAAAGAACTGAGGGCTGACATATGTCTTTAATAAAAATGATAGTCTCGATTAGTCTGTGGTTCTGAGTTGCCCCCACCTGTGGCTTTTTCAAAACAACCCCAAACTGTTCCTTTCCGTGGGCAGAAACTTGAAAGAGAGCGTTGCTTGTTTTGTTTTGTTTTGTTTTGTTTTGTTTTGTTTTGTTTTGTTTTGTTTTGTTTTGTTCTGGAAAGATGAATGCATTCATGGAGAATCTTTTGGGTGAGATACTATGATGGAGAGCCAGAAAAAAATGGTAAGTTTCTCTTGTCTTCCTTTGTGGGCTCCATACCAATGATGTGCTTTTTCCCCCTTGTAGCTGAGGATTTTACCCTGAGGAAACTTAGTTTACACCTTGTTCCTGAAGAAAAATAGCCTTGGTTTGAGACATAAACAGCCGCCCACTCCCTGTCTGTCAAGAGCCAGTACAGTTTAAGATGAATGGTGGACCTTTCTGCTCCTAGTCCTCCCACCCTATTACTCTCTGATTCTTCCTGCTTCATCATGAGGACTGCCAACCTCCTCCTCCCATCCCTGCCTCCCACTTTGGGAAGGAGATCAGAATTGAGCTTATTCTTCAGAAAATAATTAATGTTCACATGGCTCCCTTGCATAGAGCAGTGTAAGGGTTCCTATGATCCTAGATTTAAATGCATCTCTTTCATTTCTTACACATTTATTGCCATCTGCTGATTTCATTTCTGTGACACCCACATCAAGATCATTCATAAGGAAAATCAGACCCATTCCCAGACCCCCTTCCTTACTCACAGCTCTTTGCTCTCATCCAAATGGATCTGTGAAAACTCTCCTAACATACACATTCATATTCATATTCTCTTTCTCTTTCTCTCAACTTACCCTGTCAACCATTTGTCTCACTATAATGTAAATTGCATGTAGACTTGTCTGTATCTACCACTAGAGACTATGAGCAAAGAGACTTATCTATGTACCGATTTCACCTTTGTCCCCATTACCTAGCGCAGCACCTTGCACCTAGTGAGCACTTAGTAAGTAGCTGTTGGACCACTGCAGGTGAGCCCTTTGAGCCTCCTTATTGTGAGTGGCCCACTTGTTTACCGGCCTGGCCTTTAATATCGGAGGAGCATATCTGGCACATAATGAGACTTCTTAAAGACGTAAAACTCATCTAAGTAGACTTCTTAAAGACGTAAAACTCATCTAAGTCTGCTGCATTCGCATACAGAGGCAGCAAGGCAGCCTGAGCCTTGGTGTCAGAGACCAGATCGTAGTCACAACTCTCTTACTGGTTAACTGAACTCTTAGCAAGTTGCGTAATTTCTCTGAGCCTTAGTTTCTCTGTCAGAAAAATGAAGGTGTTACTAATATCTGCCTCACAGGGTTGTTTTGAAAGTGAGCAGAGTTATGTGACATAAACTTGAAGGCACTACTTCTCTGTAGCCCAGACAAGCGAAAGACCACTGATTAGGACTAATACAAATCGTGATGACTTATTCAGAACTGGCAACCTAGCAAAGGACAGAGAACCTTCCGTAGACTCGTTTCATCAGCCCCCCCTAAAGCAGAGTTGACGACTCCTCCCTCTCCTCGGGTTCTCTTAAGAAGTCAAGTTTCAGATTTGTTAGTCACCCTAACAATCGCTTCTTGAAGGTCCAGAGTTCTATAATGCTGCTGTCTGGCCTCCCAGATTGATAATCATGATTTCTGGTCCCCAACCATGTCTGAAGTCCAATTTTCATATTCACTTTTACTGTCCAATCCATACCCTCCCAGTTAAGCTAAGTCTGCTTCTCTCATGTGACTACAGTCTCCAATAGTTCCATCAAGCCAGTTGTCTTTCGCTAGGGCTGTGGCAATTCTTAGGAGCCATGTTGGCAGCAGATTGTGCTGTGGAGGAAGGTGTGAATGAACACCTTGAATCTTTGGGGATTTCGGGTATAGGAAACAGCTCTACTGCTCATGGAAGGAGCTCTAGTCTCTCAGCAATGCTTTTGTCAAATAGCCTGACCTTGACATATGGTGCCAGGAGCACTTGTGCCTCAGCATCCCTCCTTCCTGCTCATTTAAACCAATCCCTCAAAGGGGCCAGCAGACTTCTTCCTCTACTCCCTCATCCTACAAGCGTTCATCACATCCTCACTCAGAAGGGCCCCTGACAGTGATGGTGGGAGGCTGTCTTCTGGCCCCACACCCTGATATGCAGACTCTTACCTCCTATCCCTAAGGCAAGACAGCTCAACTTGACCTTCCTGAGGAAATCAGCAACAGTGGGGCCTGATAATACTGCTTCACTCAGTGGTTGAAATATACTATGGTCTTCTTAGGGCCGTGCGGGTCTGCCCTTGGGGTTTGTTAATCTGGTTAAGACCAACTTGGCAACCGTCTTTGATAGATGCACACCAAATATGCCCCAGAATTCAAACTAAAGCCAGTGGCAAACCCAACCCAAGGGCATTCTCATTGGTGCTCAGATTCAGCCTCCTCCTCTCTCAGAAGTTTTCCACACCCTCTTTCTTGCCCCTGATGCTGGCTTACTGCTCCTTCTTACTCTCTTTTCCTCTGAACGTTGGTCCTACATCACTCAGGCCACTTAGTGGAATTTTAATCGTTTGCTTGGGTGATCCCACCAGACTTGAAGGGTCAACTGTGTAGAGAATTTTCTTTTCAATTTTATATCCCCAAAACCCAGAGCACTGCACAGTATACTGTCAGCAGTACTGACCAAGTGCATAGAGAATGAATATACAGAAATTTGGTCTTGAGGTGCCTGCTTTGAAATCCTGCTGCTCATAAGAGACAGCCTCAAGAAGATAGGAAATATATTGGTCTGAGATTTGTTTTACCTACAAAGTTTCTGCATCTTGGACCTTATATCAACTGTCTCTGCAATCGGTCCATATTCTACTGAACAAAATTCTGAACCTGTGCCTCACTTCTAACAAAGCTGCTGTACCTTTGAGGGCCTCCATTTTCCTGTCTGTAAAGTGTGAGAAAAACTGGGCAGAGGGAGCTCCTTACTGCTTTGTGATTTTAAAGAATACTCAGAGAATACTTCAGAATGGTAAAGGATCTAAACAGTCTTCATATAACATTCAAGGAGCTAAAAGTGCTTAGTAGGGAGAAGGAAAACTCAAGGAGTATGTTGTTAAGTGCCACCAAGTTGGTTCAGACTCATAGTGATTTAGGATTTCCAAGGAGTAGCCATTGAGTTTGAACTGCTGAACTTGCAGTTAGTAGTCCAGTGCTTATCCTACTGCTCCACACCAGGACCTTGAATTATATGATGGATTGTCATATAGAAAACAAAAGGAATAGATCCGTTTGAAAGACTAGGAACAAGTTTGGTTATTAATTCATTCAACAACTATTTTTTAGTGTCTGCCATATGCCAGAAATAGGGATGCCTCAGTGAAAAAAAACAGATAAGAATCCATGCCCTCACAAAGTTTACATTCTAGTGAGTAGAGATGATCCAAAAATAAAATAAATCCAATAGGTGGTCCTTCTTGGGAGCTCCCACAATGAGCTGCAATTAGAATTTAAGTTTCTAATGTCTGGTTAGACAGAAGACTGACCACACTAAACCCTTGTAGTCCTCTAATGCTATGACTCTAAGGCTAGTGAAGGTGAGTTCTGTCCCTTTCTCCTCACAACACTAAGCCAAATCACAGCCTCTACTCTGTAGGGGGAGAAAGGTAGATACAGGGAGCTGGTTTTATGATTTGGAGTCAAAAAACAGTGCTTTAAAAGTGTGCATGGACAGGTTTCCTTTTCTTGCGATCACAGTGACCATGGAATGAGTAACTTGGTTAAAGGACTAGAGAGTGACTCAGGAGGGAGGAGAGGAGAGACAGAGCAGGGAAGGTAGAGATATAGACCTGAAAAAGCAAGGGAGCAAGGAGCAGAAGCAGGAGACAGACCAAAAGGAAGCATCAATTTATGACCCAGGAAACTCAATCTTGCTCCCCTATTGGTCTCTACTGCCATCTTTTCCGAGGAGGTGGGAGTCTAGTTGTAGTGTCCCAAGTTCTGATTACATGGCTTAGATTACTGACCATCCAAGCATATTCATGGAGTCCTGGTGTGGCACTGTGGGTTAATGCGCTGGACTTCAAGGTCGGTTTGAACCACAAGGTCAGTGGTTCAAGCTCACCCGCTGCTCCTTGGAAACACTATACAGGGTTGCTATGGGTCAGAACCGACTCAATAGCACTTAACAACAACAGCAACAAGCATACTCATTGACTAGCAGTTATGTAAGAGGCTAGAAACCCTGTGTCCACCTACATACTCCATTCTGAAACAAAGCTGGGACTAACTGCCTCTCAGGATTGGAGTGTGTTTTTGCTCTTAACCTTGGCTCCCTTTGGTTCTGGTTCCTGCACATGGGAATGTGGAGAGAAAACCTGCAGGTGTGGAACAGATGCAACCAAAGTAGAGTCTGAGGCTCCAGACCTCTCTTCCCATAATGCTAATCTGCATTTTAAAAGCTGCTGATGCTTTTCAAAGTTTTCACATCTATCAATAGCATCATGGTGCCATACCAAGAACAGGAGCTTGGGAACTTGAGGATCCATTCATATAATTAATTGTGATTCTGTGAGATAAATAAAACAGGAATTATTCCCTTTAATTTGAGAGTGAGGGAAGTATATCATAGGGACCTTACAGGGTTGCTAAGAGTTCGAATTCAATCCAACGGCACTAAGTTTGGTTTTTTGGTTTTTGTGATTTGGGATGGATTTTAAATGGTATTCGTTCATGATAGCATGATGTAGTTTAAAAAAAGAGACCTGAGTTCATATTAAGGAGCCAAAATGGGAATCTTCCACCACTCGTCTATCAGTTTGTCCTACTGTGGTGGCTTGTAACTTGCTGTGATTCTGGAAGCTATGCCATCATTATTTTAAATACCAGCAGTGTCGTCCATGGTGGATAGGTTTCAGTTGAGCTTCCAGACAAAGATAGACTAGGAATAAGGAGAGACAGATTACTTCTGAATATTTGGTCACTGAAAAACACTATGAATAGCAGTAGAACACTATTAGCACCAGATTATTGAATATTGAAACATGATGAAGAGCACCAGAAGATTGACAGACATAGTGCCAGAAGATGAGCCCCTTGGATAACAGGCACTCAATATATGACTGGGGGAGATTTGCCTCCTCAAAGTAGAGTTGACCGTGATGGTATGAATGGAGTAAAGCTTTCAGGGCCTTCATTTTCTGATGGGGTGCAACTCAGAATAAGGAGAGACAGCTGTAAACATTCATTAATAATCGGAATATGGAATGCATGAAATATGAATCTAGGAAAATTGGAAGTTGTCAAAAAATGTAATGGAACGTATAAAGATTGACATCCTAGACATTATTAGTGAGCTGAGCTAGATTGGTATTGATCATGTTGAACCTGACAATCACATGGTTTACTATGCTAGGATGGCAAATTGAAGATGAATAGCATCACAGTCATCATCCAAAAAAAATATGTGCAGAAGTATAATGCTATCTATAGGATAATACAATTTAAACACAAATTGGCAGATCAAACCCACAAGCTGCTACTTGGAAACCCTACACAGGGTTGCTATGAGTCAAAAATGACTCAATAGTACTTAACAAAAACAACAACAAGTAAGACCAATTCATAAAACTGTTATTCAAATTACGCACAAGCCACTAAAGCCAGCGATGATGAAATTGAAGAATTTTACCAACTTCTTCAGTCTGAAATTGATCAATCATGCAATCAAGATGTATTGATAATTACTGGCAATTGGAATGCAAAGGTTAGAAACAAAGGAGAAGATTCAGTATTTGGAAAATATGTGCTTGGTGATAGAAGCAATGCTGGAGATTACATGATAGAATTTTGTAAGGTCAGTGACTTATTCATTGCAAATACCTTTCTTTAAAACCCATAAAAGATGACTATACACATGGATCTCACCAGATGGGATACATAGAAATCAAATTGACTACAGTTGTGGGAAGAGACCATGAAAAAGCTCCATATCATCAGCCAAAACAAGGCCAGGGGCAGACAGTGGAAGAGACCATCAATTGCTCACATACAAGTTCAGGTTGAAGCTGAAGCAAATTAAAACAAGCCA
Source organism: Chrysochloris asiatica (assembly GCF_000296735.1). Classification (NCBI taxonomy): domain Eukaryota; kingdom Metazoa; phylum Chordata; class Mammalia; order Afrosoricida; family Chrysochloridae; genus Chrysochloris; species Chrysochloris asiatica. The sequence goes on along the minus strand of NW_006408867.1, from coordinate 706,842 downwards.
CAAGAGCCAAAATATGACCTTGAACAAAATCCCACTGGAATTTAGAGATAAGTTCAAGAACAAATTTGATGCATTAGACACTAATGACTGAAGACCAGAAGAGTTGTCAGATGATATCAAGAACATCATACAGAAAGAAAGCAAATGGTCATTAAGAAGGCAAAGACCAAAGAGGAAAGAAAGAAGAAAAAGACCAAAATGGATATCAGAAGAGACTCTGAAACTTGCTGTCCAGCATAGAGTGCTGAAGCACATGGAAGAAATGAAGAGGTAAAAGACCTAAACAGAAAATTTCAAAGGTCATCTCTAGAAGATAAAGTTAAATAATATAATGAAATGAGTTAGAATCTGGAGTTAAAACACCAAAAGGGAAGTACATGCTCAGCATCTCTCCAGTTGAAAGAACGGAAGAAATATGTCTTGAAATATTGAAGGATTTTGTGGACAAAATATTGAGAGATGTAGAAAGCATTAAAAGAAGATGGAAAGAATACACAGAATCACTCTACCAAAAAGAAATGGTCAAGGTTCAACTATTTTAAGCAGTGGCATGTGATCAGGAGTCAATGATACTGAAGGAAGAAGTACAAAGTGCAGTAAAGGCATTGGCAAGGAACAAGGCTCTGGGAATTGATGGAATACAAATTGAAATCTTTCAGCAAACTGATGCAGCACTGGAGGCACTCACTCATCTATGCCAAAATATTTGAAAGACAGCTACCTGTCCTGATTGGAAGAAATCCATATTTGTGCCCATTCCAAAGACAGGTGGCCCAATGGAGTGTGGAAATCATTGAACAATATCACTAATATTGCATGCAAGTAAATTTTTGATAAAGATAATTTTTAAATGCAACAGTACATTGACATAGAACTGCCATCGGTTCAGACCAGAGTGTGGAACCCAGGGATATCATTGTTGATGTCAGATGGATCTTGACTTAAATCAGAGAATATCAGAAAGATGTTTACCTATGCTTTATTGACGATGCAAAGACTTTTGATTGTGTGGATCATGACAAGCTATGAACAACATCATAGAGACTGAGTGTCCCAGAACATTTAATTGTGCTCATTAGGAACCTATACATAGACCAAGAGGCAGTTGTTCAAACATAAGAGGACACTGAATGGTTTAAAATTAGGAAAGGTGTGTGTCAGGACTGTATTCTTTCACCATTCTTACTCAGTCTGTACGCTGAGCAAATAATCTGAGAAACTGGATTATATGATGAAGAAAGGGGCATCAGGATTGGAGGAAGACTCATTAACAATCTGAGATATGCTTATGATATAACCTTGCTAGCTGAAAGTGAAGAGGACTTAAAATACTTACTGATGAAGATCAAAGACCTTCCGTATGGGTTGTACCTCAATGGAAAAGAAATAAAAAATCCTCACCACTGAACCAATAAATAACATCAAGATAAATGGAGAAAACATTGAAGTTCCCAAAGACTTCATTTCGCTTGGATCCACCATCAATACTCATGGAAGCAGCAGTCAAGAAATCAAATGACATTTTGCATTAGGCAGATGTGCTGCACAAGTGTCAAGAGCAAAGATGTCAGTTTGAGAACTAAGGTGCGACTGACCCAAGCCATGGTATTTTAAGTAGCCTCATATTCATGTGAAAGTTGAACAATAAATAGGAAAACTGGAGAATAATTGATGCATTTGAATTATGGTGTTGGAGGAGAATATTAAAAGTACCATGGACTGCAATGAGTCTCAATGACTGGTAAGACTGAGGAATTCGCACTGACCACCTAAGACAGGCAGCGTCCCTTAAACAATCAATAAAAAAGGAGGACTCAGATGCAGACAGCACAGACCC